>NC_092313.1:980750-1303500 GCF_036785885.1 Coffea arabica | reverse complement strand
CTTCCTTGGTGACTTAGAGACTCGTAAACCAACATCGGGCTTGAAAATTTGAACCTTGAGGTGGGATGCCAAATTGCCAATGCCATCGAGGAGGACAAAGAGGAGCAAAACATTTTACAAAAAGGGTTCCAACCCTTTTTTTTTTTTTTGCTTTGAGCACTGAGTATTCGAGACTAATTGGAATTCGACTTGTGGAGCACCTGCAATAGTCTTAAATCAATTAGTACGAGTGTAAACGAGTCGAATCGAATTTTAATCTAATCGAGTCGAATCTCAATTTAATTTTACGAAACTCGAGCTCAAGCTCGACGAGTTCAAATATCAAGCTCGAACTTAAAAAATAAAATAAAATAATTATTTTATTTTATTTTTAAAAATAAATAAAATAATAATTTTTCTTAATAAAATATTTAAAATATATAAGTAATTTTATTATTAAAATAAAAAATAAAAATATGCATATATATATATATATATATATAAAATCGAGCTCGTGAGTTTACGAGTTTAATATTTTTAAATTCGAGATTGATTTGATTAATTTGAACTCAACTCGAGTTCGATATTGACCGAGATTGAGCCGAGTCGTACTCGACCCGACCCACTCGCGATCGGCTCACGAATGTATCGATTTGTTTGCAGCCCTATCAATGATGCAACCACGTCCAGACCAGTGACAAATGTTTTAGAGCCTTTGGCTCTCTTCTGTACCCAAAAGAAGGGGGGAAATTTTCCAAGGAAAAATTACTGGTGCATTTTTTTTTTTAATCAGAGAAACGTAAAAAAGAATTCATAATCTCCTACACGACCGGACCACACAAAATAAAAATTCCGTAAAAAAGTAACCCAACCTCCTGCAGTCAAAAGAATCCAAGCCTCAAACTTTTCCAGAGGGCGTAGCAGAAATACGGACACTCTTCCGAAAAGGCTTTCCAATAAGGAGGGAAAAGCTCGCACAGCTTTAAAAGAAGGACCGTTGATTTATAAATAACTTTATTGATTTTTTATTCAACAAACTCTATATACAGCTTCAATAGGATATTTCACCTTCGGAAGAGATCACCTCAGTTTACAAACATTTTAGGATCCAACTGTTCCTGCTTCCCCATACATTATCTAACACCAGCTACTAAAATATTACAACGAATCTCCTCATAGCTTCATCAGGTCTCTAACTACTAAACTGCTACCTTTCTACACTTTTTTCTTAGTTTGTCATGTATTAACAGCTATTGCTTCTTGGAAGAATCTGTTTCTTCCGTTTTTGCAAATCTTCCACGGATCCTTGGCTGACTGTCTGCCAAAGCTTTCCTGCAAGCGTACTGGAGTACAAAAATCATGAGCGCACTCCACATTAATTATCTGTACAAGACATAGTGTGATGGAGGAAACTCAAATGTCAAACTTTTCAAAGACGGATTAGGATGAATTGAAAATGCCTAAACTAGGCCTCAAAACTGCGGATGACATCCAAGTTTTTTTCCTCCCCCCTGACAAATACAATCCAAAAGAAGGCGTATAGCAGAAGACGCATCTGATTTGAACGCTTTGCAGCTGATGATACCCATCCAAGTCAATTGCTAGTAGTAGCACAGACATTAATTGGAATACAACAGTCAAATTTATTTGCAACTTACCTTTATTTTTCTCCCAAAGTTCCTCTTTGTCCTCTTATTCCTGTATCTAGAGAGCTTTTCCTGGCGATCTTCAGATGTGCAACTGGTAATGATTGGTGGTTGTTGTCCCGCTGGAGAATGGAATAGGTTTATGCTGCCATTACCAAGAGTCTGTCATAAAAACTCAGTATCAATGACCCAGCCCCATCCTGCTGAAAAGGCGAGAAACATCTAAACATTTCTCAGTTTGTAGACTACACCATGGAAGCAATGCATGCGTGGGGAGCAATCATAAGCAGAATTCAAGTGGAGTAGTTTCATTAGTGCCATTTCTAGGTGGACCGGATAATCTAGACAAGTACCATTTTAGCCAGCCATACCAGGTCCAACACACAAATTTGCTTCTAAATAGCACAGGTCTGGTGATTTCTTATACACATTTGTGTCAAAGATGAAGGGCAAAGAGTATGGCTGTGGTGGTCAAGGAATTAATGTAGGGTTAACAGCAGCCAAAATTTCAAAATGTAAATTACAGACCATATGTTGAACGAATCAGCCTCCAGGTACTATATGAGCAAAATAAAAAATGAGGCCATTGATGCAGTTACTGCTTGAGTAAAGCACCCTCACTTGGCCAGCAGGAATCAAATAACTATAAAACAGCAATAATAACAACGCAAGACTAATAGATGAAGGTCTTGAATCAGCCAGTCTTAAATAACCAATGCCAGGACAATTAAATTGCTATGCGTGCAAATTATGCTTCTAATGCCCTACTTGATTCATTACGTTAAGATTATGTTCCCATCCCATTTCGAAGTGTGGACGACCTTATTTACCTTCTTTGCCAAGAAGAACATCCTAGACATCCTCACTCACTCCAACTGGATTGAATATCGGGGAAATTTTGATATGATCAATACTGGAAGGAAGACACTATGGAAAAGAGTAATTAAACTTGACCTTTATGTCTCCTTCACTGTATGCTCTTCGCATACCATAGACAGCCCCCAGGTCCAATCCAGGAAAATCAAGGAAATTAGGCCTCATTGGAGCACCATGAATCCATTGCATTGAGCTTAGACACCCTGAACTAACACTTTTCTGGAATGATCCTTGAGAAAGAAAATCTCCGCCTGCAATCAACTTTTCTGCAGGAACTTTGACATCCAGAACTTCAGAGAATGTTGCTTCTGTAGCTTCTTTTGCTAAAATGTCCTTCTTGCACTCGTAAAAAACCTCACTGAGAAGTTGTCCATTATCTATTGATGATTCAATATCCGACACCTTGAGGTCTTGAGAAGCAATAACATCTCCACCACAAGAGATCATTGAAATTGCAGCTGCCACTGGATCAAGGCCCATAACTGGCTCTTCAATTATGGGTTCTGGAGCCTTAAATAGATCGCCTTCTGCCCCAAGGTCATACTCTGAGATCGAGGATGACTGAATCAGGTTACCCTGCATCAGAATTCATAATCAGAAATTCAGGAGAGACATATGGGAAGCAAGAAGTACCAAGATCATTGGAGAAACCGTTTGTATCAACCCTGTGCTGGACAGGTATTTTGGAGATGTCGACTGCTCGATAGATAATACCATTTTTTGAAGGAAAAGCTATGGTGGCAACTACCAGCCAGCTTATGACCAAATATTGGTTACTAGACCTGTAAAACTAATTAATACAAAACTGCAGAGAATACGAGCGTCTATAACTCCTTGTTGCTGTCAGTTGCCTATTTAAAAGAGAACTGAGTTGATGTTATTATTCTCCTAGATCTTTCTCTCAACAAGCAAATGCCATGTAGTTGACTTCAACACCCTAAAATGAAAAAAGAATCTCAGCCTCCAAGCACTCAAAAGGTGTATGAAGTACAAAATCTTCCAACGCTCAGCAAGTAATAAGTTCAGTGTGACTTTTCCAAAGGAACAAAGATAAATAACTAAAGACACTGGAAAAATAATGAAAAGGGGTAGCTTTTAGCTTTTGCTTTTTCTCCAACTTTTGCTTCTTTTCGTTTATATAAAGTGCGGTTAAAAGTAAATCCTGAACAACAAGGAGGCATCAGAATAGTTGAAAATAGTTAAGAAAGAGAAGCCGACGGGGAGTGAAACAGTGGCCAATAAGGTCTTTTTAAGGGGAAGAAAAGGGAGAGGAGTATGGAGCACGGAACTTCTGATTGTGATACATTGCATTCCTTTTCTTCCATATTTACAGATCCAGCACACAAAAGAGGACTTAAACTCTTTCTATATATGTACTTTCTATTACTCCACCACCGTTTCTAAAAGAATACAAAATAAGCAATTCTTTCGAACTGAAAGAATCCAATTTTTAAGCCTTTCTTCAACGAGTTCAAGCATCCCATCAACTTACTTGGTCACTCACAAGTCCCAGATGATACAATTGGACATTTTAATCGACTGACAGGCAAAAACTGTGTTAACCAAGATTGGGTTTTTGCACACCTCGTCCCCTCCCCCCCCCCCAACCCAACCCAAAAAACCCCCAAATTTTGCGCCAGGTAAACGATGTCGCGAAAGTAACTAAAACAAAATTTTGCACCAAATAAACAGAATATTGTGAAAATAAATAAAAATCATTGTTTAAATTGCCAAAAAAAAACCCAGAAAGAGCTTAATTTTACCTCATTTACATAAATAAGAAGCCATGGATAAAGGGGCTAGAAAGGCAAGCGGTATAGAGCCCCATTTCAACCCAGAACCAAAGTTTAATAAGCAAGAAAAAATGTAAATTCAGTAAACCAAGAAGCCAAGGAAAGGGCAGAAATGGATACCGCTAAAACATTGGGTTTCTGAGCAAAATAGAAGTCTGGAAGCTGCTGAACTTCTTGAGGGTAGCTCTGACAGTAAGGGAACATCATCCCAGTCTCTGCGTACATTTGTTTGCTTTCCCACCTCTTTGTAGATTGTTGAGAAAAATTAGTGGTCTGCTATCACAACTTTTGTGTCTCCCTGTCCGATATGCATAATTTTGATAGAGGAGAGCACTAATGGGGGAAGAGGCCCTTCTTATAGATGTCAAACGAGCAAGAGTAAAAAACAGAGCAGTGCAAAGGAGAGCAGCTGCTGCAGAGAGAGACAGCCGTAATGAAGACAGAGAAAGTGAGGGCCTGAAAAAGAATCTCCTTTTGGTTGGTTCTTGGGGTCTTCATTAGGTGAGAGAATTTAATCAGGTACTTCGCATATGGCTCCACCCTCCATCCCTTTATTTTCTTTTCTTCTTATTTTCTTCTTATGTTCTAGGGGAGGGATGGGCCAAGTGACAGGGGGAAAGCGGGCGTAAGTGAGGATAGCGAACTATATTCAGACCTCTCACTTCAAAAATGTCTAATATTTTGGGACGATGCTAAATAGGGATTATCCTTCTTATATACTTAGAACTCCTATAGGTTGTATTTTTTGAAGAGTTTTTTTTTAGTCATTAACGCTATAATACATTTTTTAGATGTATATGTAAAATTAAGAAAAAAAGAAAGTAGTTAAAATATGTATTATGAGAATATTCTCAATAAATTCAAAAAAAAATTGTAGAAAAGAAGCAATTCAAACAAAGCCCTAGATTTGGTTTTGTACATTATCTACATGTAGCAAGTAATAGAAATGGGGTGCTTCTAAATTCACATGTTATAGGTCTTAGTGAAAATTGTAGCATGATTGATGCAACTATTGGGAGGCATAACGAGGGCGTGTTTGATAAAATCGAACCCTATCACTTATTGTTTTGAGTAAGTTTTGTCTAAACAATTTAGAGTCACTTAATTAATTAAAATATTATACTTTTGGTTATCAAACACGTCTGGAAAATATTAAAGTCTAAATCTATTAAATTTAAGTACTAACTTGAGTTATCAAATAGGGATTAGTTTGAATGTGTATGAATTTAAACCGAACCAAAACAAAAAGATTCCCTTTTATTTGAATATCGAATAAAGGACACCTATTTCGAAAAATGAGGGCATACATTACATGCCCTCCAATATAGTTCAACACCTTAATTTTTAAACACAGCAATGACTTGCATCATTAGCATTGATGAACTTGCCATTAGTACTTAAATGTGTACGGTATGTAGATTTCATAAGGCTTAGGATGCATTCAACAGTTTATGAATGCATATATACCTAAGGTACATTTCGTTTCCTTAGTGATGTAATATGATCTTGATGTAATAATATCGGATGACAGAGTAGCATGAAAAGGTTTTGCTTAAATTAAGGGCTAGAAGGTTGTCAAGATCATTTAAATTGAAAAAACAAAAAGTTAGAAACTTGTCAAGGTCATTGTGGTGTGTCAATCTAACCCGACCCGAGGGATTAAATTAAAAAATTGATAAAATAATCTGACACTTGACCTAATTGAGGAGATTAATGGGGGTGTGGTCTGTGGTTTCCTCAAGTAAACAAGGAGGATGGAATGGACTTTTAAGTAAATGTGACCAAACTTCACAAATGAGCCCTACAACCATTTGTCATTATTAGAACTTTGTCTTTGTATTCGATTCTATATAAGAATGAAAAATAGATGAAAAGATGGGGCACTGTTGCAAAAGCTAGAGGGACATCAACATCGGTTTACTATATGCAGCGACCCCATCACTCCTATCATGCTCAATATTATAGTATGTGTTGGGATTTTGCATTAATTTTCTAGGGGTTAATGTACATGCACAGATTAATGCACCAAACTAAGGTGTCATACGTGCATTATTATTTCTTTGTGATTGTTTTTTCCTTTAAGAGGCTTGTCTCAGTCATGTGCAAGTGCAAACTTTGATATTTGTTGGTCCATCAATACAGATCTCACACTGACAACAGAGAAAAGGTTGAATAAATTTTTTACGATAAAGCGATTGAACCAACTTGTACGGACAAATATATTTCTGACATTGAACCGCGGCTTCTCAAGGGAAAGAAGCCGCACACCTCTGTGGATGCGGAAGCAAACCACCGTAATCTGTTCAGCCGGGGCTCTAAAGCCCAGCACAACATGAAGTTTCAACTTAATTCTTGCAATGAACATCGAACTACAAATGAATCAAATTATGCGAAGTTGCCCGACCGAAACTAAATACAACCCTGAGGAGTTCAGGTTCATAATCACACGTATAAACTGTTAAATAAGAATTGGTCCAGGTGAATTTACGCCCAAGCCAGCTATCTTCTTCATCAACCAAGAGTTTGTTAGGGTTACTCTTCACAACAAATTTCGTGTAACTACGCATAAAAAACAGAGTGGTCAGCAGTTTTAACCAAGCATTAATTACATTACATATACTACTATAATATAAGAGCGTGGCGGTGGCGGTGGCGGTGGCGGGGGAAGTAGCTAGCTACCCTGTACATATGATGAACTGAGTTCGCTGTTTTTTTGCGTCAGTCAAATAACCAATCAATCAAGCTCCCGCTGTCGCCCAAGAAAAGAGAAAAAAATAGGAAATAAGGAAACAACTCGAACACCCAAAAAAAATCAAAAAAATGTTACTGAGGAGTTACGTCATGGAGGATGCAATCATTGCACAGCACTCATTTATTATTCTTAAAAGTGAAAAGAAAAAGAAAAAAGAAATTCAAAGAATAAAATTATACAGTTTTATATTATTATTATTATTACCCCCTTCGTCCCATTTTGATAGTTCTAGTTTTTTTTTTCACCAAGTTTAAGAAAAAGTAGTTAATTTTGTTGAAAAAATAATTTTCCTAGAATACCCTTATGTTAATTAAAGTTGGCTTTTCATATATCAATATATATGTTTTGAAAAATCTAAATGTATTAAATGTATCTAAATGTATTAAATCTAACAATCTATATTAAATAAGATAGTTTATAGTAATAACAACTTACATTAAATAAGGATATTTTAGAGAAATTAAAAGACAACTACATTTCTCAATTGAAAAATGGACTGCAATTTGGACCAGATAAAAAAGAAAAATAATACTATTAAAGTGGGACGGAGGGAGTATTACCAATGAAATTAAGACAGGGATAGAGATGCTGTGCTCCAGCTGGATGAAAACATGTTCATGCTCAAACGTGTAGAATCCTTGCGTAGTAGCATTTGCATTTTACAGTTTTACACACCACGTACCATGAAAAGAAGGAAGAAAATGCACGTACCTTGAAAATGTGAATGGTTCAAAGTTTAGCAGTAGCATGGTGCTTGCTTGCTGCCTGCATCAACCACACTTTTGTCGTTTTCCGAGCATAACAAAAGAGCCCCATGCACTCCTATTCACTCTCTATTTGTTGGTTTTAACTTTTAATTAAAGAAAGCACTCTAACACAGAGCAAAACACAGAATTTGCAGGCAACATGCGAATAATAAAAAAGTGTCAAATTTCTCCTCCATGCCAAAAAGAAAGAAGTGAAAAAACACACAATTAATATCCTTAAATAGTAAAAACCCACCGAGGGATTCCAGATACGGAAGTAGAAGACAGTAGTATGACGAAATCAGAGTGTGAAGAATGAATGAATGGTGAAGAATATGGAGACTGGCGGAGGGGGCATCGGGATCGGCTGTAAAGTGCGGGGAAAAGGCGGAAGGAATTTCAAACATGATTAAAAGCTCCTCCAATAGACAAGAAGAGACTTGAAGGGTGGAGTATATGCCCACTTTTGGTCTACGAAATAAATGTCGGGAGCTAAAAATGTGCACTTTGGAATGGCTCCACGACGGGAGATGGGTATTTTTACAAACCTTAAATTCCCACATTAGGAAAAAAAAAAAACGAAATAAGTACTTTTCAGCGTTACAACCAGCTTCAGATCTACCTACTCATCATCTGTAGATGAACACTTTATACGGTTCGTCGTGTCGAAATTTCCTTGTGTCCTATCTACAGCATTTGGCACCCAACTCCACTAAGCAGCCGAACAAGTGCAGGAAAAACATACTACTACTATAGCACTATCGAACTGGCTACGTGCATGCGTGATACGAGATTTGCCATCCCATATTTGTCAATTACAATTATATGCCTCTTAAGTTAAAGCGGAATGCTCCTTGAGGTTGGCTCGAATGATTTCGGGACAGTCTAGTTAGATTTCGAGATCGTGTGTTCGAATCACCTCTTTATCGCTCATTTATTTTTGAAGGGAGGGCAGAATGTACAGGCATCAGAAGATTAATCTAATAAAATTGGGATACTCTCCGACTTATGAGCCACAGCTCAAAATGTAGGTGATCTCGTTGATATTTTAGGAAAGGAAAATCTTAAAGAAAAATATATGACATATATATATATAATCTAAATTACGGTTCAACTTCTGATTTTCAAATGTTCGTATATTTGTGTTTAAATAAAATAAATACTACATAGATTATACTATGCATGCAACCCCACTTTTGGAATGCAATCAGTGTGTGTATATATATGTATAGATTATATGTATATATAGACACACAAAAGGGCGCGTTCGAACTTGTGATGATGGAAGTCTAGTTGTATATGTACTAATTACTACATACTTTTCGGTTCGAGAAGGGAAGGGTCAAACATCTCCGAGCAACAGTAACAGATGAGGTCCATTATTGCTTCTTGATCGATCATTGCCCATTTGATCAGGTCTATATATGTTGCAGTTGAACAGCTTCATCAAGTAGAGATTGGGGGGGCCGTGCGTATAGTGACGCAGATTGCAGGGCATGGGTAAAGCAGGATTGCAGATTTGAAAGAGACGGCGTCTTTTTTTGGCCAGCAGATAGAAAAAGAAAAAGGAAAGGGAAAACAGCTGGAGAGGATTGTAGTATAGTGGACTGTTGTCGTTCTCAACGGAAGAGTAAATGGTTATTGGAGTTTGATTGGAATTATTATGGGACCTGGAAATGTTGTCTTTGTATGGACCCGAAATAGATTGATCTTTTTGTTCTTTGTGAGAGCAAAAGCAAAAGTAAAGATAAAAGAGGAGGAGAGGGTACAACAGCACAAAGCGCGGCATCAGTTATAACCTGAAGCTGACAAATGCGTGAGAGCGACTGCTTTATTCGGGACAACAAGGGCGCGTGCTTGACAGTTGACAGCCCCCCTTTACGGCCTGGCTGAATCATTGTCCGGTGCAATTTGATTTTTGTTTTGTATTACTGCACAATTTGCATCACATTATTAATAAGTATTTGTTTGGATAGAGTAAATAATTATTGTAGCATTTTTTTATAATATGATGAATGTGAGATAAAAATAATGCTGCCGATGTTTTCTACGGCAGTAGTAGACGATGAAGTTGACCAGTTCTGATTCTTTGTACTGTGAAAAAATCATGAGTAAAACCTCCTATTAATTGAACTTTGTCTTTCTAAATTCAGTTTTGGAGGACTAAATTTCATGAGATTTTTTGAAAGTAAACTTGCCTTTGGAAGTTTAATTTGGGACTAACAAACCTTGCTAATCAAGTGTCTCAAAATTGTTAGGTGGTTTTTGACTTTTAGGAAAATCAATTTAATGTTCTTGACTCTTCAGAGAAAGAAAGGCCCGTGGAAGTCCCAAATAAATTCCAGTTAGATGCATATTTTGAATGAGTATTACCGAGTATATTTCAAATTAGACACAATTCCATCATATTTTACATACCCCATTCCTTGGGTCCATATTATATTTGGGTATGGATGCCCGTTGGCTCTTGAGACTTTTTGCCAACTCCAGTTATCAACAAATGAGGGAGGAGAGCCAAAACAAAACGAGGGGAAATTCTTTCCCAACACGATACTTAGAACCTTTTCTTCTTTTTTTTTGTTTTTTTTGGGGGGGGGGGGGGGGGTTGGGTGTTGCGTGTGTGTGTGTGTGTGTGGGGTGTGTTGTTGTTCTAGCAAATAAAACCTATATATATATATATATATATATAGAGAGAGAGAGAGAGAGAGAGAGATGCATGTAAGTTTGGAATAAAGTGGAGGTGGAAGTGTGGAGCTTCTCATGTCATTGCGTGCAGTGCGCGTTCGATCGTGCTCCAACAGAAAAGCTACTCAACCAGGATGCTACTGGACATGTAGGGCCGCGCCACCACCGGGAGAGGGAGGAGGGCAAAGCGTCATGTGTCGTCCCCAACAACCCTCCTTAGCATCATCGTTTTATTCTAGAAGCTTGTACTGCTACCCAACTAATTCACACATCCTGCAATATTTTTAAAAGCATATTATTATTTATTGAGTGAATTGGAGTTTTAGAGGCTGAAATAAAAGTGCAAATTATCAAATTCCCATCATGATGAACGAATGGTTTTCGAGCGAGAAGAAAGATCATCGTCATCCTTCGGCCTCTTTTCAAAGCAAAGATCAATTGTTTGTATTTTTTATATTAAAAAAAAAACAAAAAGAATTGTTTGCGTGTTCAGTGAACAGCCTGAGACCTTTTCGCAATTTGCTCGCTTCGAATGCTTCCAGTACCGACATGTCGCTTTCAAGTTGATTTCAAAATTATCAAAATGCCCCTTCCTCTTTTGTCTTTTCTGCCTTGTCTTTTTCCTGCTGTGTAACGCCTGATCTGAATGAGCTGCGCGTACGCTGTACTGCCGCAATTGTTTGTACTGCCAACTTATATATTACATTAATTAATTAATTAATTAAAGGGACATTTACAACAAAATTTCCCAAGGAAGGGCCCAAAAAAAAAAAAAATTTAGGTTCAGAAAGAAGGGAAAGGTATGAATAAGTGGCATTGCCACGTAGGAGGTATTTGGCCACTTGGGCGCTGGTGTGGAGATGGAATCGGAATTATTTAGATTCTTTCCACAAGAGGAAAGGGAAAGCAAGAAATACATACACTGTCCCTAGACCATAGCCATGGGTGGTGGCACGTCGATTGCCCATTTTGCACCGTGGCTGCGTGTTTTTGTGAGTGTACAATTTGGATTTTACGTTCGACCTTTTTTTGTGCAAGGAAGGACCATGCCTGCCCACATGTCAGCTTGTTTTCGATTCATTGATGCCCAATTGGCCGCTATTATGATATCCCCTTGTGCCGTGCTTACTAATACTATGCATTTTAAATCTTACCAATGTTTTTAAATTAATTTTTACTACACTGATAATGTACACGCTGTCAGCGTTGAATGAATGATAAATATGTAAAATTTGAATCTAAAATTCAACTTTTACACATATATCATAAATTTAATGATGATAGTGTACGTAAAATTTACTCTTTTTTTTTTAATCTGTCTCGTCTCAGATAGGTTGCTATTTTCTCAGTATTAATAAAGCGGAACTGTATTTGCATCATCGCGTTCCTTTGACTCATCGTCTGCTTCCCTCAATCCAGAAGCGAGTCAATTTTGAAACGCAAGTGAAATTGATTGGTGCTACAGATTTCCGAAACTAAAATCGAACTCAACTTCAGTGAGTTTTGACTTCCGTTTGATAGAATGACTGCGGGAAATGTACGCGCTTTTTTATATATATATATTTTTTGCGGGTTTCCATCAACGTTAAGCAGTAATAATATATTAGTGAACTCTAGTATCCATAATTAATGCTGAGCACTGCTGCTAAATATGATTATACTGTTGAATTCATTTTCCCCGCATCAGAATTGATGTGCGAAAACAAGATGGGTAGGTGTATCACATGTTAGGTTCATCGTGTTAATGATAATTCCATGCACTCAATTACGAGTCGCTTTCCTCATATTTCTTTATTTTCATGAAGTTTTGGGTCGTTTTCTGAATTATTAATTGTTTGAGACTAGGAAAGTAACTTGTCTGTTTCAATTATTCAAGCCTAATGGGCCAGAAAGTGTCTCGCCGCAAGAATAAAACCAGCGGACAGCCACCGGAACTGGGAAGCCGTTCCGTCCTTTTGTTAACTTCGGGCTGTCAAACTGAAACAACTCAACTGAAGGAGACAGTACAATTGGTCCAGTTGCTACGTGTTGTGCATTTACGATTGAATTGTGGTTGTCTTCAATTACTATTGAGTTGATGCACAAGGACAAAATTACGTATAGCAAACAAATGCAAGTATGCATTATTGTACCCACGTACAATGTACAACAAATCAATGCATAATCGTACGAAAATTCCAATTGTGTTTATACCTTTCTCCATTACCATCATTGATGAAGTAATTTTTTCCATCTATTTCTTTTTGTTTTCAGATTTGCCGTAAAATATGCGTGTGGTTAATAGGATGACACGTGGCAACAATGAAAAGAATCGATTGAGGTGACCTGGGTCGTCTTCCTCGTCGAGAAGCGTCCCGGGGACCCCTGCTGATGCACGACTCAAGAAGTTCACCGCCGCACGCACATTCTGAAGTGCTATCGTAGTTTTATGGGAAAAAAAAAATGTACATTCCCTTTCAACCATCAGCGAGTGGGATATCGGACAATGTTGGTTGTCCGCTACTCCGTTGCCTTTTCGTTGAAAGGAGCATGTGAGGGTGACACAGGTGGCCTTCACCTCTCCTATTTCCCTGTTTCCCGCCCACCGGATGGGAGTTGTGGTAACATCATCGGGTCACGGACTGCTTGAAGTGAAACATGGCTTGTCCTGGCTTGCTTCTTGCTTCTTTACAGATTTCTACCTCCACTCCACTCCAAGAATAGACGCACAATTCCCTTTTCAATTTTTCAGCTTAATACTTCTACAATGGTTCTCCTCAAAATGTCGTTGGCTTTCCTCAAACCAAAAAAAAAGAAAAGAAAGAGATCCTGTTGCCTTTGTACCCACTACCCAATCACCAATATTACTCCGCTTTTTTAAGTTAATACAATACTAGCTGATTCAAAGGTTGCAGTCAACTCCGGGCGGACTTCTCTCATGATACCAGTTCCGTACAACCCCACGGTCAGAAATCCACAGCTTAAATGGAATGCGGCAGGGAGTCCCTTCAAGAGGTGACTCGAATTACCCATTCACAGTGCATCATGTGTCTCAGTGATTCACGAACTTCCGCATACATCCATCAGACAAAACACATCAACATAGCTTGCCGTACTACATAAAATTAATGTACTTAAAAAGGCACTGTGTTACATTTTAGTTGACAATGAAATTGAACAGCCATGTCAAGGACACAATACATCCAGGTGTCAGCCCAAACCATAGCTACACGCAGCCCACAAAAGAGAAGCATCATATAACTGCTTTTACCACCAAAAATATTTGCAAGAGGGGGTTCAGGCTTACAAACTTATGATATCTTTGCTCTAGAGAAGTCCATTTCTGGATGCTGCACAAATGCAAATACATACTGATGTCAGTAAAACAATAATTTCACTAAAGTTACCAGACATGCAAAGTTCTAAGTATTTTACCTCAGCCATAAATTTCTTCAGTATCTCCTGTTTCTGCATCTCATCACTTGTAGGAAGGCCCATGGACTTCTGTCTCTGGTCAAACTGTGCCATGCAAAATAAGTAATTACAATAATCAGTAACTGGACAAATCCTGGAGTGAAAAAGGAAGAAAGAGGGGGGGGGGGGATTATCAGATAAAGGCTCCCCAGAGATAGAGTAGCCAGGAATGAGTGCCGCTAGATCAGGCGTTGCATGGCAACCATCCATCTCATGATATCACTCCCAACTGGCCCACATTTATTCCACTAATCTGATTCAATCAAGAGGTCTGCAGCCCATGCGGCACAGTCACATGTAGACATCCCCTTGCATCGCTTTGTCTGCCTAAGTTCTAGAGTCTTTACTTTTTCTCCAATTTCCAAAGTCAATTATAGATAATATACACATATTTTGCTTCCCTAAACTGAATGTAAAATCAGACCCAGATATTTCTTGCACTAGTGTTAAGGAGAAAATAAGTTTAATTTCATGAACAGCTTAGGCCAAGTTACAAGGTTTCAGATCCTATCTGGGTGTCATTTCAACTATGAATCAGAAAATTTTTCAGGTACACAAACTTAACAGCCTAGTATCAGCAGCAGATTTTTGTCTAAACACACATTCTGTCGTTGATACGCATAGCTTATAATGGGATAACAACAAATATATCAGATTGTCAAAAACCAACCATCATCTTCTCCACAGTTGATCGTGTTTCTGGGTCCAAGTCTGATAATTTGCTATTCTCAGGCTCCACTTTCTGAGTATCAACTTCAGGGCTCCCTTTCACCAGACACTTCCACCACTCCATCTGGTTCTGTTTGCTTAGGCATATAGAGACAAATCTCTGATCCTCTGCAAAAAGTCAAATTAACATGTAGTTAATGCATGAAACTCATTTAACCTAATAGATGAAGACAATTTCTGTTTGCATCATAGAACAATTTCTGTTTGAAGACAATTTCTCTATTCATAAGATACTGATACCCACTACGAACAGCAAAGATTATAGATTGATAGACACACATGATAACCACGCATAAACTTACCTAAGCTCCAAATGGAATCGTCGACCCTGATTGGCTGATAAAGTTCACCCTGCAAAGATCAGTAGAGGTAGCCCAATACTTTTAAAAGGTGCTTGGCATTAAGGTGGAACATTCCAAGTTTAACGTAAAAGGAGCAAAAATAAACCTTTTTGTAACCAAAATATACGTACATCAATTATGGGAGGCTGACCCTTCAGCCCAAATTTAAGATGGTTCTTCTTTATCTCACATGCAATGAACCTTGATTTTGTTCCTGGAGGGACAGGAATATTTACATTGACCTCCTGGAGTGTCTGGGTCCAAGAATAATTATCCAGATCAAGGCCATTGCCTTTGTTGGGAGCTGCTTTTTTTTGGGGTGGGGGGAAAAAAAGTGGTCAACAATAACGCATAATAACTGTGGATGATCCTGATAATAAGTATGTTACAATCACAAGCCAACAACTACAGGCCCATAACAGTGTGAACAGTCTAAAGACAACTAGTAGCCCTTCACCAAACATACAGCGGAACTTGACTGGAAAACCAGAAAATGCACACATTTCCCAATAAAAGGCTGAACAGATGGGTAAGAAGTCTAGGATTACGCGAGTCCTAAACCTCACTACTAAAAAGAGAAAGAACTGTTCGATTCCACAGACAGGATAAAATAATATAACACACAACAATAGAACAGGCCAGAACCTAATAAGATAGTTTACTTAACCCTGTGAATTATGACTCCAATGAGAACATTTTAGCATTAACGATTGATTCATGTATGATATTAGCAAGCTCAAGTACAAGCTCAAATCAATGTAAATGTAGGTTGAGCTAAATTTAAGATTGGAACTGCATGCAGTTTTATTCAAACCGAAAACTCGTGACTCAGGGTTGAACAATTTCCCATTTGACATATTCTTGAGGCAAAAGGAATTTGGTAAATTACAAGTCATAAAACTATAAATTACAGGCAAAAGATAATAGGTGAAATGAGTTAACAGGCAAAAACTTATATCGCATCAAACTCAAATTCAGGCCTAGTCACAATACAACTTGGTTTGGTTCGTTTCTAAATAAGGACTTGATCTGAACATAATCAATCAGTAAACTTCTCTTAAGAAAGTTTATACAGCTTAAGTAGGTTAGGCAACTGTCTAACGTATGCTGGGTACATACTTTCTTTTCCTGATCAATGAAAATATGACTTTTGCTTTTGAAAAAGAAAAAAAAAGAAAAAAGAAGCAGTTAACTTGCCAAAATAGTATTTCACAAGTTTCAGTGAATGAAAATCAACAAGCAAAAAAACCATGCAGTTGTTGTAAATTATGACTTATTTTTCTCTATGGCTAATACAAAGACAAACGACAAAGCAGTTCTAAAAAGTAAAAAAAAAAAAAAGGTGCAACTAGGTGTTACACTTAAATAGTGCTAAAATTTTACACGAGAAGGACAACACTCACAGCATTCATTTTCTCATCCAAATTCAAACAATAGTCCCTAACACAAACAGCGCAACTAGTTGTAACACTAAAATGCTGAATTTTACACCAAAACAGCAAACATTAACAGTAATCAGTTTTCGTTTCCACATTCAAGCTCCACTACCCCCACAAACACCTAAATGCACGACAGGGAAACGTTAAGAAAACCAAGCAAAGGCTGCATCAAACTTTATATACAATATTAACAAGCAACCAAAATTACACAGAAGGAATAGCACTTTAGACCAATCAGTTTATCGAGAGATCTCAACTGGAGAGATGATGACCCCCAAAAAAAAAAAAAGAAAAAGAAATACCTCGAGCTCCCTTGTCATCATCTTTTGCGTCCTCCTTGGCCTCGCTAATCATCTGACTCTCCACTTCCACGTCCTTGACTTCTTCCTTAACCACCGCCTGAGGCATGTCTTCCTTGATTTTCTTTTCAGCATTACCATTAACTGGAGCCGCCTTTTCTTTCCTCTTCCTCTCCTCGGCCTCCACCTTATCCTTCACCTGACGCACCACCGCGTTCACATCTTTCACCAAAGAATCGCTCTTGAAAAGATCGGACTCCTTCGCCAAGAACTCCAACGCCGCCTCCAGAAACCCCAACGGATTTGACGGATCAAGAACGGCGTTAAAAGGCTTTACCGATGATGAAGAAGATATCGGCTTCTGTTGATCTTCTTCTTCGTAATCGGAGAGTATCGCCATTTGATCGATTGAATATTTGTTGAAGCTGATGTTAGGGTTTATGAGATTTCGGTGGGTTTTGGATTTTAAGCGGAGAATGACTTGGCTCAGCTGAAGAGTTAAAGAAAACGCTCTCTACAGTCCACCCATTCGAGAATTCCAGAACACCTTTATTTGTAAAAACGTCCTCGAGAAGTTTCAGATTTAAAGACGTGCCCTCCACTACATTTGCGGCTTTCCTATATGACTTTTGTTGTATATAAAAAAACAAAAAAAAAACTGACTGTAAATAGTACCCAACACCAGCGGTATTAATTGGATCTGCTTTATGCAGTTATAACATTTGAACTAGGGTTGCAAACGAGCCGAGTCGAGTTGGGTTTTGAGGTAATCGAGCCGAGTCTCGACTGAATTTTACCAAGTTCGAGCTCGACGAGCCGGCAATTTTCAAGCTCGAGCTCGACTCGAATCAAGTCGAGCCGAGCTCGAGTTCGAAAAAAATAAAAAATAATTATTTTTTAAAAAAATAAATAAAATAATAATTTTTCTTTATAAATAATAAAATATTAAGGATATATACGTAATTTTACTATGAAAATAAAAAATAAAAAAATATATATATGATGTACGTAATTTTATTATTAAATAAAAATAATATATATATATATACTCAAGCTAATGAGCTTAATATTCTGAGTTCGAGTTTGACTCGAGCTCGACTCGAACTTGACTCAAGCAGCCGCTCGCGCGGCTTGATTTCCTTTGCGGCCCTAATTTGAACCTTCCCCTTTTCGAACCAAAAACAAGAAAAGAAAAAGCAATTGTCTTATTACGTTGACTTCTAAATAAATTTTTCAATTCTAATGGCAAACGGGGTTGTTTGGATGAGTGATTATCTGAAAAAAAAAAAGATTTTATATTATAGATATATTTTCTATTCACTTTTTTACATCAGAGAAATCAAATCATTCAAAAATTAAAATATTATTATAAATCATTTCTGAATAATTCATTTACCTTATTTTTTATTTATATTAATACTACGTGGTGCCAATTAATGCAGCATTTCATACCTTCTTTGTATCTTTAGACGAAATATTTTTACTGCACTTAGCTTTTTAATACCAAAAAAAAAACTTTATCCATATCAAATGAGTTGGTATCAAGCAACATTTTTTCCCTTTCCCGTATCACCTAACCTATTTCATCCCGACATCAAGAAAATTAAATTAATTTTAAATAGTAACTGCTTTTTATTTTAAGTATAGGTAAAATGTTTGCCTATTTCTTCTAGACCTATATAGTTTACTTTTCCAATTTATTTGATAAACTAAAAGAAACTTGCTACGTTGTCAATATGAGCCTTAGCTGATATTGACCGGCTAACAATTTATTTTAAAAACTCATCTCTTTCTCTTATATTGTTCAAACTAATACAATTACCCATAGTTTAGATTCCTTTTTTACAACTTAAATGCATAGTCACGTTTACGAATAATTTAACTTTAATTAACCTCTTTGGATTCCTATTGTTCAAAAAATTAAAAGAAATAGACAAAATGAATGTTCAGTGTACACTAATTAACAAATAAAATTTATGAAAGAGAAGTTTTTGATTATTTACATTTATAATTTAAAAAAAATACTTGTAAGATAGGAAATATATATATATATTTTTGGAATACGTTACTTTTTGGAAAGTCCAAAAGAATGTTCCTTCATAGGTCTTAATAATGCATGCATCAATTTATAATATATTTAAAGGTATTATAAAATAAAAAACCAATCTAAAGTTTTCAATATAGAAGGCAGTATTGTAACTTTAAATTATTACGTGGATATATTAGCCATTTAATCCAGTTCACAAAATAAATACCAAATTCTGTGAAACTTATTTTGGAGTGCTGGAATCATGTCTATCGAAACAATTCACTGAACTTTTTAGTTTCTTTTTTAACACAAATGGAAGGATTCGAATCTTGAAACTCTTAGTTATACTTTAACCCTTATAATATTCGACCCATTCTTTCCTACCAAACCTTATTGTGGCTATCGAGGAATAATAGGTAATTCATTCGGCTCCCAAACTTGGTCTTTGATAATAAAGTCACCGTAATCTCGTAATGTTTTGTAGCAGGACACCATTATTGGTTGCATTACATATCATAACAGATCTCAGCATCAGTTTTGAAATTGAACCAGTTTGATAGTAGATATGAGGGAACAAACATACACAAATATCTATAGACCTATCTGAATTTATTTCATATTTGGGTCTATTTCGGCAGATCTCATCATCTTTATTGGACCTTACAACTGTTGATTAGTAGATCTGACGATTGCAACATGCACAGAGTAGGCTGCAGCTATTTATTCTACGATGGAATGATTTTAAAATTTATGGTACTTTTTAGATCTGTTCTTAATTTCCCAGGTCTTATGTATTTGTTAAATTACAGATCTACAGTTTTAGTGCATGTGTTATCGGTCATTAGAACAGCAATGTATATCAATTGTTCTGGACGATTTCCAGTAATCCGTTAATGAAATATGTTTTATTATAAAAAAATATAATCGTATATTCTTATTAATAATCACATCTTTATTCTTAAAATCAGAAAATAAATTGTAGAGGTTTTGAGGGCCGCCATTTAGCTTCCAGGTACTAACTTCGAATCCTCACATCTCAATATGTGTAGATAATTGCGTATATTTTTAAAACAAGTTTCTTTTTTCCAATTGTCCGTCCCAATTTTATGATACTACAATGTATACACCAATACAATAACTGTACACACAATGATAATAACACTCTAAATTTCAATAAATTTTGATATTTTTTTAAAAACCATGTCCTATGATCAATTTCATTCATCCAATTTTAAATTAAATTAATTCTTACCATTAATTGCAGCCTAGAATCCAAACTTCGATTATAGGATCCAGCAGTAAAGAAAAGAAATAAGAAAAGAAGAGGATAGATCCATCATGGACGGAGGAGGAGTAGAAATATAAAAGAATGTACAACTTGGCCGATGGATGGATCTCAGAAAGGTCGCTTTCCGCTGCGCCTCTGCAAGTTTCCCAAACTGCAGACGCATTGACTTTTGATTTTATTTTATTTTTTATTGATAGACTTACACTACCCCTATGCAAAAGGAAGGGGGCCGGAAATGTCCATAAACAATTCGGAGAAAACTGTACTATTATCGGATCAAATGGATGTATTACATTGGACTTTGATTTTTTGTTTTTTTGTCAAACAAGATAAACATACATTACTTTATATTAAGGAGAGGGAGGACCTGAAGAGCTCTAAGGATAATTCGGAGGAAATTGAACCATTATCGATCTAACATGTGCGTAATCCAAACGGATGTCTAAGGATAATTCGGAGGAAATTGAACCATTATCGATCTAACATGTGCGTAATCCAAACGGATGTCTAAGGATAATTCAGAGGAAATTGAACCATTATCGATCTAACATGTGCGTAATCCAAATGGATGTCTACGCATCTGCTTAAATTTTAAAATAGAGTTAAGAAAATTTGACCTGTCAACTTACGTAAAAATTTAAAACTATTTTGGTGCCAACTATTCGAATTCGAGAGTTGCTGGTTAGACGCATTGACTTTTGATCGTCCTCTTAAAATATAACGCCAACTTGTGCACCGCTGCGACATTCGTGTTGTTGTCTACCTTTCTTCTCCTTCCTGCTCTTCCCCGTGTCTAATTCCCTTCCGGCTTCCATGAAAATATCTTGAAGCACCTATCGCTCATCAGTATCTCTCTTTCCCACACAAAACCTACCTACATTGGTTGTTTGTAGGTATTATATGCACCTCGGAAACGACTTTGCCAGCGTCAATCAACCAACTGTAAGCAGAGGCTTTCAGTTGACCTGTGGTAATTGGATTGATCTTCACATATTTTTTCTCAAGTTTTTAAAACTAATTAGGGTTTTGTTTCGTTTATCACTTTATCGAATGCTACGCCATCGATTCTAATGTTACGTGGTACGTGCTTGTTACTGTTTACTTTTGTATTTCTGCTACGATGTTTATTGATTTCTTAATTTAACTGCGGAATGATGATTGTTATGAACACATGATATGAGGAGCTTTGAAAACGGAAAAGGGACATATGAAGTGCTAGAGGGCCAACAGATGCGATTATTATAGCTGACCTAATATTAGCGGAGATAAGACTACTGTTTTTTAAGTTGGATTTTGTGGACGAATGAAATTCATTCAAATAAAATTCCGACTGCCCACTAGTAGTATGTAACATTCCATGTTTCTGTTCAGTTCCTACTTCCTCAAAAATTGCATTTTAGTAGATTTTTGTGTGAAGACTGTGAAGTATTTAAAACATATTTCAATTTCCCGTGATACTTATAATTTGTCTAGAGCCTGTGAAGCATGACAAGAAGACTGTAATACGAACCTTTCTGAATTATGCAGCTGGTATATTCACTTTCTTTCTCTTTTCTTCTTCCCCTTTTTCACATTTTAGCAGAGTCATATCCCAGAATATCAGGAGGAAAAGAAGGAAGGGGCAGTTTCAACTAATGGCCTCTGACAGGGAGATTTTTAGTCTTTCAGGACCACTGAAGTTAACTGTGATCGATTGGTATGGCCATCCTTGTTAATAATTTGTTCGTTTAACTCGTTAGGTTTGCCTATGAGTTCAAACTCAAATGATGCGCGCAACTTTTCTATGGCTGGACTGGATATAGTTCTAATAGGATCTTTAAGAACCAGCAATCATTTGGAAGATGATTAACCTTTCAAATATCAACCATTAGGATGCGTTGTTGTCAGTATTCAAGGATCTGCTTTTCTGCCAACTAATAGCCTTCTATATATCTCATGATCAGAAGCAAGAAAATTTTGTGAGTTGTACAACTCACGAAATGATTTTCTGTCTACGGTGGATCAGTTCAGAGTCTTCTGTTATCCGCTCTTTGTGCAGTCAATTGTCCCTGAGAATAAAATTTGATGTCTTGCAGGACAAATGCCCATCATAGGAGGTCCATTGCGGCTAGCTTGGTTCAGGGCGTCTACATTCTTGAACGTGATCGGCAGGAGAACCGGCAAAGCGCAAATGCTCTTGCTTCTCCTTGGTGGGAATTCTTTAATTTCCAGCTAGTCCACGTGCTTGTGGATCCTGATGATCTGTCGTTCTTTGGCTCCATTTACGAACTGAGACTACCTCATTCCTCTTGCAACTATTTGGCTCAAACTCCTCCCAGATACGTCGTTGCTTTCAGAGGCACAATCACTAAACCAGGCAGCAGGTCACAGGATCTCAAGTTGGATCTCCAGTTCATGAAAAACAAACTTCAGCACAGCTCCCGTTTCCACCTTGGGTTGCAAGCTGTTCAGAACATTGTTTCTAAAGCTGGAGGTGCCAATATCTGGTTAGCTGGTCACTCTTTGGGCTCAGCAATAGCGTTACTTGTTGGAAGGAATATGGTTAAGTTGGGTTATCATCTTGAAACATACCTGTTCAATCCACCTTTCGCTTCTCTTCCACTCGAAAAGATAAAGAATGAGAAGTTGAAGCATGGCGCCCGCATTGCAGTGAGTGTCATCACTGCTGGGCTTGCAGCTGCAGTGAAGCTTAACAGCCAAATGCCACATCAGGACGATGAATTTCGTGTTTTGTCTGCTTGGATACCGTACTTGTTTGTCAATCCATCGGATCCTATTTGCTCCGAATATATTGGGTATTTTACACACAGGGAGAAGATGATGACAATTGCCGGTGGCAAAATTGGAAGGATTGCAGCACAGAACTCCATTGCGAGTATCATATCCACTGCTAGGGGGAATAAGAGCGAAGCATGTCATCTCCTTCCTTCTGCATATGTAACGACTAATCTCTGCACTTGTCAGGATTTTAAGCAAGCTCATGGAATTCACCAATGGTGGAGCCCGGATCTTCATCTCGAGTACAAGCTGCATCAGTACAGATGAAATTTGTTGATTTTGAAGGAAACGACAGACAACTCCTTTTGGGGAACCCGAGTCAAAAGACTAGCGTGTGCTTTGTCACGTTCATCTTGGGATTTGTTTGTCCAAAATTCATTTGTTCATTGTTTTCCCAGTCCGCTTAGGCTGGCCAAACTCGTACCTTGAATTAATTGTAAGATTTCCCCCTTGATTCAAACGACATCATCCATTCTTGAACTATCAGCATGAGCATGGGCACAGTGAAAGATCAAATAAGGAACATGGACGGTGAAGAATGCCAATCAGATTTATTTAATTGGAGTATTTGCTTGTCGAGTGATAGAGTGGTTATTTTATTTGATTTATGGTTTTATCATTCAAATCATACATCAGTGGAAATCGTTTATCGTTAAGAGTCAATTTCTAATGTGAGTCCAAATCATTCAGGCCTAATTTTTTGATGGATCTAAATACCAATTCAACTTGTTGCACTTAGGCCGTAAGAATTTCTTTACGCGAGCCCAAAGAAGTCAGGCCGAATCATTCCTTTTCTTCTTTTTTTTTTTTCTAAGATAATAAAAAAGCATGGAAGGGTCCGAGTTCCGGGTGCACTCACTCTGTTTTTTTTTTATTTATTATTTTCAATACAGGAAATATTTCAATTTTGTCAGACTAGTTTCCCTGCGTCTACCCCTAAGGATACACAAGCGGTAGAAAGGTGATTCAAACACTCGATCTCATGACCTAACTAGATTGCTCCGAGACCATTCGAACCAACCTCGAGGGACGTGCATTCACTATGTTATAAATACCAAAATTTGTGTTAGTGGTGATGGCATTTCCAGACTTTTGTACCGAATGGACTCCCGAAATCGTATATCTGCTGTACTTTTGTTTAGCAAACCGGACTAGAAAGTACTCCAAAGAGATGCGGAAGTTTCATAAAATTGACTCGGCCGCATCAGGTGCCAGCAAGGAGGCAAGAATGATTTTAATTCAGCGCTGCTTTTGCCGGCTCTGCTCAATCTGGATAGAATATATATACATACATATTATAGAAGTAGACACATTTTTGCATGGACCACCCACCTTGATGATGGCGAATTCAATCGAAATTGATGAATCAACAACCATATGTGCTATGATATGCGTTGCAGTCTGGCAGATTGGCACATTTTTTAGTGATTAATTAGAATGGTAGGGACGCGAACGCGACCTGCGGAGCCATCCCAAATTTTAGCCACCGCTGCATTAAGTATTAACACAACACCCACCTGCAACTGCCGGCGCAAACCTCTCATGTTTTCCACCAGTTTCGTTCGTGCCAACAAAATCTCTTCCTGGCTGGCTGCATCATTATTATTATTGAGGGTGTTTACACTTTACACACACTACTCTACTGAGTAGTGTGTGTGTGTGTGTGTATCCGTAATCGTCCTCCCATCCCATGTGGTGGTGGTGGATGGTATGTCCGATCAATTGATTCGTATGCTATCACGAATCACGATTACAATTTAGCCATGCATCTTTATGGCCCATTAAGATTGTCTCTTTAAACAAAATTCATCATCTGGCTAAGGGTCCTGCGGACGGCATTCACTTTTCAAAGCTTGTCTCTTTGAAAAAAATTCATCATCTGGCATCTGGCTAAGCCCTGAGGGGGTCCTGTTTGACGGTATTCGCTTTATTATTATCTGATGATTATCAGCAGCTTCTTGACGTTGTGCATGTGGGCAATCAATTCGACTTATAACGATGGTTGTGTTGTGTTTCTCTTCTTTATTTTCACCGCGTTAATTTCGCGGAAATTTTTACTATAAACGGGATTGGGATCGGGAGATCAACAAAGTCCTCTAAAACTTGATTAGCACTTTAGAACGATGATGGTGGTTGTGTTGTGTTATATTGTTTGGATTAATTTTCTATACACCGACCGACAGTGTATACACTTTCATCATTGGATACACGACACATAATCCAAATTTGCATTTGAAACTTAAATTTTGCATATGTGTCATGAATCCAACCGTGATAGTACATATACACTGTCAATGTATATAAGATTTACCGTTCAGGCGTGCGGTAACAGCTATCGACTAGTAGTATAAATGAATAATTGCTTTGTATTGTGGAAACTGAAAAGGCTCCATTTTCTTCATGCTACCCACCCTTTACAGAAACGAGAGGCAAGTCGCCATCCAACAGAAATTCTGGGTCACTGATCAAAAAACGACGCCTGGCTTGTTTAGCAAAGTCCATTGGCTTGTCAAAAGCGATTAATTGCTTCAGTTAATCACCGGAATCATAATTATTATTACGTTAGATGTTGATTTCTTCCTTCCTTCACTCGTGATCATGACTCATTTGGGACCCCTAAAGAGCACCTTTTCCCCCCCTTTTAGGTTTCCTTTTCATGTTGTCAATTATACATGATTTGTGGATTGTGGTGAATGGAATACACATGATTCTTCTTAATCCAACTTAATATAGAGTAGATGATGTTCCCAAAATGGAAGTGAGTTCAGGGGCTTGTATCGTCATCAATAGTATAAATGTGGCAAATACGAATGAGAAGGAAAGTGAAGGTGAAATTAGGACCAGTTTATTCATGCTGGTTGGCATGTTAGATTTTCGCTTTTGAATTTTCCCTTTAATCGAACCCAAGTTTTCCTCCTTAAGCTGACCCCATAGGTTTTACATCTGCTCATCTGTCTACCGCTTCAATGCCAAATGGCCCAAATCAAATGGAGGAGATTCATGTGTACGATAGATTGTGAATATAAAATCAAAAGGCTGTGGTCAAGTCAACCCATGTGATTGGGTTGGGGCTATGTTTCTTTGGTGTCCCCATAACCATAACTGTGGAGATGTGCACATACTTGTTTGTTTAGAGTCGATAGACCACCTCAGTTCTAATTACCACAACCACAAAAGGAAGGGGAAAAAAAAAAAGAAGCCTTGGCCTTAATTTCTTCCATTTTGTTTTCTAGTTCATGTTTAGTCTTTTTTGCCTTTTTCATTTTCAGTACAATAATGAAACTGAGGGTTCTAACGAGGGCCGAGGAAGAACTTAGGATACAGAAGAGGTAATCGCCAATACTGTAATTATCATGGGCATGAAAGGGCTGTACACATACAATAGCATGTCTGTGATTGTTTTTTTTTTTTTTTTATAACTCACAAGTATTCGCATCCATTTTACAGTGTACGACTAATCCTGTTCGAGTCGGATCGGGTCCTTACAGAAGAAAGCTCTCCCAACATTGTCTTTTTCATTCTGATGGATTTCGAACCCGACATCTCATGATTAAGAGATGCAGACCCTTTCGCTTAAATCAAATGTAGGTGCATGTCTGTGACTATGAGAACGTAAGACGCTGAACCAGCGTCCGGTGATAATATAAAATGCTGGAAGGGTTTCTTTGTAGTGTTATACTCCCTCTGTCCCAAAAATTTCGTCGCACTTAGAAAACTGTGCCTTTTATGAATAGTTCCAGCATAGGTGAGTTGCTTACCGTTTTGTCCCTCGCCCAAGCTCTTCGTGTAAATGCAATCGGTTATGCCAATTCAAATTAAAGCCTAAACAACTTCTGGATGGTAGGACCAGAACTTTTGTTTTGTTTGCACATATCTTGTGCGTGCTTTGCACGCTGAGGTTTCAACCAAGTTTCTCATGGTTTTTCACTCCACGCACATATTCATATGGGCTTTTCAAACACATGAATACTGAACAAGTGGGCTCAAAGGGCACACATAACTTGATTATTGTGGGGACCAAAAAGGGTAAAAGAGTGAAAGTGAATGATAAGTCTTTACTATTTTTAGCAAGTGACAAATATTTTGGGACAGCCCAAAAAGGAAAGTATAACACTATCAATGGGACGGAGGGAGTATTAGATTTAGTCATGAATGCAGCTACAAAATATAATAATAGTAGGAATCTGAAAGCCGTCTCACGAGACATTAATCAAGCTTTGCATTTGTGGTAGGGATGAATTGGGAACGAAAGTGAGAGGTTGGAATTTCGATTCTTTCTATTTACACTATAGGAAAGAAAAGAAAAGAAGCTTAGCTTTGCGTTGGATATGAATTACCTACTGAATGGAGTAATAATAATGCAGCATCCTTGGACCTTAATAATGCATGCGTAGACCAGTTTGTGGCAGTGGGGACAGTCGATGTGCTGTTAAATGTCATCACAATTGTGTTTGTCAGCAATTCTCTCTCAGTCTGCATTCGCCAGCTCAGTTAATAACTTTACAGTAAGTTTTGTAGATTACAATTTATCCAAACTTCGCCTTGGATGTGATATTCTTGACTTGACTACTTGCATTAAGGCCGGTAACTTTTTTTTTTCTCGGATAAAAATCAAATTATTCAATGCGATCTATGATTAGGCGGATAACTAATACCCGTATCATTTTGAGCAATGCCCAGACTCCAAAAGCTAGCCATCACTAGCTATTAGCGACCATCTTAGATGATAATCAAAAATTTTCAAACATCAGCAGTTTACGCGATTTACTTGGGCTGTCAAATTTACTTTGTTATAAATTTTCATATCTTTTTTTTTTTTTTTTTGAGGGAAAACATCAATACTTTCATTCATTTAAATCAGCAGATACAACTGTAACTAAAAAGTAGAAAAAAAAAATTATCCCGCCGTACAAATGTTCGCAATAATATTCTATTTAAAACAAGTCATACTGTCGAGTTTAGTGGCAAGAGCTTACCCTAGATATCAAAATAGTTTATAATAATATTGAAAATTTGTTTTGTAAATAAAATTTTTGAAAATTTTAAAAGACGAAGCAACAAACGGTGATCTCAAGATTGAAGGGCAAATTCGTAATATGAACTTAAAACTATTAAAACAGAGAATCAGAATATGCATAAGATTTATTAAAATTCGTAGAAGATTAATAATAAGTTTTTTGAAGTTCACGGGGCTGCTACGCTTCCGGTGCCCATTGACGTCGCCCCAGCTCATATGCATGTTGATGTTACTACTAAAAAAAAGAAGTAAAGAGCATTTGATAGCAATGGGTGTGTTTGGATCATTTGATAGCATTTGGGTGTGTTTGGATAGGAATTAGTACTCTGAAAGCATTTGATAGGATATAATATAAGGACAAATGGTAATATTCACAAGTCACAACTGCATAAGGGGTGGATCACACCCCCAAACCCCCCCCCCCCCCCCAACCCAGAATCACACACACAAATGGAAAAAAAAAAAAAAAACCCTCTTTTACTTTCTAGAGAAATTGATTGTGGGATGGCAGAAATGACGCACAATCATCGCTAGCACGATTCAGCACTCACTATTTGGTGGTCTAAGATGAGAAAATTGCAAATTTGTATGGTTTGGAAGTGCATGATAAAGTAAGGTCGCCTTTAATATAAGAACTCAACCAGAAGTATCATTAAAGGCAATTTATTGTTGAAATGGAAAGATATGTTGATAAAATAAAGCATGGGAACGAGAGGAATCTTGTTTGGAATCCGAATCCATCCGTTATCCACTGCCTGTAACATGAATAATAACGAACCAACCATCCAATCTGCCAATTTGCATACAATGGAAATTGCATGTGAGTACTAAATACACGTCAGTCAGTCAACCAGTAAAGAGAGGGTTTTGATATCTCATTTTTTTTCGAATAATATTTTGTTTGTACTATAAATATATTTTTCATCTCACCCTTTTATATTTTTAATTATTTTTTATCTCACATATATCACATCACAAAAAAATGTTAGAGTAATTATTTCAAATAATACTCTATCCAAACAAACTGGTACCATCCCTGTTTGGATTGTTATTTTCTGCCGAAAAATTATATCGTTTTCCGTGATTACATTTCCCTATTACCTTTTTCCCTCACATACATCAAATCGCAACAATAATTTTCCATGAAAAATACAATCCAAACGGAGAAGTCAGTATGCTATGAAGTTCCTTACCGTTGAAGCCACCTCTCTTGAGGCATGAAAAATTGTGAAGCCTCTCCTAAAAAGTATTATATTACGGTAACAATTGGTGATATAAGTAGAAAATGTCTAGTAAATATTCTATATTGCTCCTATTTGATTTGTAAAAGTATTATTGAATAATAAAAGAAGTCGAATATCACCACTACGCGATAGGTCAGAAAAATTTGATTTATATTTTGAATTCATCCCAATTTTGGTGTTTCGACTATATTTTTTCGGTTAAGTAATTTGTAAATTACAAATCCATCACTATTGGTTGGTTGAATCTTTGTAGAATTGAGCACGAATACGATATAATATACTAGATGAGATGATATTAGAGCTTTTGGATAAAGAAGCTTTTAGCAAGAAAGGGTGTCTATTTTGCTCTTTTAAACTCATTGTTCGTTTAGCATTTTGTAGAGTTTGCAAATGCCATTATAATGCTTCGACAATACCAAGGGGTAAGTGTAATTTCTTAAACTTTAAGGAGGTGACCGCAATCATCATATTTTTCAGGAAAGGTTTCTGAAATTATCCCTGGTATCAAAGTGAAGTACATTTAATTGGAATAAGAGTAATCAAATCCCATTCGTAAACCATATACTACAGTTGGAAATCAATCAAATTTCATGCTATAAAGGAATAAAGGAGTCCGAGATTTGCTTGTATATATTGCTTCCTTAATTCCGTTTCTTCCTTTCTCTGTCATCCCCAACTGATGAAAAATCAAATGCATAACTTGATGAAGTGCATGCGATTTCCTAGAATTTGACTATTGTGAAACTGGGCCCGAGATTTTGAAATTCATTTGCTCTTTGTCTGAGAACGATGGATAGCTGTGTACAAATTCTAGCCAAAATTGATTTTCTCTAACCCGCCTCTGTTAAATGCAACAAACCTCTTGTTTAGTCCAAAATTCCAACAATTAGCTCTAGTTTATAGAACTGGATTGCCTACAGATTCCAACATTTAAGCCGCACATGCACCCTAATTTAGGCCCTATTTGGCAAGTGAGTTTTTTGGATGTTTGTTTAAAATTTTATTATAACTTACTTTAGAAGTTGTAGAATTTTTTTTAAAAAATGTGTAAATTTTTTGATATTTTAAAGTGTATAGTTTAAAAACTTTGAAAATTTTTTTGAGGTTATTGTAGCTAAATTTATTAAAAAACTTGTAGCAGACAAATATAGCAAAAAACTTACTTGTCAAACAAGACCTTAGATTGGCACTCACTTAAAAAGGTAGACACCATAATTCATCACCTTAGTTTGGCACTAAAAAGGCATAATTCATCACCTTCTCCGCCAAACAAGACCTTAGTTTGGCACTAAAAAGGGTAGACACCATAATTCATCACTTTCTCCATTTTTTTTTTTTTTTTTTTTTTTTGCCCTTTTCGACCCTTGTGACAACGCTACGCGAGCTAAAGTTACGAAATTTCGATCTACCTGTGCTAGGATTGGCAGCAAGGACAAGGCTAGTTTAAAATACGGGAAGAGGAGTATTTTAAAATAGCTTACTTTACAGTAACAAAGAATATATTCTATTCTCTCGGTGGGACGGTGAGAAAAAGGAATGAAACCTCAGGCCTAAAGTTGAGGGACCAAGAGAGTCAAGGGTTAAGGTAGAGGAATAAACCACCGTTAGTTAACAATTCATTCTTCCTTCCGACATTACATACTACTCTTTCTTTCTGTATTTTTTTCATTCGGGCGACAGTAAAATAATAACAATAATAATAATATAATACATACTCCCTGCTAACAAAGGAAACGAAAACAACAGCAGAGACAGCAGGTTTGTTTGGACAAAGAAAATTTGTAAGATTTATTTCAGATTTTGTTTTGCTTGCATCATACACACAATTTCCAATCACCTTTTTATCTCACATACATCACATCACAAGAAGTACTACAGTAACTGGATCAAATAAATCATCCAAATAAATTCTTATCCAAACAAACTCATGTCAATAATATGAAAAAGTTTTGAAGAAAGCAGAAAACAGCACAGAACAAGCAAGTCAATAACAACACGTCCCCCTCAGACCTCTCCTTTCCTTCTCAATCCACAGCCCACTCTCCAGTGTAATAACTAATAAGCGAGCGGGCAAGGCAGCAGTGTGGCGGAGGAAGTAGAAGCCAGCTAATGCCCCCCTCGACATCGACCTTACACCAAACTCTCTCTCTCTCTCGCACACACACACTCACAACACGCACTAACTCTCATATACCAACTACTATTATTAGTTTATTACCAACAGCATAAGTATGTATAGGGATTACGATAATTAATACTAGTATGCTACTTAACAAAATATATTCAACTGCCCAAACTGGGATGCGGGAAAATATATAAAGCCTGCCACCCTCTTACTATCAGTTATCTCCCCCCACGCCTCTCCAAGTCTCTAGTCTTAATATATAGCTGCTTTTCTTCCTTCCACTTGAATACATTCCATTCATTTTGCCTCCAATCCATCGCATAATTTGCATTTTGCTGTCCACGAGTTCTGCATCTTTGAGTGAGTGACTTAATAATTGTGTTTATATAATCAGCAGCCAAAATTGTAGTAGTAATATAATACGAGCAAAAAGCAGGCATGGGCTACGGCAGGCTCGTTTCGGAGCCCGCAGGCTCCTCCAGCCGCCAAATGCTCCCCGACCCGTCGGACCAACCCACCACTTCCACTCCCCGGAAAAGCAAACTCAAGCCCCTCATCATACTGGCCGCCATTCTCATCGTGGCCTCAGCCATTTCGGCTGCGGTGGTTGTCGCCCTCCGAAACAAAGCCTCCAGCCATGCCGCCCTCCACCGCAAGCCTTCCAGAGCCATCTCTCGCACCTGCAGCAAAACCCGCTACCCGGCTCTCTGCGTTGACTCCCTCCTCGACTTCCCCGGCGCGCTCACCGCCTCCGACAAGGACCTCGTCCACATTACCGTCAACATGACGCTCCAGCGCTTGGGGAAGGCGCTCTACGACGTCTCCGACATCGGCTACGTGGCCATGGACGTGGGCTCCCGCTCCGCCTACGACGACTGCCTGGAGCTCTTGGCGGACTCCGTGGACCTGCTCGCCCGCTCCCTCACCACCATGTCACCCGCCTCAACCGAAGGAGAAGGTGACGGCTCAGGCTCCTCATCCTCATCCTCATCCTCCTACGTGGGGTCCACACAAGACGTGCTGACGTGGCTGAGCGCAGCTCTGACCAACCAGGACACGTGCACGGAGGGCTTTGGGGAAGTCGGAGGAGGGAGCGTGAAGGATCAGATGTCGGAGAAGCTGAAGGACCTGACGGAACTGGTGAGCAACTGCCTGGCGATATACTCGGCGGCGGGGGGAGACGGTGATGATTTCTCAGGGATTCCGATAGGGAACAAGCGTCGGAGGTTGATGGGCGATGATGAGGAAGGTTATGGTGGTAACTATAAACAGCAGGAGGAGGAGGAGGAGTTTCCGAAATGGTTATCAAGGAAGGACCGAAGGTTGTTGCAGGTGCCGGCGACGTCGATTCAAGCGGATATAATAGTGTCGAAAGACGGGAACGGAACGGTGAAAACAGTGGGGGAGGCGATCAAGAAGGCGCCAGAGCACAGCACTCGCCGGATCATTATCTACGTCAAGGCAGGAAAGTAAGTTCGTTCACTTTCAAGTTTCACTTTCACGTGGGATGAGATCTACTCTCACAAATGCCCTTTTCTTTCTTTTTTTTTTTTTCTTTTTTCAGTAAGTAGTGTAACCTTTTCACCCACTTTATAGTTGCTGCCTTTTTTTTTTCTCTCTTTGGTGATTAAGACTATGGTTGCCATCAATTGGCTATTTGTTGCTGGCACCGTCACACGCTGAATAGTGCTCTATTACTCTCTTTTTTTAAAAAAAAAAAAATTGTAAAAAAACATTTAAAAAACAATTTACACGCTGGCAGTAGTGGATAGTCATCTTTTGGTCTTCCAAGTTGTGGATTGTCATCTTGACTTTGTGCTCAATCATCATTTGCTGCAAAGAGTGGCGGGAAATTGTGGCACCACCACCGACAAGATTTAATATTAATTGTATACGTTTGTGAGAAAAATTTTTTTTTTTTTGGGGTGGTGGATTGTCATCTTTCAGGTACGAGGAGGATAATCTGAAAGTTGGAAGGAAGAAGACGAATTTGATGTTCATAGGGGATGGAAAAGGCAAAACGGTGATTTCAGGCGGAAAGAGCATTTTCGATAAAGTCACCACATTCCACACCGCGTCTTTCGGTATGTAAAAACCCGCTCTATTCCCTTTTTAAACTCATTTGTTTTCTTCCCCGTTAAACCAACATCCTTTTGTTTTGTGTTCTTTCATATTTTTTTTCTCTTATAAGCTGTAGTAATTAGTACGTAGTAAAAGGCGTCTTTGGCTTGCTTTATATTATTATATACATACACATATATATATATATATATACACACACATTGAGGGTGTTGGTGTTGGTGTTGGTGTTGGTGTTGGTGTTGGTGTTGGTGGTGGGGGTACAAATTTGAAGCGCTTATTTAGTAGCAGTAGCTTAGAATCAAACTTTTGTGGGTGGCGGAAAACAAAAAGGGGGCATCAGATACCCCGGGCACAGCGGCATGGCCAATGTCCCAAATGGAAGAAGAAGGAAACGATGCACGTGTCCTCTCTCTCTCTCTTTTTCTTTTTTCTTTTTCTTTTTTTTTTTCAATTTAAGGTCGCTTTTTTAACTTTTGTTTGTGTGGCTGCAAACGGGAAACCTCACGTTCTTTGCCCGTAGAATCGGGCCGATACCGTTTACGCTTGTTTATAGCTTAGCTCATGCATTATTGTATGACAAAATCACCCCCGACGAAAGATTTGTAGTCAACATCTTGACCCTTGTCTTGGACATTTCCGTGTAATATAAATATACATAATAGAATTACAGGATACAACAGTAATAATTATTGGGTAAGGAATCCTGCTTTCTATCTCTCTCTCTCTCATTTAATTCTAAAATTCCATTGCTCTTAAAGCTATGACGAGAAATCTCACACAAAAAAAAAAAGAAGCTATGATGAGAAATGACAACAGGACACATATGCATGATCTTACTTCTGTCAAATTTGATTGGCGCGTACTAGTTGCAAGTATTGCTTCGTTTACTTGTGCGTGCATTTGTCTCGTGTTATTTATTAGTAGACGTTAAGTGGAGGAGGAGGAGGAGGAGGAGGAGAGTTTTTGAGTTTTTGGCTTCTCTTCTTTTCCATCTTCAACGTTGTCTACTTGGAATTACTTCACACTTGTCTGGCACTAGAATATGAGGATAGTGATGTGACCATAAATAAGTTGGTGGCCTCAATAATTATTATTATTGGAGTTGTGGGGCATATCCCATACTCTGTTACTATAACAGTATGATAGTTATGGACATCAATCGTCAACTTACGCGTGTTTGCATCATTGAATTGTGTAGACATTCAAGTAGTTATGCGTACTCTCTTCTTGTGAGAGAGTACCTTCTTGTCCTACCTACGTACTTCAGTTTTGGTAAAAGATTCCAATTATTTTCCACCCTGTACTAGTACTACATCTCTCTTCCTTGTCCTGCTTCCAAGGAAGTTCCAACTTTCTTTCTATAGTGCAATGCAAATTTATTCGTTACTCTATCTATCTTTAATATTGTCTGCTGCTGCGCACAGCGGCTACTGGTGCTGGCTTTATTGCAAGAGACATGACCTTTGAGAACTGGGCTGGTCCAAGTAAGCATCAGGCTGTAGCTCTTCGAGTGGGCGCCGATCATGCTGTGGTCTACCGGTGCAGCATCGTCGGCTACCAAGACACCCTCTACGTCCACTCGCAGCGTCAATTTTTCCGAGAATGCGACGTCTATGGGACAGTGGACTTCATATTTGGTAATGCCGCGGTTGTGTTCCAGAACTGCACTCTAAATGCTCGCAAGCCGATGAACCTCCAGAAAAACACCGTCACTGCCCAAAACAGAAAAGACCCTAATCAAAACACCGGGATTTCTGTTCATGCATGCAGAATCCTGGCGACGCCTGATCTTGAGGCATCAAAAGGCAGCTTCCAGACGTACCTAGGCCGCCCATGGAAACTCTACTCGCGAACGGTGTTCATGCTATCCTACATGGGCGACCATATTCACCCGAGGGGATTTCTGGAATGGAACGCAACGTTCGCTCTCGACACTCTGTACTATGGCGAGTACATGAACTACGGACCGGGAGCAGCCCTTGGACAGCGAGTAAAGTGGCCGGGCTATCGAGTGATCACCACGCCGGCAGAGGCCAGCAAGTTCACAGTTGCACAGTTCATCTTTGGATCGTCGTGGCTACCCTCAACCGGTGTTGCTTTTATGGCCGGCCTATCAACTTAAAAGAGGATGCCAGTTACTGTACGTTTTTACTCCAATCATTGGAAGAATCGAAGGATTGTGGCGTCTTCCTATATATTTTATGTGGTCGGTTCCCTACCCACTCTACTACTATTTTTTTTTTTTTCCGTTATGACTAATAAAGTAAATCGAGTTCCGTATGGCTCAAGATGGATAGGTTTTAGGTTAAATTAATTAAAATAACTGTTCAAAATTTATTTATCATTTGTATGTTACTTATTATTGTATACTGGTACTGAATGTAATTCTCAAAACCCCACTAAGTGTGTGAAAAAATAAATGCAAAAAGATTACAAGAGCAAAAAGGGGATTCATTCATTCAGCTGTGTAATTTTCATGACTGCTACTACTGAATCCGCTGTATTACATTATATTACTATATAGTACTCCCGCCCTTTTCTTATAACTGACGTTTAAGAAATTTGCTCTAGTGTACTTTTATCTGTCATTTTATTATCTCCATACAGCATTAATTACTTTTTCACAATTTTACCCTTTTATCTCTCTGGTATTAATACACTCTCATGCATTGCTTTTGACCTGGTAAAATAGCACCATTTAGTACTATAGTGAGAGAAAATATGGGTGAATTGGACAATTAATGAGGGTACAAAAGGAAAGTAGTGTACAGATTTAAGCATTGAAAAACTTTTCTTAATTAGTGTGCAAAATCTTAAACTTCAGTTATAAAAAAAGGGAGGGAGTAATAAATATGCCTTAGGTTCTCTCTTCCAAGAGACAGAAGAGACGGGACGGTGATGCTGACTTAGAAACAGTAGTGCTGATGCTGATGCCTGTGTCGGCGGCATTGGATCCCAAAAAGTAAATGCTTAAAACCAATTACAGGTGGGCAAGTCCTGGTTGAAATTAAAAGTTTTCTCTCTCCAACTCGACCTTTTTTTTTTTTTTTTTGACATGGTTCATCCGACAATTACGTCAACTTCAGTTGAAAAATGAGTGATAAAACCACAAATCAATTTTGGTTTATGGGTAAAAGCGCTCACACTGCGCATGTCTGTGTCTGTCTGATCCGATTTGAAACAGCTATTTCCACTCGAACTATTGCACAAAGCTAATGGTGATTTTGGGCTACAAAATGAAAGGCGCATTTAAAAATATTATCCATTCTCACAAAGGCTCTTTCCTCTCCGAGCTTAAGCGAAGTCTCATTTGGCTTTGTTGTAACGGAGGAAATAATTTTTTTTTTCATTTTTGTTAAGAGTGACGTAGATCCGCAGAAGAAAGAATAGGTATCCAAAAAAAAAAATTCCATCTAACGAGAGTCCCATAAACACTATTAGAATGTATTTCAAGTGTTAGATTTTTAAAAATATAAAATTAATTAAAAAATCATATAAATATAAGAGGATTAATTAAAGGAAAATTTGTCAAATTGGTCCCTAACATTTATCAAAAATACTTTTTTAGTCCCTAACATATAAAATCAGCCAAAATTGTCCTTCACATTTAAATTGTGATCCAATTTGGTCATAATGCTCGTTTTTGCTCCTTTCTCCGGCTAAAAATAGCACGCCCCTTTCACGTGGTCATATTTTCAAAGGCAAAATTGGAAAACACAAATCCCAGATCCACTGGGGACGATCCCTGACCTCACGATCTTTATCTTGCTTCGACTCTCTAAGGACAGGTTCACCACAACGGTGACTGAGTTCACCTGAACAGAAGCATATTTGAAGGTGATCAGAGGCCGGAGAGTCGAGAGTAGACACGCAGTGTAGAGATTCACTCGGGATTCCTCCTGGGTCCGGGTTAGTTTCCGGAGGGAAAACAGAGCCTCCTCTTGCTCGAACACTTAAGAGCTCCGGAGCTTGGTCATGAACTTGTCTTCTTCGAGGGAGCTAGAGTGACACAAGGACTCAATATCTGAGGAGGACGAAGAAGAGCAGCAACAATAAGGGCGGGTGGTTAAAGGTAGAGGAGTGGTGGGCCTGTTGATGACAGTGGCGGCCGTCACAGATTCCTTGGAGCTGGCGGAAACTTGACTAGGCGTCCGAGTCAGCTCGGTTTCTTGGGAAGAGAACTTTGATAACTGATGATTAGGCTTTTGTTGGGAACGGGAAGCGAGCAACAAGGTACGAAATGAGGTTATGAGCGGAGCAAAAATCGAAGGGTTTGGGAGGAGGGGTAAAGAGAGTAAAATGGTACCAGCTGAGAACAGCGGACTTGAGAGCGAGGTTAGGGATGAGGGTGGAGAAATCGGGTACAAAGCTGTCGGGGAGGGTGGGCCTGAAGTTGAGGGACTCGCAGGCATTGATGCACTTACGCTCGAAGGAGTGGCCGGAGGAGACAACAACGGGGTCAACCATGAGGGAGCCGGGATGGGGCAGACGAATTCCGGAGGAGGCTGGATTTTTTGCTTTGGGGATTTTTCAAAGTGGATTTTCCACTTGGGTAGCTGCTTCTGCTTGACGCCACTGCCCATCTCCCTTTTCCATTGCTGTTTTGATCCTGAAAAGGTTTTCATATGTGAGGGATATTACGGATCGATTGGGAGATTTCAAATTGGGTAGGTATTGCCGATGATGATAATGATGATAGCAGTAATCTTATCAACTTTGAAAGAGGAATTGAATTGCTGATTACAATTGGGGACATGATGATGATAAGATTCTGCTGCTAGCTGATGAATCTCTCTCTCTGTTTGTCTCTCTCGGTGCACAAATTGCTACACAGTGTAACGGACTAGCTAGTTGAGTAAAGCTTTTGTTTTCCAATTTTACCCTTGAAAATATGACCACGTGAGAAGGACGTGCTATTTTTAGCCGGAGAAAAGAGTAAAAAAGAGCATTAGGACCAAATTGGATCACAATTTAAATGTGAAAGACAATTTTGGTTGATTTTATATGTTGGGGACTAAAAAAGTGTTTTTGATAAATGTTAGGGACCAATTTAACAAATTTTCCTTAATTAAATATATCCGATTGAATTAACTGTTTTTGAGAATGTTTTTGAAAAATGTTACTATAACGGAGTTTTTATAGTATATTTTAAGATATTTTTAGAAAATATTTTGAAATATTTAAGAGTAGAAGAATTTTTAGAATATTTTTTAAATATTAAAAAAAATTTAAACTACTTTTTAAAATACCTTTTAAAGTATTTTTAAAAATTTTTAATAATATTTAAAAAACTAATTTTTGAAAAATTCTCGAATTTTAAAATTTTAGTAATATTTAAAAAACTCTTGAATTCAAACAGAGCCATATAAAAAAAAAATAATTATTAGTATGCTTATATATATATATATATATATATATATATAAAATAGGTTGACTGAAATGTAGATATGTTAACAAATACTCATAGAACATCCATTCAAAAAGGCCCCAAAAATTTTTGAAAATTCAAATGGGATTATCCTTCATGGTAATTAGATTCCTTCGTGACCAACAAATACCAGCTAAATTGGTAGAATCCTCTCAGGACACAGAATCAGAGAAAACAAAGGCACCTGAGGAGAAACTAACGGTAGACTTTCCTCCTCTTTTCCGTCAATACCGACGCATACATGCAGGTGTCTGTGTGTGAAGAGAGAGAGCTCGTCAAGGGGAAAAACGCAAAAGAACAAAACTAGAGATAAACACGAAGAAAGAACAGAGATTTGACGAGACCATGGTATCAGGTAACACTTTTACGAGGAAAGCGATGCTTTCAATTCTCAGTTTCAACAGTCATAATGCTCAAAAGAGCGGAGTTAAGCGCAACAAAGTCATAGGGTCGCGATGTAGGACTACCCAGGAGGGATAGAGATTAAGCAACATCCTTGGCCGTCCATCCTCCATCCGACCAGTCACAATATTCTACGTACATTCTACCTACCTACATATTTACTTGCAGACATGGCATCAAGGTAACGATCCATGATCAATGACACCGACTCGAGGAATGCAGCATCGCTCATTCCAGGAAGCACAGCTTCTTGTGCTTCTCGGACAATTTGCTCAATAACCGATTTCTTCTTCAGTGTTTCCCTGCACATGATGTTTCCAATTTGAAATGCATTAAGCCCTCTCCCTGCACCTTTTTTCAAGAGCATGGTGGAGATGCGAAGGATGCGCGCGCAATCAAATGGAAGTTCCCATCCATGCAGCCTCAAAAGTTCAATATCTTTCTCAGCGTCGAGCGAGTTTATGTAGGCAATTATCTCTGGCGAAAACGGTTGGCGTGCTTGAGGCCAATTAAGCCAATCAAAGGTGCAGTCTTTGAACTGCAGCAAGGAAACAAGAAGAAAAAAAGCAAACCAATGGAAGAACAATACAACAAATCAGAAAGAAGAAACACAGGATGGGAAAGAAATAAACCTCAAAACAATGGCAATGATCAAGGTAATCTAAAATCCTCACGAATGGAAATCTCACTATTGGTCGTTGCCGTACCCATAAAAGTACGATGCAAAATATACTAGACTTCTTTCAAATGAACTTTTGTCCTAAAGCTACCCGCTTTAAGTATCTCTGCACAAAAAAACTAGGCACCTTTCTCAGGAAACTACTTGTTACCAGAGTGTAACATCAAAATCTGACACTTATATGTTTTGGAACAGGATGTAGCCTCGGATTTAATTTCCAAATTAACTTGTTTTACACAGGCATCGGGACACCATCATTAACCTCAAATGCTCATGATAGTACAGAACATGACACTTTCTAGGTGAATTAACTCCCAAGGCACCCAATGTAACCCCTGCCTTTAGTGTTCTTAAAATTTCAAATGGTTACAATAAGTTCAATCAAGTCGTCATGTAGAAAGTTCGATGTGCTTACATTTTCAGGCAAGCAGTAGCCATGATCAATTGGAATGAGGTTAATCCGACCTTCTTCGGAATCTTTGCAAACCAAGATGTTGCCAGCATGCCTGTCTGCATTTGCTAACCTAATATCCAGAACACAAATCTTGTGTACTTCATCCACAGGATAATTACGGGGCCCCATGTCCTCACAACTGCCGCAGTTCTCCATGAACAATTGGAGTGATCCAACCTTAGTATTCTTATAGGATGGGTGAAAGCCCTCAGAATAATTGAATGCTTCATGTTGACACTTGACAATCACAGTTGGGGGAACGCCAGCAAAGCCTTTCTCATTCTTAAGATACGAGCACTGTCCACCCTTTGGATGATCCAAGATGTATGCTGCAACTTCCCTTACAGCCCCTTCACCAACTCGTGTCCCTTTTTTCAACCCTTCACCATTGACGGACAAGGGAACCCCTCTAGGGTTGTTTACAGCCATGGGTTCCTCATCAACTGGCTTAAATACAGAAATATACTTCTGACCAGATGAATCTTGCATGAAATAAACACCCCCTGACCCCTCAGACGACATAATCGGTGGATTACCCTTCTCCAGTCCATGGTAAGTGGCATCAACAAGTTGCTTAATCACAGATGATAGCCTAATATTTGGATTGACTACTAGTGGTTCCAAAAAGAATTCTTTCTCCAAAGGCCTTATGGCAGCAACTGGAAGTTTCTCAACTAATGATTCCACCTCAGAACTTCTCTCATCTACTGAGTCAGCCCTCCTACTCTTATCTACTTCTGATGCAACAATCGAGACTTCAAAATCTTTTCCAACAGGCTTAGCTCTAACTTTTGCTGACTTACGGACAAGCAAGTGTATTACTGCTTCATTGGTCTTACAAATATCATCAATGAGCCTCTGATCTTCTAGTTCCTCACCATCACATACTAACTCCTGATCCTTGAGATCGAGAAATTCATTCCCGCTTCTAGCAATCTGCTGTTTCACATAGCCCACATTTCTCTTTCGTCCAACATGGAACTCAAACTCTTTCCCACAAACAGTTCTAACAGTAATCGCCTGGAGATCTGATAGCCTAAGGACCAAATGCAACACATTCCCATCAGTGACCCCATAGTCCTGAACACGGGAATTATTCCGCGATAATTCTTTCCCATCAAAAACAAGTTTCTGATTCTTCACAAAAAATCCCTTACGGTTCTGTATCCTGAGCTTTACAGAAGCAATAGAATCAGACCCCATTACCTGCATAGGTATCACAGACCCTCCAATTGCAAGGAAAATTACGATGGATTCATTTGAAAAAGCCCCATTTCTACCCAAGACATGACCAGGAAAGTTCCAATAATCTTCATAAACAGGAGTAAGAGCCACACTGGCAATCGACATTGCAGCTCCAATAGATAATCCTCCCCTGTATATCAAGCGGTAAAGTTCTCAATTTTTTAAGAGCCCACCACAACAATCACGAAGTTTGGTTCTTCAACAGCCTAATTAGTCAACCACTTGACAAAACCATACAACACGCTAAAATTCCAGAAACCTATCAATCCACAAACAACAATTTATCACGTCAGAACCAAGAACCCAAGAATATTCACAAATCAAGAACCCAAAATTTAGCCTGAAGGGACCGAGTACAAGGAAATGAGGCAGAACCCTTACATCGATAGTAGTAAACAAAGCACAAGGATTTGTAATATTGTGGTGCTATGACCTGAAACTCAATTGCACCGCCCTTCAACACATTCTCAACCTGCAAGATACACCATCACCAAAAGCAAAAGCTTTTTCCACTAAGAAGGCAGAAAGTTTTTGCCTTTTCAGGATTCCCGGGTACCAATTATGGTCTAAACAAGAAAAACCAACCGAAGTTAAACGTGGTACATCTTGACTTCAACAATGTCTAATAGGGCAGGAAAAAATTTGAACTTCTTATCGGGAAGAGGCAAAAGGAAAGTTCAAAGGTGAGCGTGGCAAATTGCAGAACAAATTGTAATTAAAATTGAAGGGAAATTATCAAAGGATCTATCCAAAACCCATAATATTTTCTTCTCCAATATCCATGATCACCTCCTGCATTTTTTTTTTTTTTTGGTTCAAGAGGATTTTTTTTCCCCCCGTTTCTTGCTCTGCACTTACTTTGCAGGAGGAGATTTTTTTACCGGGGGCACAGACAGGGAGTGTAATGAGTGAAAATTTTTACTACCATTTGCATTGGGGGCTAATTTGGATTAACCAGCACAGCTGGGTGGATGTAGCCATAGTGTTGCTGGAGGCCCCACGGAAATGATGGCACGTAAGCACTTTCACCGCAAGTATCGGGGGACCTTACTACCATGTTCTAGAACTTTGCATAGATTTGAAAAGAGGTTAAAAAATAATTAAAAAAAAAGTTCTTCCTCTTTTTATTTTTTTGTTTTCTTTAAGGGATAATATCAGAGACCTCCCTTGAGCTTTATCCTAATATCACTTTGCGCCCTTGAAATTTTAAAAATAATCACTTACCTCCCCTAATAATTGCAAAAGACTATACTAACCCTCAATTAATATATAATTCACATATCAAATAAATGGAGGTCAAAATTAAATAAAAAAGAAACAAATGTCACTTTTTTCTTTTTCTATTTCCTCCAATTTTTTGTCTTACTCATTTTTTGGATGATTATGTGATTTTTTATTTGTAAATTATAATAAATTAAATTTTGTTTATTTTTAACTTTTTTGTAATTGTGATAGAGTGTAGTATCATTTCTTTGTTTATTTTAGGTTGACTTTTATAATGATCAGTATAATTTAAAAGGTTTTGGCAATGATTAAGAAGAAGTTGGAAAAAATATAAAGTTTATAAGAAATCGATTTTGAACATATACAGTTAAATTAATCAAGTGTATTTCTTCGCAAATACCTTTTTTATTTTTTAAATACATATTTTTATGGACTATAGCATTATGATGTGGTAGTACTATTAGATATTATTTTTTTTAAATGATAGTTTTCTTGAAATAAACAAAATGATTTAAGTGTATTTTTATTTAACAAGTAGAAGGGTAGTTTAGATTGTTAAAAAAAAGAATTTCACAAATAACAAAAATAAGGGAAGTAAGTGATATATTTAAAACCTTAATGATGCCAAATGATAATACGAGAAATTTCAAGGGAGGTTTCTGATATTATCCCCTTTTTAACCCTTCTCTCTTTGATTTTATTTTAATTTTAAATGAGACAAGAACAATTTCTTTCCTAAAGTTGAACAAAGAAAAATAACCAAAGAAGATGAAATAAACGTCATCATTAGATCTTGTTTTGCATAACTTTCTTTGATGAATCAATAAAAGATGTAGAATTTATATTGGACTTAATAGTAGTGGAGAGCTCGAACTTAATACATTTGGAATACATGTCCTGATGTGAAAAATGCAATACTTGAATTACTCCTTGGGTGCAGTGAAATTGCATTTTTAGTTGGCAATTGGAATGACTGCACAACTGTAGCCTCGATCCAAGAGGAGTAGCATCTGTATCATTGATTGGGAACAAAGGCAACAGAAAGCACGTTTCCGCTCAGTTATGTGTCTAAAGAACAGAAGGAAAGTTTTATTATGGCAAAGCGCAATTCAGATTTGGTAGATCCCAGCATCCGCCCCTTCCTTTAGTGCCGGCGGCAAGCCTGTCCTTCTTCTATTCTCTTTCATCCGGCATCGGTAAGAATTATTTTTCCCAAAGATCCCTTACCAGGCTTCTCAATCAAGTTTGGGATAATTTCAAAAATCCCCCTTGTGGTTTATAACAATTTTACTTATCTCTCTCAAATTTTTAAAATTTATACTTACCTCCCTTAATTTGATACTTTTAATAATCAAACCTTAAAATAGGATAAAAACTTAAATGAATATCTTAAGATGCTCTTATTTTAAAAAGTTTAATTTGTTCTTCTAAACCATTATAAAGTAATTTGGGACAATTATAAAAGAAATGATAAAATACAGAAAACTCTTTTGTGATTTTATCAAAGGTCACGAAACCCCCTTATTATTTAAAAACACCCAAATAGCCTTCTTTGTATTTTGGACTAATATAGGAAGTGGACGAAAACCTTCTTTATTAACGGAGAACTGTGAAATTTCAACTCTACCCTTAATTTAAAATACCAAAAATCAATTGGGGGCATCAATTTTAGTTTTTGGGGCCTCAATTTCTACCCTTAATTTAAAATATAAAAAAATTGAATAAGAAGGTTTGGGGGGGGGGGGGAGGAAAGGGGAATATGAAACCCATCTTATGGATAAGAAGTGCAAATAAGGGAGCTTTATTAGAATATTAAGGTTAGCATTATCATTTTAAATGAACAAGGAAGATATGCATAATTTTTAAAATTTTAGGGGTGCTAAGTGAAATTGTCAAAAATTTGAGGTTTCTAAATTTGTCCCATTAAGTTTTAAACCCTACTTGATAACCCAATTCAGCACTTAAATTTAATAGATTCAGATCCTAACATATTCAGACCGTTTGATAACCAAAAATTGAACATCTGAATTAATTAAGTAGCATTGAATTTCCTAGACAAAACTTGCTCCGAAAATTAAGTGATAAACTATTTACTTATCACTAAATGTGATATACACTCAAATATATTAAATTTAATACTTACAATTTAATAATTTAATGACTTCAGATTTCATATTTCAATTTTTAGTTTTATCAAACGCACCCTTAGAGTTTTAACTTGGCCAAGAAGAATGGTACAATCTTTCCACGAGAAGAATGGTACAATCTTTCCCACTATTTTAAAAGAAATGGGGGAGAGTAATTAGCCAGACGAGATATTAATTGACATTGAATTTCCGGAGACCTATCCACATGTATTTCAAAGTACAAAGTCTGATTAGGTGATTTGTCTACTAGTACACAAATCTATTTGTAACCAGCAGTGCAAATACCAGTGCTTAGTTCGACATTTTATTTATGCCTCTGAATTTGATTTGCTGAAATGTTCTGTGAGCCACATGCCCCAGGCCAATGTATTGGCATTAGCCAAAACACATTAGAAGAAAAACAATCATACAAAAGAAAAGAATAAACTGCAATGTTATTCCGGTGTCTCTCAACAAATGCAGAGTTTACTCGTAAATTTTGTACACGAGCACGTATGGTACATGGGAGCCAATACAAAGCTCAATTACAAGTTCTGGGTATTGGACACAGCTAAAATTGTTCAGCGAATCAAAAGAAGAAAAAAAGGCCTTTTTTTCCTTTATTGCCAGAGAATCCCGAAAAGGGGATGGAAAAAGAACGGGAAGAGATGAAAGTATGAAACTGAGACTACAAGAGTTTCTCAACCTGATGAGGGACAGAACCAACTGGAACAATGAATCACAACTGGCTCATTCATCACAAATTCCTCTCAATGAAATCCCATATCCTCTCTTCCATATATATACGGTCCCTATGCCGGCGGGGCATGTGCCGCTCGTCAGGAAATATCAACAACTCATAAGGCTTACCAGCAGCCACCAACGCATTTACAAGCCTTGCAGTGTGCCTAAAATGCACATTTTCATCAATCATACCATGCACGAGCAGCAACTTCCCCTTGATTTTCTCCACATGCTGCATCACAGAGCTATACAAATAACCTGACGGATTTTCAGCGGGCAAACCCATGTACTTTTCAGTGTAAAATGTATCATACCGATCCCATGATGTTACTGGGGCACCAGAAACAGCACACCGAAATAATTCAGGAAACCTTGCCAAAGACATAGCTGAGAGGTATCCGCCATAGCTCCATCCGTACAATCCGATATGGCCTTGGTGAGCTAGTCCATTTTTTATTAGCCATTCAGCTCCGCTTAATTGATCTTCAGCATCAATATGGCCACAATTATACTTCAGTGCACCTTCAAATTTGAGTCCCCGTCGAGCAGTTCCTCTGTTATCCATCTGAAAAAGGGAAAGGACTCGAGATCAGAATTAAGCTGTTCCTGTATCTTCTACAATAAACAGCTGGGAATGTTACAATGTCATGGCAAGAAACTAGAAAACAGATAAGTTATTTGTGACATATCTTCTGTGTAGGAATCCCAACCTTTGGGCAGATTCCACAAATTTAAGAAGGCATCTAAACTTGGTACAAATCGTGCACTGATTACAAGTGTAGCACACTTTTGCAAAGTACAATGGGGTGCATAGAAACAAAGAAAATGATTCTTCATCAGATAAATAGTTTGATCTCATCTAAATATCAGCTAACCTTCCATACTAGGATGCCTTTGCTTCTAAGGTACTGAGCCCTCATGTCTACAGTGTTCACCCAGGAATCACAGACTAGCTGTATGCTGGGACCACCATAGACTTGAATCATAGTTTTATATGGTGGTGGTCCAAATCTTGAAGGATCAGGCTTGTATAGCACCCCATATAAAGCAGTCCCATCTTTTGCTGGTATCTGAACTATCTGTGGAGGCTCAATCTGGAGCTTTTTGAACCTGGGAATGCTCAGTGGTTGCTCGTACAAAGGCATAACTAAGCTGCCATCATGTAGGGAGCAAAGAGATATTCTTGGAGGTGTATCCAGTGAATCATGAATATCTATGAAACTATGCAGTTGATGGTCAAGGACAACTATATGTTTTCCCTTTTCTCGAGTTAATCTCAATGGGGCCTCCAATGGACAGCTTGCATCTGGAAACAATTTAGCACAATATAGATGAGACTCTAAAGGGCCATCTAAAGTTCCTGTAAAGTATACGAGGCCAGCAGCCTCATTTACTCCAGCAACTTGCTCAACCATCCAATCTCCTTGAGTTATAGGTCCCAAGCAAACTCCATTTGAGTCATGAAGATACAGGTGTCTAAATCCTGTTTTCTCACTCGCCCAAATAAATCCCCCATGGTATTTATTGAGTCCTTTATCCAAAGGGGTGAAGCAATCATGCAGAGTGATCCATGTCTCATGCTCTTCTTCCACAAGTACTTTCCTACAGCCTGTTTTGATGTCAAACCTGAGGATTTTGAGCTTAGAATGCGATCTACTCAAAACCTGAGCAGTAAGAACATTTCCATGCATCCAGTTTACTCTTGCTAAATATTCCTCATCACCATCAGCTTCGACCTTTTCTCCACAGAGAAGATCCATCCACACCACAGGACCTCCAATGACAGAAACCACCCCAAGGCGCACTTTGACATTGGGCCCCCCAGCAAAAGGGTAAGCATGGTCCTCCTGTGCGTCTGAACCAACAGAACTTTTACCTTGGTGCATGATTCTGAAAAGAGGTATCTCAGATGAATCAACCTGTGTAAATGCCAAGAACTTGCTGTCCAGTGACCACCAGTAACCATTCTTTCGTTCCATCTCCTCCTAGAATCAGAAAGATGTGCATTAACCTATTTCTTCTCCCATAATGGGCACTAAACTATTGAAAATCTCAGAAAATCTAAAGAGAGAGAATGAATTATCTCACCTGTGCTATATATTCTGCAAGACCATGCATCTGAAACAACCCAAACGAGAAATGATCATCATATTCATACATCTTAAACATAATTCAGTCCAACAAAAAAGGTCCATGAAATGGACCATAATACAGGCGTAATAAGACAAAACGTTGAAGGCATAACACTTAATTGTTGTTCTTGGCAGATTACTGTCATTAGAATAGACCAACAAGTTTAAATGAGAGCCAAATTTGGCCAAAAAGATCAAATGATGAAAACACGATTCCAAGAGGTCATAAATTGCAAACACAATTGGTGGGCAACCTGCACTGCTAAAATACACTTATTTGTACACTATGATTGGTCAAAATGATCTCTCTAATTTATAGACTTCATATATATCATCATAGGGGCCATCTCAAGTATACCAACAATATTGGACTTTATGCTTACTAGATTGATTCCATCAGCACCGGATGTCAACTGCTTTGAATCGTTGTATAAAAGGTTTAACACATGAAGCTCACTATCTCTGACATATGCAAGCATGGTTCCATCTGGGGAGATGTGTGGATCGATAATTGGAGAAGATGCTACACTTGGAATCTTAAGCTCTGGCTGCAGATGAAAATCCTGGATATATATCTGTGATGGATCAAACAGAAGTAGGTTAGATGCGCACAGGCCCATGTCAGTAGATGAAATGGATTCTTGTATAAATGAACCATTGGAAAGCATTTTTTTTATGCAAGCAAATACTGTAGCACTTTTTTGGGATAATTTCTTAAAAATACTGTAGCACTTTTTGATGTGATGTATGCAAGATAAAAAGGTGATTGAAAAATATATTGATGATGTAAGCAAAAAAACTTTTGAAAAAAAACCAGCGTCCAAGCAAACCCATTATTTACTATACCAAGTGGAAATATAGCGCAGCCATGCAAATGATAGTTCCCAAGTTTTAGCAAGTCAATAATCTGAATAGCTATTAAAAAGACTTAAAATCGTTAGACTTCCTTGGCATCTTATTCCTACAGAAAATTCCAGGTCAAGAAGAGCAAAGAAAACAGAAAATTTTAAGGCAGCATAGTTCCAAAAAGACTGGAAAAGGGGTTCTTTTCGAACACATTTTTGTGCATTTGGAAAGAGCACTCCAGAGCAACTTTGTTAATCTCGTCATGTCCCTCAATGACAAAACGATACATCCTACCACTGGAGAAAAGAAAAACCAAAAAATAAAAATAAAAAAGGAGAAGCTTTTGCTTCAGCATTCCAAAAATAAATAAATAAGAGTAGCTTTCGCTTCAGCATTCACCCATGAGAATGGTCTTATATATGCAAAAGGAAAATAACATGGAGGTAAGGAGACACACCCCAACAGGTAATGGCACCATAACAGCCTTCTTTTTCGAGCTTGTCTTCACCCATTCATAGCGAGTTACCCCCAATCCACGTTCCCTTGACCTCTCCCTCCTCAACTTCTCTTCTGCAGATAAGTTATTCTCATCAAGTCCACCATCTGGAGGACTGAAAAACAATTCTTGCTTGCGGCTTTTCAGATCAAACACAAAGAGATTTCTGTTCAAACTTTGATCAGGACTAAATAAGTATGCCACCAAGCTATCATCAGGACTGAAGCTAACCAATGTTGGAGCTCCAAAACCTGGCAATGGGTATTGGACAATTTCTTCAACAGGAAAAACGAAGCAGTCATCTAATGGTTGTACCGTAGCTGGATCAGTTACTGGCATGTCGAAAGAAAGTGATCTCCGACGTTTCAAAGTCTTCTCCTTTTCATTTGCATCAGTCGATTGCATTAGCAATTAAGTGATCCAAAATTGAACAGTTTACACATCAAACCGTGCAAACTGACAAATCTGCAAGCCATCCAAAGTCAATGGCTTCATTATAGCTTTAGAAAACAAAGTCAATGGCATGCTTTAGTTCAAAAGGAATTGGAAAGTTAATCAGTAATCAATTTAAAAATGTCAAACAATTAATCTGGTTCATGACTATAAAACAAGAGGAAACCCAAAAAAAGAAATTCAAGTGGGTAATTTAGTGAAAGTTAAAAACATTAGCCAAGATTCAATTTCTCCCACTTGGCATACACCTTTGCTATTAAAATTAATTCAAATTCTCCATTTTTTGGCTTTATTTTCTTTTGACAAAAAAGAAAAGCTCGTAAAAGATTCCTCATCTCAATTGAGCAATTATTAGTTGAGGAAAAAAACAACAGACTAAAAAAGAGAAAAAGGCACCGTATCTGCCAATAAGGTTTCGGAAAAAAATAGAAAGTTCGATAACGACTGATATAATCCAGTAAGTGCAGGCAAATATTTCGACTGTTGACTAGCCTGTAAATTTAATCAATCAGCAAAAAGGGTAAAGAGCCCATAAGGGCTATAAACTTTTAGTTCAATCTATCATCCATAAGAAAAAGCCTAAATGTGGAATTGGGATTGGAATCAGACCTGAACCAGAGAAAGATTTGATTTTGATCGGCCCCGTCAGCAGCAAAAGAACAGTAATAACTATGAGATCTCCGTTTCTGTGAGCCGTTTGATTCAGTGTTCTTCCCTCTTCTTCTTCCTTATTACATAATATAACCTCAGAGAACTCAAGACAAAATCGGAGAATCTAATGGACCTAAAGTTCAGATTGTTCGACTTTTTGACGTGGAGCAATTAGAAATCGACGTGAAGAAAGGAGCGGATAAATAAACAAATATATATATATATATATATATTTGGTTCTGTATCAGTTTATGTCCCTGTTCATACAATCAGCCAGTCACGGAAGGGACGAATGCCAAGGGCTTCTAGGGGGATAAAAAGCCTGAGGGGGCTACAAGTGAAATCAAACTAACTTGAAAATATTTCACATATAGTCCTTCACTTCTGCAAATTATCATTTCTAATCTACTCATTCTTGAAAAAGTGCATATTCACCACTTGAACGATCAAAATTGATTTAGTTAATCCTGTATGGATTCCATGTCCGCGGACACTGCTCCCCAAAAAGTAATACGAAGCAAAGTTAAAAGTATGGTTTTGATATGTTCGTTATTTTCCATATTAAGGATATGAAGGTGTATCTTAATGCATACATATCTTTTTTTTTTAATATAATAAAAAAATGTTTATTCTTTTTTTTTTCTTCCTCAAAATATTAACTCTCTACGTCATTTTCTTGACCAAAAATAATGATTGGAAATATGTTGTCGATCCAAATCGGATAACATGTTAATGATCCAATTTGTTATGTCGAATTTTTACTTGACTATAGTAACTCAATTTGTAAATGCCAAGGACCAAAAAAACATTTTACAATATGATCCACTATGTGTCCAATATTACCCCTTAACCCACACTTTTTACAAGATGTAATGTAAAGGCCCGGTAAACCTTCAGATGGCTACTCAAGTAGAATTGTTAATTTTTTCAAAGGAAGTAGTGGAATTACTTTGGGAGTTGGTATATCTATAGATTTGGGGTTCAAATTTTATGTCTAAGAATTGGGAGAAAAGGACGCTCAAAAGGGTATAATATATACATACATATTTACACATGCAGGAATTATGTTGATTTTAAAAGCTACAAACTTTTAAAACTTCAATTTTGTTTTTCAAAATAATAGCATCGGCTTGATTGTGGGGGATAGAGGGTGACTTTTAAACGCTACAGAATTTTGACCATAGTGCAACAGTTTCACCTGTTCGAGAATGGAGGGAAAATGCATATGCAAATTGGACGACTCCACCACCAGAGTTCGTTAGAATCAGTGTAGATGCAGCAACCCTTTCTCTTTTTTTTTCTTGGGTCCATTGGAAGGCCTATTGACCTTGTTACAATGGGACGAAACGAGGGGATGCAACCCAATTTCAACATCTGCAAACATGCAGGTTTCGGGTCCCTTAAGGATAGACGAGCCTGGAGGATCTCTGCTTGGATTGAGTTTAGCCGAAAACCATCTGCACGGTTATTTCCCTCCCTCCAAGCATCATCCAACTTGCATTCCCTGTTTCTGTCTTACTCTGTGGATTAGATTTGCATAAGGACTCTCTCTTTCCCACTGTCATTTATCAGGGATAAGCTCGCTACAGAGTCTTTTTCAGCGACAACGCTCTTCTGCCAGGCTAGTTTCAACTTTCAACCAAGGGATAATGGCCCATAATTCAGCTGCTGAGTTGCTTGCAATGCCCAAATTACAGTAGAAACCACCTTTCCAATTTCCCGTCTCGTCTCTGACTAATCCCCCTGCACCCGCAACTCCTGGATTGTTGGCGGATGCTCCGTTTACTTTCACCTTTACCCAGTCTGTTGTGGCGGTTCCCAACCCAACTGATGTATATCCAGTCCACACTTCTGCTGCAGTTCCCTTTTTGTGAGTTCATCATGGGCTAATTTTGCCTTTCGAAGCGAGTTGGTTGCAGTCTCAGTTTCTGCTCCCCTCCAATCGCATTAAAGCAATTCCTTGTTGTCCATGCGTGATGAACCACTAGCTAAGCTGGTAGAGAAACAAACTCCTCCATGCATTCCAATATTCTTCCTTTTTAAGATTTCAGTCCACCCATTTAACCAGCGGTAGGCTCTTGAACATTTCCCATTTGTTCTCCCTAACATAGTGTTTCCATAGTTGTTCCACCCAAGGACAATCTCTGATTGCATGCAGCGTATCCTCGTACTCTTTCTGGTAAACTGGACATTTCTCATCCCTGGCTATATGGCGCCTCCGCTTTTCCCCATTCGTTGCTAATTTCCCATGCCGAACCATCCACAATAGGCACTATCATCTTCCGGGACCTTTTTGTTTCTAGATCTTGCTCCATCCCTTTTGTCTTCTCCACCATATCGATTTCACACTCCATTTCGTAAGCTGATTTTGTGGAGAACTTGCCTCTTGAGTCCGGACCCCAGCTTAGCGCATCCAGTCCCCTGCTATTAAACAGAAAGCCCTCAGTTTCAGCAGGGTTTCGTGCGGTAAGTAATGTTTTAGTGCTCCCCCAGTTCAATCCCTCAGAATTGCAATGTGATACCGTTTGCCCCCATGGCTTGAATCCAAAGCCAATGATGATTTACGGGTCCTTGCTCAATAATTTAGAGGTGTAGATCATAACCAATTATGTTAACCCGTCCTAACTTTTCCACCGATAACTCGCCCATTAATTTTGAATAGGTCTAAATAGATATCCAATTAGATGCATTTAAAAATAATTAGTGAGCTGACTTGATTTACCAATTTATAGTCATTTAAAAATAATTATACATTTAAACTCAACTTTTAATTAGTGTTAAGCAAATAAATTTAATTTTTTTACTAATCTAACAACAATAAAATACTGTTATTTTTGTCAAATAACATACAAAAAAAAGTAGAATTTTAAATGATTCATTAATGAGTAATTGAATATATCCGGACCACACTCATTTATTTAAGTGGGTATAAATAAGTTGATCTAATTATGACCCGTCCAAACCTGTCTGAGTTATCCTTTTGATGGGTTAACTCGATGGCCCAAATGCCCACTTTGTCATGTTGTGCTGATTGTAGGTTAAGAGGAAGTTATTACTATTGAGCTTGCTGTTAAAAGGTTTAATTTTATTTTTTTCTCTATCTTTTGCCATTATTGAATAGTAGTATATTTTAAGTTTCAAACGCATAGACTATGGAGTAAAACAAATTGGAACTTGGCAGTCAAAAGCATAGTTATCTAGTGTACTAGGGTGTATTTATTTATTTCGATTTCGAGTCTTGTTGAATGGCATTCAATAATCATCAAAACACAAAGTAAGAAGAAGAAGAGCATGAACTAGAAATCAAAACTAGCAAACTTTAAGGTCAAAATTCATATACTCATGTTGGATCAATACTTAAACTTTTCCTATTGTGGACATTACTTTTCATCAAGTGTACATTGGATGATTTGTTAACAAAGACACAAAACTATCGTTTCTTTTCCTACTCTCTTTTTTTTTTTTTTTTGGGTGGCCATAAACAAAAATATTAAATTCAGTAAAGATAAGGTGTGATTGCTGGAATAATATCCGGAATTATTCCCATTTTGGAATTAAATGTGCTATTTTACATTTTGATGTCAAGCTAAAATTAGAAGCACCAATTCCCCATCCTTGACTTCGTACACAGTAAGTATGGTATATGCATATAGGAGTGTGAATATTTAAACATGGATTCTGGTACCATCAAGAAAGCTAAGCTTACATTTTACGGTCTCCGAGCAAGATTTCAGCCGCCTAAAGCCGCTCAGTATATTTTGCACCAGAGAACAAAACACAGTGTCTCCGACCATTATGGACTGGAGTTCTTTACTCAAAAGCCTGGAAAGGCAGAGTTTCTTCTGTACATGCTCTCTTTCCCCCCCTCCCCCTCGCTCTAGGCTTAAAGGGAAAAAAAAGGAAAGAAAAAGGTTCTGTTACGGGGATGTTGCCTACTTCAAGATGGTTTAGCAGCATCTAAAGCTTCTCTCTATATAATTAAGCTGTACTCGAGGTAAAAACCACCATCCTTAGAAACTAATGCACAAACTATATATTGTGCTGCTTAGAACAACTTCTTGCATCCGATAGTTGCAAAGCTTGCATCCTTGCAACAGTTTTTCTTTAAACCTCAACCAACATTTCTGAATCTTCAACTTCAGAGCTTAAAACAAAGCTTGGAAATGCTAACGTGATATCCCTGATCAAACCAAATAACTTAGAAGTTATAATAATCAACAAACTCAATTATCTAAAGTGTATGACAATTTCTACTTATTTTCATTTTAATGGACTTGCTACTTTTTGTGAAAGTGTTTTGTTTCTTTCGAAAAATCTACAGAGAACACCTGAAAACCTTGAATTCTCAATCATATTATGCACGTTCGAATGTATAGCAGTTATATGGACTACTTGCTCAACATGTAAAACATTGAAGTCTCAACAAGCATACTGTTCCTGGCACATGCTGCAGAAGCAGACTGAACAATTTCATAGCCAAGTTAAATTGATTTCAGCAGAAATTGCAAAATTGAAGGAGGAAATTGTGAATGGAACGGGAATGGTTAAACTGTAGATGATCAGCAATCGCTTGAATGTAATACAAGCATTTGATTCACTCATAACACTTACTTCAGATATGGAAGTGTCATGTTCTTCATAAGGGATGGATACCTCGACACAAACTCCTTCCACTCTTCTTGATCAATCCTTCCATCACCTTTGGTATCTGCATCTTTGAATGTCTACAGCAGGATAAGTTTAAAGAAATTTTTGAATCTGATGATGAAGAGACCCAATAGGAAGTGGACAATGTAGCAAGCAGAAATTTTAACCTTATCCACGATCATTTCGACAACATCATCTGAAAGCACGAGATCTGATTCGTGCAGAAGAGCCAGTACCATCTCTTTTAACTGTCAGTTAAAACAACAGGCACAAGACTCATAAAAATTAATTGCTTTCATATTTTCATTCGAGGGACAAAAGTTATATTAGGCTATTTCTTACAGTCACCTTAATTAAGACATGAGATTGGAAAGGATAGTGTACAGAATTGGTTGAAAGCTGTCACAGAAATATGGGGTGACGCATGTATGACTATCCTAGGCAGATGTAGTGAAGGCGGTAATACAGCTTATAAAACAAAGATATGAGAACATAATTCTCAGTGGAAAGATTTACTTCCACGTAAAGCTTTGATGTATCTACAGAGATATTTGAGCATAGCAAGTACATCTGTCCCTGAGAAGAGGGGAATAGGAATTTGAAAGTACAGCGTCATGAATGGTGTTTACTGTTACCTCTTCTCTTTCAATATAACCAGTGTGCCTTAGATCATACAACCTGAATGCAACTGCCAAAAGAGAAAAAGTTTTGCACAAGATAAATGAGCCAAGTCAATGAATATCTTACGCCAGAACCATAATATGAACTAAAACTGAAGGCTGAGGCTGCTTGGAGTAACTGTGCATATGACAAAACTAGTTATTACATGCAATTTTGTCAGCCATAGGTGCATTTGGATGAAACACGCCCAGAGATCGGACAAATTCACCAAATTCAATTACTCCATTGCGTTTTAGATCAAACAGATCAAATACCTGCATGATAATGTGCCAAAGATTCAGCAAGGATACCACTAATTGCAGATTTATCTTTACACATATTATAGCAACATGTAGAACCCATCACCAAGCAGCAGCATGGTTGAACCACATCCAATGTAATAGCAGCAGCCAAAATTGTGCAACAAAACCAAGACATCAATAATTTGTCATCAATTTCAGCAGCAATTACCAAAACAGAAGTCTAAATACGTACCCTGTCTGCAAATAAATTCCTCCTGTTTCTGTTCCTGAACAGAGCAAGCTGAAACTCTTCCTGATAATCAAATTCCATGTAAAAGGATTTCATTAGAAGGAGACATTCTAGCCTCACTGCTATCATGAATTCAGTATCTTATATGACAAAGATAAATTATTCGGAAACAAATGATATATGTTGTAAATTGACAGGTAAGCTGGTGAGATTACCTTGTGGATAAGCCCGTCATCAATTATGGAGCTGCTAATTTTCTTAAATAGCTCATATAATGCCTGTACTTCATCTACTGTAACTGCAAGAGAATAGTATGCCAATTATCAAAAGTGTTGGAATTAACATTCATGGAGATAGGAAAATAATCAAAAGGTCAACTAAGTGGAGCTTGAAATTAGCGTTACACAATTTTGCAATACAATTCAATAGAGCCTATAAATAAGGTGATCAGACGCCTAAAGTAGGCTATACAGTGACATAAAACACAACTTTTCTAAGTATGAAACCAGGCAAATTATGAGAAAAATGCACACTTACAAGGCGTCTCAGCAGCAAGTACAGTAGGTTCCTCATAGCCAGGGACATTCCTGGCGTTTTTCGAGTATAAGCACCCCATCAAGATCCTAGCTTCTAAGGTCTACTTCACACAAATATTTCATTCTATAGATAATCCTGCAAACAAGAATTGAAAAAGTAAAGCAACTCTGCTGTTAAAATTAGTAGATGAACAAATCGTTCAGCTTTAACGAGAGTTTAAGAGTTCAATCTCATCACATAAACATAGTCAGCACACGCAGGAGAGGGCAGGTTAAGAGTGTTCAAACTCTCCAGAATTGCTCAAGCATCTAGATGAGGTGATCATTCAACGTTTATTAGCAACTGCAAATGAACAATCTACTGATACACCTTCTTGTTTTCAAAGACATTCTATCAAAGAAATTGATAACCAAAGTTATGACTACAGGGAAATGCAAATTAGTAGTAGTTTCTTACAGTAGGCCTTTTCTTCTGCTCGGCTGTCATAAACCGTCATTTGACCATCTACCGAATTGAAAACAATTGGTTAAAAAAATAATAATAAATACACACACACACACACACAGAGGATTGGTTTATAAGCCAAACATGCAATATTAAAAAAAAGAATAAAGATGATAAAAGGCCTAAACTTTGAAGTCCGACCGTGGAATAGGCCGATAGCCACTATTTTACTTGTATACTTTCCAATTCAAGCCGCACCTTCTCGTTGACCTTTTGGTGAATGAATTAAAGCATGCTACAGTTCCAGGGGTCCAGCTCAATAGAATTTTAATTCATTCCGAGAGCACAGTAGTCCGACCCAAAAAAGTGGTAGAAGTAATTTCACATCCGGCAAACAGGGCACAAGGGAAAAGATCATAATCTTGACAGATCAAACACAGTATAAAGTGGAGGAGGGGATGTGTTATGTACATTAAAAAAGGGGGTTGGGTTGGGGGGGGGGGGTTCATTCACCAATTTGGTTCTTAAATTTTTTCATTAAAATCAATTTTGTCCTTAATAGTTTTTTTTAATCAATGTAGTCCTCGAATTATATTTGCCAATGTAGGACTTTTACGGTGGAATGATCACATTTTATCTCTGTAGGACGACAAGCCAAGGGTATTTTGGCCAAGAAAAGGTTAGATGCTGCAGTATAAGAAATCCTATATAAAAAATAAAGAAAAATAAAAACATTCAAGTAAGCTGGGGAGAAACCCACTTTCTATATTATTCTCTATCTCACTTTTTATTATATTATTATTTCTCATTCATAAACATCATGTTTTATTTCTATTTTGTTTCCTTAAGATGCAATAACTATTATTTGAGTAAAAAAATATATGCAACAACCTCAAAAAAATAATATATAACAGAAAATTAAAAAATACAGCAAAAAAGCAATGTATAATAGAAAATTGAAAAATACAGCAAAAAATTTATAAAAAATGTCATTTTTTATGCATTTTGATTTTTTGAGTTTGTTTAAATTTTGTATGTTACTTAGTTAATAGCTATTTGATCTTAAGAAAACAAAAGAAATAAAACATAATATTTATAAAGAAAAAATAGTAATATAATAAAAAGTATAACAGATGAGATGAGAGCACAGAGAATATTACTGAAGATCCGTTGCCCGAGAACAACCAATTTTTCATTAAAGTGGGACACAAAATAAAAATTGGCAAAAAACAAAACCCATCTCCCGCACATCAAGCACTCTTCTATCAGGACACTCCATCACCGCACAAAACTAGAAGCAGCTACAGTAGAAGGAGCATCTACGCCCATTTCTGCAGCGACGGCCCTGCTCAAATGCAACACACCAAGAAAGATGGAAGGGAGGCCATTTTGCTTTTGGATTCTAAAAATTGTGGAGTGTTGTGGAGATATTCCAATGCAGAAGGACTTCAACCCAACTCCATCACTTTAATTTCACTAAAATTCTCTCCGAGCTTCTCCTTTCAAAATAAAAAAAGGAAAGAAAAAGGAACGAAACACAACAGAACACAAATTTGAAAGAAAAAAATGCAGATAATAGGATGAAAAGCATATCAACACTGACCGTCATCAAATAAGTATCCTATTATGTGAGAAAGATTGAACTTTTGATTGGATTGAAACATCTGGCCTAGGGTAGATTATACCCCAATTGCTCAGAAGATGAATATGTAAATAAATGCCCTCCACCTGCTTGTGAAAAATGCCAGAATGCAAAATTGATAACGAAATGCGATTATGTGTATGTAATAAGTATTGTATGACATGGGGAGCCGTCTTCTATTTTAGTTTTTGCCGCCGTCGCACCGGCAAAGACTAACAACTTGCAAGAAAAATATATACATCTTCCATCAAAATTTATGTTCCTTTATTTCTTGCTGTTTTGGTTTTAAATGGCACCCGTATGAGTACGTAGTTTCTGCGTGCTTGGATGTGATTGAGTGGGGAAATTCCAGAAAATCTACTGCCGGAAGTAAAGATCAGATCAGTCGGAAGGGGAATGACATAAGTAGACACGTCACCAATAATGAAGCTTTAGTTTTTTCTCCCCAACATATAGTTGAACATTTTTATTTATCTTTTTTATTTTTATACGAGAGTTGACTTGTGGTTCCTATGTTGCCCTTGATATTTGTCGGAAAAATTGAAATGGATGGTGCCACCGAAAAGGATATGACTGGATAGTAAATAGTAAAACTTAAAGGACTACAATGGTAAAAAAAAATATCAAGGATGAAATTAGTTTTAGTGAAAAAGTTCAAGGATGAACATGGTGAATTTCCCAAAATATCAACCAAAAACGTATGCAAATCTGTTCCTTACGGATATGGAGTAAAATATAATGAGTAGGAAGGAACCAGCGATGAGAAATAAAGCATCACAACTTGCCAGTTGCTACGCAATAGAAGACTTGAAAAAATCGAGTTAACTGATGCACTTTCCGATGATTACGTATTTCTCAGTTAGTCAGAACAGTTCCCCTCAAGAAAAACTCGTCCATCGGAACAACTGATCCCAGGGGAGCAGCATTCTCGCCTCAAAAAATGCTGTCTTAGAAGTCCACTAAGAGTAAGAGAAAGAAGAACTGGATTCCTGTTTTTTTTTTGTTTTTTTGTGGTGGGTGGGGAGGGAAAGAGAGAGAGCGTGAAAATTTTGAGATTGAAAAAAGTCCTAGGCATGAATTCATCATGACGGTCAGCTCTTAAATTCACTGCTCCTGTTTCTCTTGCATAGTGACTTAATGGGCATGAATTACATATATGAATGGGCCCGAACATGCAAAGAAAACGTAGAGATGAACTCAAATTTCGAAACCCCGATGAGGCGAATGACATTCAAGAATTAAAAGCCCCAACTTAGATTGAAGTTCAAAATCGTTCAGATCCCAGAGATCAGGGACCCAGAAAAAATACAAGTAATTGAGGAACTATGCAATATGCGTATAGAAAGGAAGACTATCTAAATGAAAGATTAGAACGTACCTGAAGTTGGAGGAGGGAGCAGGAACTACCGAACCCAGGGAGCAGAGAAAGGACCTTGGGAAGGCTGCTTAGTTTGATGTTTTGTGAGTAGGAGCAAGTTGTGTGGGGGCTTGTTTACACTTTACAGTATATGCTGAACCAACCAAAAAATTTAAAAAAAAAAAAAATGCATCGTCCAACAATTTGACAAAGAGCAGTAGCATACAGAGCCAGGAGGAGGACACAAGTTACCATTACAGATGATTTATTAATTATTAGGGATCATTTCATAAACAATTGCACCTACTTCTCTTAAGGTTTAAAAAATTACACTTACCTCCCATAAGTTTACCATTTTGGTAACAAAGACTATTTCATGATCAAAATTTCAAATTAATAACCCAAAATACCCTTATCAAAATTGTAAAGTTCATTTTACTTTCTTATAAAATTATTTAAAAACTATGGAACATACATAAAATCTCAAATTCATTTTTAACCCTCGTCTCTACTATTTTAAATATTTCATATTATGACATCTCAAATTGAACTCTCAATTCATAAATTCTAAAATCTCAATTGAAATTAGAAAAAAAAACACTATTAAATTTAAAAAATTTCAATTACTACATTAATACACCATCCTATCCCTAAAAAATTGGAGTACTAATACCGGTCCTATTCTTTTTAAACCTAACTTATATCTTCTTCTATTCAGCGCCAGATGCTCCAAGCAAAGCTAAAATTAATTTGTAATATGTTATAATTGTGTTTAGGACATAATCGACTATTCAACGAGTGAACTTTATTTTTATTTTCATTAAATATCTAATTGTGTGATGCATTCCTATGAACAAGATTAAGAGTAGATTATTTAATTGGATGAAAATTATTAATATGTTAAGGCTATTATGATCATTTTCTATGACTAATGGAGGTAAGTGTATCATTAAAAATCTTAAGGGCATTAAGTGAAATTGTTAAAAATCTCGAGGGAGGTTTCTACAATTATCCCTAATTATTAACCAAAAGATGCATGATTATTATTATTTTACCTCCTTAATATTTGGTGCCACTATCAATTTCCCCTTTAACGTTATTTTTTAGTCACTTTACCCCCAAAACTAACGGTCAAATTTAACGGAGTTTGTTAATTAAAATGAAAAAACATGTTTAACCCTTAAAATTATTATCACTTTACCCCCATAAACTATAGTCTCATTATCAATTTACCCCCTAAAATTATTTTTTAGACAATTTATCCTACCATTAAACCAACTTAGCAAGTTAAAAAAATTTTAGAAAAAAAACCCTCCTCTTTGCATAATAAAAATAATAAAAAATTTAGAGTGGTTCTTCTCCTTTTTAGTATCAAGAAAAAAAGTCAAAGTATTAATTCCTTTTTTCTTGACAATCTTATTAATATTGAAAAAAATAGAGAGATAGAGAGGGGAGGGGGAGAGAGAGAGAGCTCAATTCTTTTTTTAAAAATTACAAATAAGAAATAATTAAATATTAAAATTATTTCACTTTTCTGTTTATTACCAAATTTCAATTCTAATCCCGACAACCTTAAAGTAATAAGATAATGTTAGACTTTTTTATTTTCTTTCTTTGCAAAATCTAATTTTTTGTCTCCTTCTTTCCTTTCTCTTTTTTTCCTAATATTAATAAGTATAAAAAAAAATTTGAAAAAAAATTCTTTTATTTTTATTTTTTTGATCTTTTAAATTGAAAAAAAAGAAAGAATAATCATTCCAACTTTTTTATTTTTAATTATATATATAAAAAGGGTAAATATATTTAAAATTTTTTTACCATACTAGTTAAATTGACGATGAGGTAAAATGCCTGTAAAATAATGTTAGAAACTAAAGTGATTGTATCACTATAATCTAAACGAATAAAGTGATAATAACAATGTAGTAATGCTATAAAATAAAAGGGTATTTTTGTCCAAAATTTCTTAACATGTTGAGTTGAATTACTTATGAGGGTGAAGTGACTAAAAGATAACGTTAGTGGATAAATTGATAGTAGTGATATAGTTTAAGGGGGTAAAGTGATAATAATCCAAAGCTGCACCTGCACTTGCACTTTTTCTTTTTCTTTTTTTTTTTTTGTCAAAATATAGCTGCACCTGCACTCTTGACCTTTTCTAAACAGAAGTCTAGAAATTCGACTTTTATAAACCTAATCCGGAAGAAATCTCAAAAGCTGCACCTGCACTCGGAGAGTTTACTTTTGCATCCGTCTCCGTCAAATATTGGCCCCATTTTACAGAAACAGTTCCCAAGCAGACTTTGCTCTTCAGTTTACAATATACCATCGTCAATTCTATGGTGCAGAATCAACTCCTTATAGGGAGATAAAACGTGAAGCTACAACGAGACAATCACTGAAATTAAGGCGTCTTTTGTAGTTGACCCTATGAACTAGTCTATATATTGGCAACCGGCTGTGTCAGTCTGAAAGGGAATGGCTGGACGGCCTGCGGTGCTATCAAATCTTGGTGGTCTTGTGGTCCACAATACTCCGCATAAATACGCACCAATGGGGTGAAATGGGAGGACCAAGGAGCATAAATAAATCCAGGGTTACAGAAAATTTTTCATAGTTCCTCAAAATATTAAAAATTAGTGCTTATATTCTCGTAAAATTAAACCTTGCCACCAGGATTTTTTGAATCGTTTTATATCCTCTTGAAATGTTCCTTATGAATATTTGACTTTACGTGAAATCTTTTATAAAAATGAGGATGCCTCTTCATGACTTTTTTACTAATTTTGCCTCCTCAAACATACATAAATCTTTTCTACTACCAACTATATATACAGATACAAAAATTTAAGTAAGCATTATTAAAATTGTTAAACATCAAGTAAATAGTTCAATATGGTATTCAGTGTTCGATTATCTATATCATTTTTAAAAAAGTAGGATAGCTAAATATCGAAAGTACAAAAAAATGCTCCGAATTATATATTTAATTATGGAACACTTGTTATAAAATTAATAAACAAGTGAAGAAAATTATGATAATAGATTGTAACTAATATTTATGGAAATTTGTACTCAAGCTTAATTGTTACTTGTTGCCAAAAATAATGCATCAAAATGTAAAAACATATTACTGTATGTTATTACATTTAAATGTGCAATTGTATAAAATCAAGTTCAAAATAGTACACTACTAAAAAAACTTGAACTTGAATTCTAGGTTGTTGAGTTGTTGAAAGTTGAGTTGCAATTTGAATCAAACTTATTTTACCTTTCTTTCCTGAGTTCAATCAGATAGAGCATAATCAAGCTCAATTAATTCAACTTAATCAACTCAATCAAGTTTCATCAAGCTCAATTCAAATCAATTGAGTTTAGTCGACCCCAATCAAGTTTAAGTAATATAAACTAATATTTTATATATTTTTAAACAAAGGACATGATAGATATTTTATATCAATGAATATAATATTTTATATATTGTGTAAGAATCGAAAACAACTTAAAAGGGGGTGAATTAAGTTGATTAAAATCCTAATTAAGTCATGGGCACTTTTTGTTCAATATGAAATTTACCATCTTTTCTAAGTGATCACACAATGAATCAATTAATGAATGAACAAAATCACTTGAGAGAAGTAGAAGAGATAAGCAATGTAAAGATCACAAACGTAATAATAAGTAAATAAAAAGGAAAGAATTGCAAATCAATTAACTACCCAACTCCTCTTGAGCTTGTAAATTAATTCAAACAAGCTTCTTTAAATTGATGAATTACAATCACTCTTGTGTACAAATGAAGGTTCACCTCCTCCTTGCCCCGAACTCCACTCGGTCAAATTAGAAAGTTTTACTATCCCTCAGGACAAATCTCACAGAATTATACTCATGAAATATTTACTCACAAGTGAAAAGTTTACAATGAATTTCACACCACTAAGACTACAAATCTTTCTTGGAGAGTGTTTTCTCACTAAAATTAAAAACTACTCTAAATCTTTTGTATTTTCAGTGTGCAAAAATTATTTGAAATTTCTAATCATGCTCTATTTATAGGAGACAAAGAAAGTGCTTCATTAATGCTTCAAACGGATAGAAAGTAGCTGAAAAGTCAACTAGCCGTTGGAGTATCGGACGTCCGGTAGTCTGGTTTCTTGCGTCTGACAGTAGGCAGTGAGTTTGAAAAATCTTCTTCAATTCTATCGGACGTCCGGTGCTTGCGTCCGAAAGCAGACAATGAGTTAGAAGGAATATCTCAATTCTATCGGACGTCCGGTATTGTCTTTGTAAGCGTCGGACAGATTTCGTCAAATTTGAACGATCCTATCGGAAGTCCGATACTTGCGTCCGATTGAAATTAGTGAGTTAGGGGGAATGTCTTATTTCCTTCAGACGTCCGAACCAAGCGTTCGACAGCTTTCAGCAGCTTTTATCCCTTTCATTTGCACTTGATCTTTGAATCTGATTTGCTTCATAACTGAAAATATTTCTTGAAAAGATATTAGTATTATCCATTGTTTTGTAAACATCAAAATATAGGGATCAAGATCAACATATTGAAGCGCAATTGAGCTTGTTTATATTCGATGAATTTTTGGGACTCACGTATTAGATTTAAACTCGAGCTTTTCAAGTTGTTCGATCTATTTAAACTCGGTCAATAGGAACTTAAGCTCACGAGTAATTCTATCGAGTTCAGTTTATTTACACCCTTAATTACACCTAAAATGCCTATCATATTTTTAAAAATTTTATGTTACCAAGTGCAAAACCACTATAACCTTTTTTTTATAATAGATAAAAATTAATATCACGGGTAGTTAAAGAAACTATTCTAGTAAAAGTACATAGTGCGAAGTTTCACTCAGTTTGCTTCACATTACATGTTGTAGAAATACATTTATATTTGGTATGAAAAATGAATAATCAATGATGCAATAATGGGGCAGTTAGAATAAAATTTTAATTTTGGATATAAGTAGGTATGTCAATGAATCAAATCTTATCTAGATTCAATTTAGACCCAATATACTTGGATAAATTTTGGGTTTAATTTCTCAAATTCAAATTCTATCCAAATTCATACCCTATTAGAGAGTCATGGGTTTGGTATAATCTAAGTTTTTACGATCCATACCTAAATACAGATGTAAACTAGATCATACACAGATTCGTGTATAAATTATACACACACACGCATACGTTAATACACATATACATACATATATACAGTCTAATATTCTATAATTATTGGATCAAATAAATTAAGATTTTATGACTATTAAATTGAAAGATATGCTCTTAATATAAAACAAACACCACCTAATTTTGCCCATCCATCATTTATTAACTAAACACATTGAGAAAACAAATCTAAAGAGGAAGGAACAACTGCGCCATTCTCCATTCCGCTCTGCTCTCAACTTTTCTTCCTTCATAGGAAGAAAATATTGGTTTTAAGTCAATATCTCCTTTCCTCTTCCTTTGTTCTCCCTTTCTCTTTATTCTTATTTTTATTTAATAAAGTTTATCTTAAGGTATCATAGTGAGAGTTTTCTTCTATCCCAAGCCATCCTGATGAGGGTTTTGTTTAGTTTTTATTTTTTTGTTATTTATTTTCTCAGATTTAAGAATTTTTCAGATCTATATGCTAAATCTAAAATTTCTTGGGTCTTCTCGTCAAATCTCAATAACAGTTTTGAACTTGAACCAGTTAGATAACAATATATAAGGGAATATACATGTATAGATATCTATGTAGTGGTTCGTTCAATTGGTCAAATTTGATAATTTGTAATTTACAGTATAATTTTTTATATTTTGTAACTATATTAAATTGTATGATTTTTGAGATCAAATATATCTGTGACATGTTCAATGTATTTTCTGCCATTAGTACATATTATTTTGTCAAGCAAATAGTGTTGGATGATTTTCATCTCTATTATTAATAATATTGACTTATGTTTTATCAAAAACAAAAAAAAACATGCTCATCTATTGTATGCTTCTATAGATGTAGATGAAGTTTTGAAAATAAATAGAAGTAGTTGATCATAGTTATTTCTTTGAATTTATAATATTGCATTCAACTTATTAAATGTTAATTTTATTATTTGAAAATAAAAATTAGATGGTATTTATGTTATTTTTTCAACTCCATATATATTTTAAAATATTTTTACTTTAGTTCTTCAATGTATGTTCAAAAAAGTAATCAAGAATACCCAAACTTATGAAAATACATATTTAGATGTACTTTTTCAGATCCACAAGGGTCTCTATATCTAATTAAATATAATGGATCTAAATTTGGATTAAAACGATCTAACCAAATGTTATCCGCCTAGACATAAGTAACCTAAATACTATTGGCTAACTTTTCCCTCTTATCAAATATGTCCCGAGATGATGATACAAGGATCATATATATTCAAGAAACGACAAATTTAGTGCAAATAATTGAACTAATCATTAGGCTTCAATGCAAATCAACTTATAAATTAGTAAATTTTAGTATAACCAATATATATAAATTTTAGGTATATTAAATAATTAAATTTATCCAAATAAATTGGAAACAATTCCGTTGTAGTTGTTTACAGTTCCTTGTAATTTTTTCTCCATATTTATTTTAAAATCCTTGTGTGTTTGGATTGAAGATTATTTCACTTTATTTGTACCTTATTTACACATACTGATTTGCTTGCATCATCAACACATTTTCCAATTACGTTTTTATCTTACATACATCATATCAGAAAAAGTACTATAATAAAAATATCTCAAGACAGCCGCGGCGGCCAACACAACTTGCTCAATTTGTAAGAACCAAAGTGGATCCTTGCAACTGGCTCACAACTTTACAAGATCTGCCAGCCAAACCTCGGACTGATTCTGATCGTTGATTTGAATTTCATTATTAATTTCAAATGAAATCCAAATTAATGGCTGCACCAATCTAATGAAATTCATGTCGGCGGCTGAGATTTGCCTTAGGTATGCTGGGTCGATTTTGACCGTTAAAAGTTGTCTGCTCCACATCCAATAAAAATCACTTCTTTACAAAAGATAATAAGTGATGATATGTAAATAGTCGCATGATTTCAAAAACATATCTTAACTCTTGACCATACTCAAATTTGAGTTCACTCAAACTTGAATTTTTTTAAATAAAAAAAATGTAATTGAATTCAAATTCACTCAACCTTAAATTTTTTCTTTACCCAAAAAAAAAAAGGAATAAAGACAATATCGGTGGGTAATACTATCTAGATTCTAGAGCTAGAATTTTTTTTTAACCCTCCTACCTCATTCGCATCTCCGTCAGAATTTGAACCCTGAACCTAAAAATGGATAAAACTTTAAGAACTCTCCCTCTTACTATTGAGCCAACCCTAATGGTTACCAGAAGTAACATGTTGCTGAATCGGCATGTGGAATAAATTTACGTCTGTATCCAAATATGTATTTACCAATCAGTACTACTTAGGCATCGGTTGGTAATGCTGGCATTTTTTTTTTCTTTAGAAATGAAACAAAACACTTTTACTCTATTATTTTTAAACAAGGATATTAACAATTTCCAATTGTTGTTGCAATAAATGTTAAAAAAAAAAACAGTTAAAAGTCTATATATTTTTGAACCATTTGTACTAGAAGATCTCGTATATTAAATTGGAATATGCTAACGCTGAGTGTTATTTTTGTCCTCCAAAACACATAAAAAATCTCAATCAACTCCCTCATAGTAAAAACATCTCATCTAAGGTCTCCAAAGTAGAAAATCCATTTCAGTTGAGTCCTACCATCATCTAACAATTGGGGTACTTTTCAAAAATAATAATAATAAAAAGGATACGTGCGCCAAACACGAGTGGTAAAAATCAAAATGTCATCACGCTAGCGTCCGTGGGTTAGCAGCGTGGCTTTTGAGTGTTTGAGCAAAGCTCATGCGATGCAGATTGTATTATATTATGATCTGAAAGGTTGAATTTCTCCGATCTTGATAAGAAATATAAAAATGGTATTCATTTACGTTGACTTGCACAAATCTATTAGTAGTAAAATTAATGAGCAGCAATTATTTAAAATTTAAAATTTAAAATTTGGACATGTTCAATTCTCCTTCTCCACGTCTCGAATTTAATACTCGTATACTGTTCTGAGATCCGACGAGTTGATCCGCATGAGCACCCACATGTGATCATCATCTACAGCGTCGTTGACCAATTCTAGACAAAAAAATAATAATAATAATACTGCGAGTATGGATATTATCATAGGGAAAATGGCCATTTTCGTCCCTAAACTTTTTTTGTTCTTCAATTTAGTCCCTAACTTTTATTTTTAGCCAATTTAATACATGAATTTAATTTTCGGATCCAATTAAGTCCTTCTACGGCGGCGCCACCACCTAAAAATAATTTAACTCCTAATTTAATATTAAACAAGGATATTTTGGTAATTTTGAATTATCTCCTCTGCACTGCCAGCCTCCACCACCAACCACCCGCCTCCCCCTTCACGATCGGCGATTTTGAAATGTCAGCAACACCAGTAATCCACACTTTGGCAACAATTTGGCAACCCCAGCGAGGCCCCTGCAATCTCAAGACCCCACCAACGAAGATGAACCACCACCACCACTGCCACCCTAGCAGCTGCCCCTCTCACCACTACCACAGCCACAACCACCGCCTCAACTACCCCAAGAAAACCAACCTTCCACTTGCGAAATTTGCATCGATCCCATAATTTCACCAACCCAATTATTCAAAAGCCCAAACAATGAAAAATGCGGGCCCCACCCATTCTGCAAATTGTCAACCATAACAACTATAGTACCAAAGTTCTTCCATGGCGGTAAAAATCACAAAAGCCTCAAGTCTCCAAGAGTGGAATCCCATGTTTGAAATAGAAGCCTAGCCACCTTAGGCATGCATGTTTAGAGTAGAAATAGGAATTCCCTCTTCCAAACTCACTGACACAATAAGACAAAATCAGAGCATCTCAAGGAAGGCTGAAGAGTTAACGAAGGCAGAGGCAACAGCCAAGTTGAGGGAGCAACGGCGACTAGAGGAGAAAGCTAAGGCTCTGGAGGCACTGGAGAGGAAAAAGAGGATCGCAGAGAAAGCGCAAATGAGGGCTGAATTACGAGCACAGAAAGAAACCGAGCTCATAGACAAGGTAAGAAATTTTGAATTTCCAATTCATGTGCCTGAGTAAGTGTGCTTTTCTTCACTTGGCTTTCCATCAATGACGTTCGTTTGATTTGTCTAGGAAAGGGAGAACAGGTTGAGGAAGAAGAAAAGGAAGAAGAAAAGAAAGAAGGCCGGTGGAGCAGAAGTTCCCGATGGAAACGATATTGGGGAATACACTCCAAAATCTGAAATTGTACCTGGAACAATAAAGGAATCTGAGGTTAAGTATTGTTTTCCTACCGTTACCAAAAGATCTCAAAAACCATCAGTTGTGGTGAAGCAAAGCAAGACAAAATCTATCCCTCCGTCATTTAGGAACAGAGGTAAAAGAAAAATGCAGCAGTGGATGTGGATAATTTTGACTGCGTGGTTGTTATTGCTCTGTTCTTGCTGGGAAACATTGGCTTCTTCTCCAATCTTTCAAATTTTAGGCTGCAGAGCCATAGTAATCCCTCCGCCGGTGGATTACTGGTGTTGTTGGTATATCCAAAATCGCCGATCATGAAGGAGGAGGCGGGTGGTTGGTGGTGGAGGTTGGCAGTGGAGAGGAGATAATTCAAAGTTCCCAAAATGCCCTTATTTATTGTTAAATTAGGAGCTAAATTACTTTTAGGTGGCGGCGCCGCCGTAGAAGGACTTAATTGGATCCGAAAATTAAATTCATGTATTAAATTGGCTAAAAATAAAAGTTAGGGACTAAATTGACGGACAAAAAAAGTTTAGGGACGAAAATGGCCATTTTCCCTATTATCATATTACACGGCTGATCTTTGTTTGAATTGCTTCTCAGTTAGCCCTTGTGGTGAAGCAACTGGTTTATAAAACCAATGTGTTTGTGTGTACAAAATCTTGCAGGCAAATATAGAATAAGAAATGAGTAAATCTTATATACACTATCACAGTTGGATGTACGATACATGTATAAAATTTAAATTTTATATTCAATTTTATATTATGTATCATGCATTCAATGATAAAAGTGTATACACTGTTAGTGTATAAAATATTAATTCATAAAAAATTATATGTCAGCCATTAAAAACTCAAAAGAAAGAGAGGTAGCAAGAAGTGATTTTTTTGTTAATCCCTCTAATTACATTACCGGTCATTATTCTTCTTAAAAATAAGGGTTATTTCTTGCTTCGTAACTAGATCCTATCTTTTTTGACCAAAAAAAAAAACTAGGTCCTAACTTTGGACTGGGATTTGGCTCAGAAATTGAATTCTAGTGCGTGCCCTTGCGCAGGCAAATGCATTTACTTTATCTACACAAGATAGAACCTGAAAAATCCCAAGCAAGGAGAACCTTGTAGAAAACAAACACTAAACTATTACATTTAAGAGTTTAGGAGAAGTATTTTGTTTTCTTTTCTACTAGTATAATATAACAATACCCTCAGGAAAATAAAATAAATTATTAAAAAAAAACATGGTAATAAAGTGGCTGAACAAAAGGGTGACAACAGAAGTAATAAAACGTGATGAAAAGCTAAAGAAGAAAGGTTCGCGTAGCCTGGGTGGGACAGGCTGTTTGGACTTTGCAGGGGTTGATAAATTGATCACATCTTATCCAAGGAAAGTAAAAGGTATTTGCCGGGACAGCCGATATTTTAAGGTGTGATGATGGATGAAGTGTGGCCAAATACATGAACATGAAGCCATCAATCCACCATCAGCTCACCAACACAGACTTCTGGTTGTTTGACTGATACCGGGTAATAAATGGATTGTGGGGGCAGGGACAGACAGTGGATGCTGCTCTGCTGCCGGCGGCGGCACCGACAGTGGATGCTTTTGCTAGCTAGCTCTAAATGGAACTGGATGTCTAGGCCGGCACCGATTCAGCCTCAGCCGCAGCCGTTGATGAATGATGCAATTGTAATTGTAATAGTAGTACATTATGATCGGGGATGCCTCTAACATCTCTGAAGTATTGCTAAAACCGTGGTGCGATTTTTTTTATTTTTAAAAAAAGAAGCATATTAAGACGTTCTTAATTCAGATGTCTACTCTAGCGTCTTTTCTTTTCTTTTCTTTTTTTTTTTAAAAAAAAAATCAAAAAATTTACTAGTATTTATTAAATGAAAAGATGAAATTTATTGTAATCAATTTGTCAATAACAACATGTAAGATTTGAATTCAAGGCATCTTACTCTTACACCTTATAACATCATTTTTCGCTATTACTACCACTCTTATCTAACTGACTTCCTCTAGAGAAGTTGATCACCACATGTTTTGTGATGTTGGTTCAAACCTTATCTCACATCAAAAGTTGTCAATTCTAAGATTCATATGGGTACTTAATACATTCGTATGGTTCGATGGTAGTTCAATGCTTGTCAATTCTCTGTAGATCCGTTGGGTCAGTCCTCTAGTATGGATTAGAGTATGACTAGGAGTAGGAGCAGGTGTTAGATGGTGACAATAGAGACAGAAAAAAGAAAAAACCATTCTTACCCTTTTTCATCTTGGATAAATAAATTTCGACCACCCATCACTAGGGATGCAAACGAGCTGAGTCGAGTTGACTTTTGGCCTAATCGAGCCGAGTCTCCAGTTAATTTTATAAAACTCGAACTCGAACTCGAACTCAACGAGCTCAAAATGTCAAGTTCGAGCTTTAAAAAATAAAAAAATATATAATTATTTTTATTTTTTGAAAATAAATAAAATAATAATTTTTTAACAAAAAATAAAATATTAGAGATATATATGTAATCTTACAATTAAAATAATAAATAAATAAATAGATATATAATCGAGTTCGCGAGCCCCTCGCGAGTCAACGAGCATAATGTTTTTGAGCTCGAACTTGAGTCGAGCTCGTATTCGAGCCGCTCGCGAGAGCTCGAACTCGATCGCGAGCGGCTCGATTTATGAACAGCCCTAATCACATCACATGTGTGTCTAATTAAATAGATTTCTTTCCAAATCTTACTTCTAAGCTTATGTTACAGTTGTAGCCGCAGTAGTAAAAGGGGAAAGTTCCGTAATTTCTATTCGCTATTCGAAAAAACGTTGACATATAGATGTTTATTTCGTTAATCGTACAATAAAGTCGAACTACAATTTCTTTTTATGGCCCGGCAAAGAAAAGTTAGAATCGGCTTTACTTAAAAAAAAAAAAAAAATTATAAACAGGGATTCTCCGTCATTGACGTGACCATAAGTAGTGAATCAAAATTTCACGTTGTTTACCTTTTCTGAATATTTATTCATCCATAAGGTATACCATGAGCATATAAAAGCAAAAAATTCTTCTCTTAAAATTACTTACCACCCCCCTCCCCTCCTCCTCACCAAAAAAATAATAATAATAAATAAAATGACGCAAAACAACTTTCATAAATTTCGAGATACAAAATTATACTGTTGTGAGTTTTGAGTTAGTGAAGATAACATGAAAACAACAACAACAAAAAAAAAAAAAAAATTCAATCAAAGGGTAAACATTATATGGGGTTTACTTTATTTGCCTTAAAATGACTTTTTGTACTAATAATGACACAAAATATAATGAAGATTTCAATGTTCAAAATGATATCACGAACAGACAAGCAATACTTAGACTACACGAAAGTGGAAAATATCCTAGAGAATGAAATGCAATTCAATTGAGTTTGTGACGGTTTACACCTGTAAATAATCAAGGGATCATGAGTTCGAATCGTCAAATAAACATGTTAGAATCACCAAACTACAGGCAAGAGATTATTCAACAATTTTAGACCCCCCTTTCAAAATAAAGCAACACTTATTTGTTATGGCACGCGTTTAAATGAATGTTTTGATGGAGGCCGTAAGCGAAGGATATATATCCAATAACTCAGCTAAAAGCCCATCAAATTGGTAATAGACCGCTTGGCCCACAACACTCGAGCCCCAAGGCCTCCAGAAATTGTCAAAAACCTTACTCATCGTTTCATTTCAGAGGGCTTAGCTTAGCTTCTTCCTTCCTTCCTTCCTTCTCCGACTGAAATGATACGATACCGCTATTAAAATCCTTCTCTGCTAAAACCCCGTTGAAACCCTACCACCCCACCCAATTCTCCCCGTCCCCGACCAAAAATTTGAAAAGATAAAAACAGGAAAAGAATTATGGCTCTCTCGAAGCCCTCATTTCTCCTCCAACTTAAATCCCTAGCCTCCAGAGCTGCTCTCCACTACCATTATAACTACCCAAAGCCTCCACCTTCATTTCTCTCCCTCCGTTTCCTCTCCTTCGCTACGCCGGAGGAAGCAGCCGCCGACCGCCGCAAACGCAAGCGTCGCCTCCGAATTGAACCCCCTCTCTCCTCCCTCCGCCACCAACCACCAGCGCCACAACCCCCTCGCCCTTCCTCCCCTGCGGCCAACCAAAACCCTAACGCCCCCAAACTTCCCGAACCCGTCTCCGCACTCTCCGGCAACCGTCTCAATCTCCACAATCGCATTTTAAAGCTCATCCGCGAGAATGATCTCGAAGAAGCGGCGCTCTACACCCGCCACTCCATCTACTCCAACTGTAAACCCACCATATACACCTGCAATGCTGTCATGGCCGCTCAGCTTCGCCAGGCCCGGTACGCTGATCTCCTCTCCCTCCACCGCTTCATCACCCAGGCCGGAGTGGCAGCCAATATTGTTACCTACAATCTCCTCTTCTCCGTCTACATGGACTGCCGCAAGACCGACACGGCCATGGAGCACTACAAGCAGCTAATCAATGACGCCCCCTTTAACCCCTCCCCTACCACCTACAGAATCCTAGTCAAAGGCCTTGTCGACAACAACAAGCTCGAAAGGGCTATGGAGTTGAAAGATGAGATGCTATCCAAGGGATTGGACCCGGACCCCATCGTATACGGCTATTTGATGTCTGGCCATGCCAGGGATTCCAATGCTGATGGGGTTTTTAATGTGTATGAAGAATTGAAGGAGAAATTGGGAGGTTCGGTTTCTGATGGGGTGATATATGGGAGCTTGATGAAGGGGTACTTTTTAAGGGGGAAGGAGAACGAGGCTATGGAGTGTTATGAGAAGGCAGTAGGCAAAGATTCCAATGTTAAGATGAGTGCGGTGGCTTTTAATTCGGTTTTGGATGCTTTGAGCAAGAATGGGAAGTTTGATGAGGCTTTGAAGTTGTTTGATAGGATGTTGAATGAGCATGATCCTCCCAAAAGGTTGACTGTCAATTTGGGGAGCTTTAACGTAATTGTGGATGGGTACTGTGCAGATGGGAAGTTTAAGGAGGCTGTTGATGTTTTCAATAGTATGGGTGAGAAGAGGTGCTGGCCTGATACTTTATCCTATAACAATCTGATTGACCAGTTGTGTAAGAATAATATGTTGGCTGAGGCGGAGGAGTTGTATAATGGTATGAAGGAGAAGGGAGTGAACCCTGATGAGTATACATTTGTTACATTGATGGATACTTGTTTTGAAGAAAATAGGCCAGATGATGCTGCAGCGTACTACAGGACGATGGTTGAGTCGAAATTGAGGCCTAACTTGGGGGTTTATAACAAGTTGGTGGATGGGTTGGTTAAAGTTGGGAAGATTGATGATGCAAAGTCATTCTTTGAGATGATGGTCAGCAAGCTGAGGATGAATGACGATAGTTATAAATTCATCATGAACGCCTTGTTTGAGGTTGGCAAGCACGATGAGGTGCTTGAAATAATCGGTAAAATGTTGAAGGAAGACCCTACTGATTTTAGCTCGGAGTTGGAAGAGTTTGTGAGAGAGGCATTGGGAAAGGAAGGGAGAGAAACGGAGTTGACTAAGCTTAAGGATGATGTGGAAAGGGAGAAGGCTGAAGCAGCAGCTAGAGAGGCTGAAGCTGCTGCAAAAGCTAAGGCCAGTGCAAGGGCAGCTGTTTCTTCTCTAATACCATCTAAATTGTTCGGAAACAAGCAGGCTAAAGAGGAGTCAGCCACTGGCATTGAGATTGCTCCAGATAGTGTTAGTGGGCAGCTGAAAGCAATGCAAGATCAGAATGTTGGAGAAACTCCTCCAGAGTTGAGTTCTGTCGATGGTACTGTGGAAAAGGAATCACGGGAAGGTGCCAACTTGGAGGCTGCAGAAACTAAAAGTGTTGCTGCAGAGCAGGCAGCAGCTTGAATGTTGAATTAAATGTCTTAATTAGGAAAATATTTTCTATTGTTGGGGCTTTCCTTAATATACTACCTCCAGACCATTAACATACTAGTGTTATTTTCTCCTTCAATCAATTTATCTGTAATTAGTAGCAAGAGGAATGGACGTGTTACATTTTGTCTAGATAACACGGTGGATCTGCTTGCAGTTACAAAATATTCATGTGGAATGTGAGCTGCTTGGGTGAAAAACCGAAATTTCATTACTAGTAGCATTCATTTGTTTCTTATCTTTGACATTGACATGATGATTGACATTTCCTGTAGTCGATTTCTGTTTGTCTACCGGAAACTTGTTCTAAACTTGGCGATGTTAAAGTAAGTAGTAGTCCTTTTAACAACTGTTTTGAATGGGTATTGCTTCTGCAGCTTAGTACATGGACAACCCTTAATACCCTTTTTCACTTGTATGATCAAATGGCCGGCTTTGAAAAAGAAGCTGTTTGTTTTATTTGCATATTTTGCTTTGGAGAAAAGACGATCTCCACAAAACTCATGCAGTGAAGCACATAAAATAAAACTGCCAACCCGTGCAAATCTCAGACTTCGACAGAAATCCACTGGTGTACCCTTGCCAATCTACATAGTCAAGTAATAATCAGGAAAAAGGGGTTTTAGGGGCTTGAAGAGAACGCTACAATTCCTCCAGAAATTTGAGAAACCAAATATTGAAGGTGGTTAACGACCTCACAAATTCATAACACTTCAGACAGAGAAAAGCCATACATCTGCTAATTTCCCTCCAACTGGTTTTCTTCTATTATTCGTTTTCCCCCTCAGTCCGCGCTTATTCAAAAAAACTGTTCGCTATTTACAGAACGTGCGATTTGAAGCAGCGAAAGGCCAAGAAAGTAGCTCAGTATCATTATTCAGGTAGAAATGGGAAAGAATTAACTAGATAAAGAATAGCTCAGTATCATTCTCCAGGAGGAAGCATGTGAAGAATTGACTAGAGAAAGCGGCATCAAAAGTCAGATCTTAAATGTGATAAATGTTATCTCCACAGATTTTTAATGGGGACTAGAAGTGACAAAACCTTAGATACGTCCATGTAGTCCGCTGACATATATGAATCCACTTATCAACAAAAGGACGAAGAAAATATCTATCTATCCAGTTCCAACCTGTTCATGGTAGAAGAAAATTCAAGGAAGAACAGAGATCAGTAGTCAAGGGTAAAAAAGGCTCTTATTAACAATTGATAGAAGTCAAACCTCAGGTGTATATAATAGTTGTGAAGATGTAGGACTCGTCAACTTTTAGTAATTGTTAACTAAATACAACACATGCAGGGAGTGCTTCTTACACACATACACACATGCACAAGGAAAAAAAAATAAATAAATAAAAACCACTCCATAGGGGGAAATAAAATGAAGATTCAGCTACAGAGATTTGGTATGCACACCCCAGCGTCTGGGTTTTGTTGTTCTTTCCATATTCTTCCTGTAACTCTAAGCTTCAGCTCCTTCCTGTCCCCGCCAGAAAAGAAAAGTGCCATGTTCCTTTGGATAATAAGACCATCATGACTGTCCCTGACCTTGCGGTGACTATCTCGGATGCTCCGCGGCGTACCCTCCCAAATGAGCTTTCTGCCATTAGCGCCAACTTCTAGGCTGTAGCTGTAATTGCGGGCTTCATTCTCATCACCCATAAATCGGAGAAAAGCCATATATACAGGGGCCATTCCAAGCTGGAAGGCTTCAAAATGAAGGCAGAAATACTGACCAAAACAGTGGAAGACCTGACAACACAAGCAGAAGACCCCACTTTATCCAATATTTTCCAGGAGAGCAGTAGGAACAAAATAGTTGACTTTCCTTATCGCTACCCTAACTAAAAGTTGCAGCAGAATCATAGAAGCTGAAACCTGATATAGGAATTCTAAATCATCTTTTCAGACACTTGAAAAAATTGAGTCCACCTACAAAAAACAATGGTAAATCACGACATTCCTAAGTGATAGACACAAAGATGAGAATTCCTAAAATCAAGGAGGTGGGTCATCCATTAGTTTGTTTCTGTCGCTTAAGTCGTATGTTGCTTAATATAGGATTTTCCAAAAATATTTATACCGTCAGTTATACTAAATTAGCATATCCGCTTCAACAAATCCACCCAAACTGTTGTGATGAAAAAGTATCTTCCCTTTAAGAAGTTATATTAACTTCATTAATATATCAAAGGCCAATTGGCCAATTATCCTCTTATAAAACTCCCATTTTAAGAAGTTCTAATTTTTAAGGGGAAAAAATATGGCAGAGCATGTTATTCTCTTGAATTTCATGGAACTTCCACAGGAAAAAGGAAATGAATACTTACAGTCAGCATCCAAGTGGCATTCTCTACTTCACGAGGATTAGACTTTACATAACGATGGTTGAATGTGCATCCTGTGTGCATGTCCACTTTGTGGTCATCTCTCAAATGGGCAACGAGATAAGGAATATCCCCAGTAACTGAGCACTCAGATCCAGCATATGGACAATTGTAGGGTCTGAAGTTACAAAGTGCCTCATGTTTAAGTTTGCTGTAATATGGGAATATTTCTGGGCATCCCAAGGAGTAATATTTGCAGGGCAGCTCAAGCGATTCAGCTACCTTCTCTAAAGCTAAGCACCGAATATCACCAAGCTCTTGTCTGCATGTAGGACATCTGTTATGAACCCTAGTTTTACAGGTAGAACAGAGTGTATGTCCGTTGTGACACTGCAAAGAGGTAAATCTTTAGTAAGCTTCCAAATTCCAAATCACGGGAAAGTATAATGTACACCCAACTGACAGACCAGGCAAAAGTTCAGTATCATTTATATGGCTGGCTGGAGCCTGTATGTACTCCTCAAACGGTCCTTAATATGCAGCGATCATAGTCAAAGTTCTCTTTTTTTTTTTAGCGCGATCATAGTCAAAGTTAAATCTTCTTAAGAATAGATCTAATACAATGCGATCGCTTGTAGGATTCTTTTCCCCAAAGTTATATGTTCAAGCCACTGCCTTTCTCTCACATTTTTCTTTTCTTTTTTTTCCATTTCCTTTATGTTTTTCATTTTTGTTTGGTTGGGGTTGGGGGGGGGGGGGAGGGTAATGAATGTTTGCTGCTCTTATTGCGTTTAAATTGCATATCTATATTAGCTTTTACAGAAGAACATAGCTAAATGTAACAATAATGAATGTTTGCTGCTCTTATTGTGTTTAAATTGCATATCTATATTAGATTTTACAGAAGAATGCCACAATAAAACCAACTTTCCACACTACCACACTTCTTACTCATTGACAAACAGAGACAGAAAACTGTAGTCCTGCCTTTTTTATGTGCCCGCTTAACACAAAGAATCAACAATCTGAAACTGTAGATGCATCTGTCAAAATACACCATTTCTAAAGACAATGAGCCCACAACAGTTATTTGTGGAAGTAAAGATATATTTTTCTGAGATAAATACCAGTACATTTCTGACTGCATACGAAAAACATCGTCACAGCTAATCTCAGAGATGTTCCTCAACAATCACCAATTTATCTTAGTCGACAGATTCTAAAACTATATAGCATCAGGCCAGCCACCAAATAGTGCAGAGCTAATCGATATTAAAGCAGATACAAGCGAATGTGCCTTATATGGTTATTGACCAATCAGGTGGCATTTGATTCACAATTATTATAATCAAAACTAATTCATAAACCCCATTCCTGCACCTATCATTGCACAAACTGGAGGAGGCAAATCTATTGCGAGCCCAATAACACAATTGTCTAGCTGAAATCTTAAATCAAATGAATAACTAGTTAAGAGTATGTTTTTGCACATTAATACACAATTCTGCATGATCAACTTAACATTGTTCAAAAATTTCCTCTCTTTGTCCCTGTGCAAACTTATCCAAGGAAATATATGGCTTTTAACTCTTATCACCTCTTTTCAAGGGAGCACTATCTCGTGCCACTTTTAACTATCTAATACTCTTTTAACTAATAACGTATATATGTTAAGTTTCACAGGTTCACTGATGGAACCAAACAATCCACAAGTTTTCACTAAATTCAATTAATTCTTACATTAACTTAGTTGATAAAGCTTGATTACTAATATGGCCTTATGCAATTCAATTTTAAAACCAAGAGTCAGAAAGGGGGGAAAAAGGCACTCCAATAACAATCTCGTCATCATCCAAACATCCAACAAGTGCATCCCCAACACCTCCACCACCCCACCACCCAAAAAAAAGGCATTAACAGACTAGCGCTCATTCTCTTCAAAATCGAACCAAAATCTAATTCATCAACAATCACTCGCATATACCATCCCAAAAGTATCCAATGGAAAAAGCTCATGTTCCAGCCCAAGCCCACATGACGAAATAAACCAAGAAAAGATGAGAGCCAAAAACACAGGAACTGAACCAGAAAAGCAAAAAGAGGCAGAAACCTGATGGATTGGAGGGTACATCGAATTGGTGCAAACGGGGCATTCCAGCAATTCATGAACGCTTGTAGGGGCAATTCCTGACGGGACTATATTAGAATGAGGCTTTGAGGAAGCGTATTGATGGAGATGAGGTGCATGGGGGTGATGGTGCATCACGCTAGGATTATGCGAAGAAACTGAAGATTGGATCTCTTCATCTTCAACCCCATCTGATGAAGAGACACACTCAATATTATCGATCTCCATTTCCTTTCCCAAAAATACCAATAGCCCGGCTTCGAAAATCCAATCTTCGTCTCAAAAATCAAATCTTTTTCTCTCTTATGCTTTTGCCCTACTTCTGGCAATTGACAAATTCCGTTGGGTTCTTTACCCCTTAATTTTCCTTCACTTCTTTCGTTTCTTCCCTAGAAAATAAGAAGAAGAACCCAAAAGAAATTGAAAGAAAAAGAAAAACTACAACATTAGATTAAAATAAAGAAGGGAGAGAAGAGATGCAGAAGCTGGGATCGAGTTTGAGGAGCCAAACAGAACCTGCTTCTTTTTTCTCCCCTGAAAAAAGAGGTTCCTTTCTTCTTTCTCTTTCTCTCGAGTTTCTGTTTCCAGTGAGGAGAGAGAGTTAAGGATCGCCGTTGAGTCGCGAAAGCGATTGGAGTTGGATTTTCATCCGACGGACGTCAGTTATTTCATTGGTTTTAATATTAGATCCATTTGTTGTTGGCAGTGGAAAATGAGTGTGGTTTCTCTTTTCTTACCTGTGCTTCATTGACGCTGTATGCATCGCTTTTTATTTTTATTTTATTTTTAAATTTTTTTACTCCTCTTTTAATAGATACTACTACAATTGTAGGCCATTCACAAAAGAACCCAAAAAAAAAAAAAAGAAGAAAAAAGAGGAAAGAAAAAGGGAAAAGGCCAATGATATTCTGATGTTAATGATTCGTTTTCTTAACTCGGATGTTGTGATGGAAGCTTTGCTTCAAATGTGAACAACAATATGAATTCTTTCGCCAGGAAAATCTAGACAGCAGCGTTGCTATGCAGGACTCGTTGTCTTCAAATGGGATCAATGAATTGTCTCAATCAGACCAATGAATATTGCGCTTTGTTCAAATAAAACGTTACTTATTAGAAGTTATTACCATCCAATCATTTGATACTAGTCAAAGAAATGGAAATCTTGATGTTGATTTGGAAAAAAAAAAAAAGAAACTCTCCTGGAGATAGTAGGAAAGGAAGATTGTTGTTCGTCGTCATGTAGAAATGGCTGAAAGTAGAAAATGTTTGAGTCAATTTATCGATGTAGAACCATGATCTGTGTTTTTCTTTTTTATATATATATATATAGATATATACACGGAGTATATCCAATTGTCAAACAGGAGGAGCGTCTATTTGGTACTTTGGACTGGTGGAGTTTCTTGACTTTGGTCTGCAAATGATTTTTGCTTTTGGGAATCTCATTTTTTCCCAGAAATGAGTTGGCTTTAATTACTTTTTGGTGGACTGAATGCGGAAATCGTAGACGCCTGGTTACAAATTTCACGGTCAACTCAAAACCACACCAGAGTGTAGAGACCTGCAACCAATGTTTTGAAAACCAGACCGGACCGTAATATTTTATAGTCTCTTAGACTGTCTTAGCATCTAACCAACTATCTCTAGAATAGTTGGCCATCATATGTCTTTGTGAGATGAAAATTTTGACCTCTCATTAAAAATTACTATTTAATATGACTTCTCTTAAATTCATATGAATGCCTTTTGTACTGGTATGATATGAAAAGTTACTATTTAATATGACCACCGTTAAATTCATATGAATGCCTTTTGTACCGATATGGTCTGATAGTGACCCTTTAAGTATAATGTTAGAGCAAGAATAAGCGTAGATGATGACGATGACCCTCTTGGTATAAGTTAGAGAAATTCCTTAGCGTAGGTTAGAATAGAAGTAGGTGTAAATGGTGACAATAGACACCAAAAAAAAAAAAATAAAGGGGGAAGGTACTGTCATAGCATCTAACATCATGGCTTCTCAAGTCTTACAACTCGCACGTTTACAAATCTGAATAAATCAATAGACACAATCTTCTTATGTCGTGCTTGAGGTAGATATAATCAATCAAAATTTCTAGCTTTCCTTTAATCCCAAGCCTAATAAATCCTTTCTCCATCCTTTCCTCACCCGACCCAACTAGTAATAATAAATGCCGCTGCCTTAAGACAGAATGCTTTGCTTATAAGGCTTAATAATTTAAAAGAGGAGAGTACTTCAGCCCAAAAAGGATCACGCAAAGGTAAATAATTAAGCCGCGACGGTTATCAACAAGTAGCACAAATAACGTAAGGTCAAAGGTGGGCCGCTGGATTCCCATTCCCTCAATTTCTTCTGCAAAATGAAAATATAACCGACATAGATCGCCTATCTATCTTCCACCGCCTCGCAACGGGCAGAAGGCATTTTCAGAAATTTTACAAAGTGAATTGAGAACATAAGAATCAGCTCATTGCGAATCACCAAATCTCTATATGCACTCGTAAGCAAGACTGCAGCTATATCAAATTCAGACTCATAATTGTTACTGATGACCAAATCGGTCGTACCACCAAATAATAATAATAATAATAATAATAATAATAATACAGAGAGTTCCAAATTGATCGGTTATTTCACCACCTCACCGTCCATCCTATAATCTTTATGACTGAACCCTGAAATCAGTAACCCCATGATGATAGAACTAGAACTAGAACTAGAACTAGATGATGAGACATAGGCTAAAAGAGGCGTTAGGCATTGAACTGGAATTGGGTAGATCTAACACTAGGTGGGTACAACAAATGCAGCGTGATTGCACAACAAATTATCTTATAATGTACTTATTTTACTGTACATGGGTTGTGGCCTCAAGAGGATCTCAATTCAAGCTCACAAAGCAGCAATAGAAGGAAGCTCCTGTTCCACTTCAGGTTCTCCGTCAGATCCCTCAGCTGTTGTCTGCAACAAGAAAATAACTCAGAGTCTCAATGGTCGGGGAAGAGTTAAAATCTGTGACAACTATGTTGATAAGTTCTTCCTAGATGCACATACCTCTCTATCCTTAAACTTAAGTTGGGAAATATAACGGTCCAATGCACCTTTGCCGTAAAGGATCTTAGCTCCAGATCCCCGCCCCTCGTGTCCAACAGACTCCCCATCGACAACTACAGCATCTATAATTTCATTGCCGGTTCTAACATCAGGAATCTGCAAAAGATGGGAAAAAAGAAAGAAAGAAAGAAAGACATCTCATTCCTTCCCTGAACAGAAAAGGAGTTAAAAAAAAACAATGCAAACAATCTGAAGAGCAAAACTATGCATCCCAACACCACCCACCTCCCTCCCCTCCCCCCCCCCCCCCCCCCCCCCCCCCCAACCAAAACAAACAAAAAAACCAAAAAACAAAAGAGAGAGAGAGAGAAAAGAAAAAAGAAAAATACAAAGAAAAGGAGAGGAGAAGAATGAAATCAAAACTAATTGGCATTAGTTGACAGTTCCTTTTAATAAAGACATTACATTAACAAGCCACTTAACTACTGACAAGAGGACACTCCAATATAGTTGCAGATAAGAAGAGTGTCAACAATTTAAATCTGTATGCACCCAAGGGAACAACTTTCATGTTTAATGCACTTTTCTAAACCTTCAAAGCAAATTATAGGCAAAAGCTTCTGGAAACTCTTATATTGCAAAATGAATCAAAGACACAAGCATCTCCGTACCTCATACATTGAGTCCATCAAAATACTTTCCAATAAGGAACGCAAACCACGAGCTCCTGTATTTTTTGTTATAGCTTTCCTAGCTATCAATCTCAAGGCAACTTCAGTGAAATGCAGCTTTACCTGAAAAATGACAGATATTGATTATATGCAAGAAACACAAACATGGAATGCCTCGAAGAACCCCACACCTCAGTCTGCCACCAACAAGAACTCAAAACAAGCAGATGAAGGAAAAGAAGAGAAGAACACAATTGATGCGGTAATTTTGCAATGTGCCAGTTCAAAAAGGTCTACGGGAAGTTTACCCCATTCATTTGGAACATCTTTTTGTACTGCTTGCCTAATGCATTTCTTGGCTCTGTGAGAACCTACAAAATGATTTTAACGTTAAAACAACACACTATAATTTTGAACAACTGAAGGTGCAATTTCCAGATTACTCATCTTTTAAACAATATAGACCCCGCTAGCAAAAAAGTCTACAGGAAGTCGGTATATATGTTGTTTTCCTGATACATTGGGATAAAGAAGACTTGATGGAATTGTCAGTAATCGAATCAAACTATTACCTGCACAAGTTGATTCTCAGTAAGCGCTGACAAGCTAACAAGGATCGGGAATCGTCCAACAAACTCGGGTATCAAACCGTACGCAATAAGATCACTACTCTCAACCTGGACAATATGACAATCCATTTGATTGGCAACTAAAGTCTTCGAGGTTTAAAGAAACTTTGTTTATTAACCAACTAGATGGATGCAGCTAACGTATATAAGCATAAAACATCAATCCAAGTTTACAGCTGAAATTGATGAACAAAAGATTCATACAGTATCCATTATCATAGTAAATCACACAAGACTATGAGTACAAACTTCCAATATGCATGTGAATGTTTACAATTTTATCAGACACACACGGAAAACAAAAGGCACATTATCTACGCAAGTGTAAAATGTTTGCCAGAGTACACACCCAAGAGTTTGAGTCGTATTGTTACTAAGGAAACTAAGCTTACAGTCTCTAATAGCGATGAAGTCACAGCAGCAGTAGTGACACCACCAGTTCTCATATTTGCCCGTACTGGTGCTCCAAAACCAATGGAAGAATCTTGGCGCCTGAAACATTACAGAGAAGCTGCAGAAGAATATACAAACAGGTACAACGACCTGCCCCCAGAGAGAGAGAGTGTTCACGCTATTGAAATAGGATACCTTTCTGAGATCGTTTTGTCCAAATCGACAAAGGCCCCACCGCATATAAAGAGAATATCCTTTGTGTCAATCTGTAACAAATAGGAAAGACATTATTGAGCATATTATGCTAGAACTTTTATAGCACATCCAGCATTAGTCGACATAAAGAAGCATTTAGTATGAATACTTCAACTACTGTTTTAGAGACAACATAATCTAGTATTTTCCTTGGTTAGCATGAACTTTATTCTCTTTAAATAATCATGCACAAATCATATTGTTCTTCATCTGAAGCATCTCTCCAGTATAATATAAGACCAGTCATTTTTTGTCATCCTAGTTGGACAATAAATATTGACACGATGGCTAATTACCAAGTGAAACAAGACTAAAAAGGAATACATAAACAATGTTTTATGCACTAAACCAACCTATGGAAGGGTTCGTGCAATTATATTATGTTAGTATTAGTATGTTAGTATGGTTTAGTATGCACTAAACCTACCTATGTTAGTATTAGTATCCATTCTGAATTAATAAATCATTGTTAGATTCATTAAGTTCTCGTAAGATAAACAGATGTCTTTCTTAATATTTCTCTTCCAGTCACATCTGTCACCATGAAAGAGTTAAAGTATTACAGGCCAGTTCCTAAAAGCCTCCTTTCTCCCACCCCCAATTATTTACTGAAACAGAAAAACTTGAGCTCATAGTAATTAGAAAAGGGCACCAGAATATTAGAAATGACTATTGACCAACAGTACATATTTTATTATGAATCGACAACAGAGAAAAGGAGGCCCAAGAGTTAGCTCCAAAAATGATGGTATCTAGTCAAACAGCTGCCTCATTTAGTTATTGGGTTTGTTTGGATTGGCCTTTATTTCCCCAAATATATTTGCTTACTCACATACATCACATCACAAAAAGTGCTACAGTAAAAATATCTCAAATAACTTACAATCCAAACAAACCCATTATTTTTCCTATTTGAAGTCTATACCACTGGAATTGAGCTCTTCTCTTCCATTAGCAAATCCCAAAATCCAATAAAACTTGTATTCATATAATACATAAGTGGAATTCTACCTGAATATTATCTCCTCTAGGATGCTTGCGAGCTCCCTTCTCAGGCACATTGACAATCTGTATCAAAAACCTCAAATAATCAAAATAAAATAAACTAACCTGTCAAACTTCAGCAAAAATGAAACAGTCCATTCGATAAAATCTGTTTTGGTGAGGGCTCAATCAGTTTGAGAAAAGAAGAAGAAGAAGAAGAAGAGGAGGAGGAGAAGGAAAAAAGAAACATATAAACAAACAGTTTGCAAGATATTTCTTGAAAAATCCATGAAATTGTCTGAACAAAACATAAAACCAATAAAAATTAGTAAATAAAGACCAGTAGCTCAAATAATGGCTGTGGATTAAAGATACATATACTTCAGCAGCCAGACAGTAATTAAGCAACATTACCAATTGAATCAGCCCATTAAAGATAACTAGCTCAACATGTATCATTAAGAAATTAAATAGAATAGATTTTCATGTTTATTTGGGAGCAATGAAATGTGAAAACAAAAGGCTATCCTTACAGCCAGTAATGCATATGCAAATCAAATAGTCATTTTATGTAAATATGAAGATCGTATAGCATGCCAAGCTTTATAAGGGGTAAATGAAGTTCAATAACCAATTGATACAACACCGACTAATAAGGTGAAAGAATGATTTGTCCAAAAGCTACCTACCATCTACAAGGGATCCTGCTAGAATGAGGAAGCCCTGTGATCTAAAAGGTGATCTAAAAGGTAGTGCAAATTGGTTTTTCAATCATCCTTTGAAGCAAAAGGCTGCTTTTTAACTTTGTATCTTCTGTTAACATTTTCGTTGCAGGGCATAAAAATTTCATTATTTGAGATAAATTTCAAGGCATAAGGCCCATAGGCCCTAACCTCAAGATTAAAAACTGCTGATATTTAGGCATGTTTAATCATCTCAGGCTCCAATCTAGCTCACTCTCAACAAAACAATGATTGTTACCATTGCATTAATGTTCTAAGCTAGACAAGAATTGATAATTCACTTTTTATATAGTTGTTGTCGTCAATACAAAACATAGACATTAGTACCTAACATGAATTTTTTTTTTTTTGTGGGGGGGGCACTTAAAGTGGTTTCCAGTATGCCAGCGGAGTTGTATTCTAAAACATTTTGATGTATGTTATATTCCCAAACTAGTAGGAAATAAAGCACTTACAGTCCCTTCAAGCATCTTCAACAATGCCTGCTGGACTCCCTCACCTGACACATCTCTACTAATATTAAGGCTCTCAGCCTGCAAGCAACAGTGTCCAGAATATGTAAGACTTCAATTTAAAGAATAACACTAATACACATGCTCCAACTAAACATTCAAGGAAACCTTTTTAGTGATCTTGTCGACTTCATCAATGTACACTATGCCTTGCTGTGCAGCTGCCACATTATAGTCAGCAACCTGAAATGATGCGACACTAATGATCAGAGATCCATAATCAGAGAAAACAATACAATTCCTACAAGAAATTGGATCATCTGAGCTTGGTATTTAGTTAAAGCATGCAACAGCCTGGAGGCAAAATTAGTATAGACCATAATAACAAACTTCACAATCAATTTGATCTTTTAGAAATCAAAAATTTTTTTTGCCAAAAGAAAAAAGAAGATGAAGAAGAAGAAGAAATGAATACTTAAAGAGGGAAGCCTGAAATACAAGGTTTTAGACGCTTTTCACTAAAAATAAAAGTCAGACATCAAATTATAATGCACCTACTCCAGATCATGGAACTCAGCTTGCTGTAAAGCAAGACAATACCGAAATACAATTATGATAATGAATCCAAATGACTTAATTGATAAAGAAGATCATTTCTTAGACCACAACAGCTACAGGCATAAAAAGTAATGTTGCATATGTCCAGATAATACTGCACACGACGTCAAAGGACTTGTTCAAGGATGGCAAACCACAGTTAAAAAGTAAAGAACAAAGATGTAAAATAGTTAAGGAAAAAAGCAGTAATTGCAATTCAGTCAATTCATGTTAAATAGTTTTCACAAAGCGCACCGTGAGGAGCTTGTATAAAATGGACTCCACATCTTCCCCTACATACCCTGCCTGCAATAATTGCATGATAGACGGATGAGGATCTTATTGTATAAGCCCAATTTAAGTCAACATTTTCTACCATGATAGATATAAACCTTTCAGGATCCAAAATCAGTAAATGAATCAATTTTACTACATAATGGTTCTTTAAATTTCCCAAAATAAGGGAAAAAATTGATACTAGTGGCAGAATGATGAGAATCCAAAAGCACAACATGTCACTCTAGTGTGCAATGTCCTGATATGTGAGAACAAAACAAGAAACTTGACCGCCTCACAGCGACAACGTATAATAAGACTTGCCTGAGTAAGCGTGGTAGCATCTGCAATTACAAAGGGAACATTCACTAGACGTGCCAAGGTCTTGGCAAGTAATGTCTTCCCTGTCCTTGAAATGACATCCAAAGGATACAGAAGTGAAACAGTAATAATGATAAAAATGAAGTTTTGTTTTAGTTTTCATTAAGCTCCATTGGGTCCTAATTTTGAACACATTGAAGCAAGCAACCGACAATGTTGAACGTCTCCAATGTGATAATTTTAGTCAGGCACATTAGAAAATATCCTAAGCTTATAATGTATAATGTTCAAGATACATAAAATATCAATTGAAAATTGCATGACTAAAGCACTCTCACTATTGACGATCATATTTGTATTAATGTCATCTGCAACTATTACAATGAACAGTCTACAAGATTTCAGACATGTTATCATTGAAACAGAGGCAAAAGTTTCATATCTCTTTACTACAGCATAAAACCAGATTCGGATATACATCTCAAGAAGATACTTGAAAAGTTGTAATTTGGAAGAAAGCTTGAAATCCCTATCCTACATTTTTAAACTCTATTTAATCTTCACAACATTAAGACAGAGTCCTTTTCCGGTGTCTACAGCAGAAAATAAAGAGTATAGATGAGAATCAACAGTTCATAAATTACCTGAACCTGTTGGCCCCATCAAGAGAATGTTGCTTTTCTCAAGTTCCACTGACTCAATATCTGCAGTATCAACTTTATTACTACCCGAATCACCTGCCGGCCTAACTTTCCAAGTTACTAGTTGTTAGAACCAGTTATAGCTAGATTAACAATATCAAGCTTAACAAAAAGGATGAATAAAACACTTTCCAAGAGCCCAAATAGTCATACACTACTCTACCACCAGTCTAAAGGTAGCTCATTAACACTTCGATCTTTATCCAGTAACAGACTACAGCTTCATACAAACAAACTAGACTCAGAACTCTACAACACAACATTAATATACATAGTGTGTCACGTGGTAAAGAGCAGGAAATAGATTCAATTCAACAATGAAGGGTGAGAACTAACCACTTCTCGGAAGAATCATTGTAGATTCTCTTGTAGTGGTTATATACTGCTACAGAAAGAACCTATGATCAAACATGAATTTTTTTAGACTTATGCTTCAAATTATCAAAGCATTAAGCCACAAAAATACAAAGCAAACAACTATATTTGCTAATGCGAGCTACCAATACAAAAATTTTGAAATACAGCTCAAAAGCCAAGAGAAGAAGAAGTGTACAGGTATATAGGGAAAAGAAAGATGAAACCTTTTTAGCTTGATCCTGCCCAATCACAAACTTATCAAGTCCTTTACAAATCTCCTTGGGGGTCGGAAAATTAGGGCCCAAGTTGGAACCTCCCCAGCAACCATCCTTGGAACCCGACCCGGACCCACCTCCAGAAACTGTTCCAGGGCCTTCCCCTTCACCAGCCTGGACAAACTTCGCACCAGGACGAACCACAATTCCTCCCGGAGGTTGCCAAACCTCCGGAGGGTCACCATAAGAGCTCGATATTTCTACTTTATTTTCATTATTAATAACCTTACTGGAAATCAAATGATTCTTCTCATTTGAATTAACCTTATCCACAAAATCACCGCGAAGAGAAAAAGGTTTGAATGGGGCGAGGACAAAATTGAAATTACAACGACGATTTCTGAAGAAATTATTGTCCCATTTACTTCTAGAATTCCATTGGTAAGAACTAACACGACCCTCGTGCATATAGCTGAGTATAAAGTATCTGAATTGAGAACCCGCAAGGGAAGCTGCTTCTCTCGATGATTTTGACCTTAGAGCAGCTGCCATGAGGGAATTTCCCCGGATATCAAGGATTATTCAAGTTAAAAGGCTCAGCGGGATTGAGAAGAATAGGGTCTTCTGGAGCTCAGATAGGAACTTAAGAAATGGCCTTTTTTTTTTTTTTCTTTTGAGAAAAACTGATACGAACTGGAATCTTGGGATTGAAATTTCAAGATTTTAGGACTTTCAGAGAAAATTGAAAAAAAAAAATTGGTATGATAAAGAAACGGTCGTTGGGGTGGAGGACTGGATAGAAAGATAAAATTTAGACACAGATTTAAGAGAATCCGGGGTAAATTATAGTGGCTTGATTGTAGACTTTTGAGTTTACGTGCGTGTAGGGATTGACGAGTGCAGATGCAGGGGAGGAACAACCGAGAAAAATCAAAAAAATTCGTCTTTCATTTTTTTTAAATATTGATTTTACATTCCTGATAAAATCAAACAAAAATGAATGTGAGCTAGGTAATCCATTTAACTACAAATATATTATAGAGAGAAAAAAACACGTGAGTCGAGTTGTTTATTCAACTACAAATAATATTTGATCATTTTGCGTCAAAAAATTATCATGTATGATAAAAAACTAATAAAAAATCTAAGTTAAGATTAAATGTGATTGACTTGATTTTATGAAGGATATAAAGTCAATATTTTAAAAGTAAAAAATAAAAAAATTCATTTGACGAGACGTTAACTATATTTTAAATGATTATAGGTTAAATGAAAAATATCAAATCTACTCCAAAACAAAAATGCTGAGGGAATAAAATATTAATTACAATTTGCAACTAAAATTACATTAAGGAAGGAAATTAAATGTAATTGACTTGATTTTATGAGGGATATAAAGTCAATATTTTAAAAGTGAGTGATGAAAAAAATTTATTTGGCAAGAGTCGGGGTTTCTTGTGAACAATGAGGCAAAATGAAAAAAAATATCTAATCTACTCCAAAATACAATGCAGAGGGAATAAAATATCAATTACAAAAATTCACACTAAGGAAGGAATGTGAGACGCGTACATTAGAATTTGCAACAACTGCAGCATAAACTAAAAATTTTGGGAACACCGTTTGGCTACAACTGCAGTATCAACAACTAGAAGTTTGTCGGTTCTGCTTTCCGACGAAGCAAACGTCGTCGTACCCCTTGGGAACCGTACAATCCCTGGGCCAACTAACGGAGTGATACTATATGACAAGCTTAGGTTGATTTTTGGTAGGACCAAAGCAGATCAATCTGCTGTCTGTTACGATGCGAGAACTGTGTTGGTGAATAATTTATATGAAAATCTCTATATCCTTTGAAGGCATGTTCTAACATATAGTAGATGTAAGAATTGTGTTAGGGAATAATTTATAAGAAAATCTTTTTTATTTTTTGGAGGCATGTCTTAATAAGTAGTAGGATCGAAATCAAATCTCTTCGAATATTTTTTTTTACCCAAAAGGGCAAAAAAGAAAAGTAGTACAAGCATCATGAATTTTCCAACTTGGATAGCCAATCTGAGAAGCTAGATGTAAAAGAACTCAAAATCAATAAAAGTTTAAAATAAGTAGTACATTCTTTTTAAATATATGTTTCACATTAATTAAACTCTTTTTTATAAAACATAAGATCATGACCTTTACAAATAAATATTATAAATAAACTATAATAGCTCATATTTGTAATACAATTTGTTCAATGAAATTACTTATTTAACTCTAAAAATATTATTTTATAATATGTGTATAAAAATAAATAAATAAATAAATATATATATATATCTGTGCGGGACGGATCGAATACCCGCGGATTTTTAATTATGTGATCATAATCCGCCCCACATCTTGGCGAATACCACCCGATCAAATAATACATATCAAGGATGCTATTTTTTGGATCGAAACGGATCGGATACGGCAGATTTTCGGGTTAGTGAGTAATTTTGCCCGCCCCTAGATCGATGTAGAAGTCACTGAACTAAACGATGTACAACATCATCTCTTCTAACGGCAACAAAAACAAGAGGCATTGGTTAGAAAGTCTACCAACATGAATCCTAAGACAATCAAAGATTTAAGTACTTAGAAAGCCAAAACACGCAGCAGTCTTCCATAGTTCACAGTTACAAGGCATTGGCCAATTTCTCTTTGTCAACTTGAGCCATCTACAACACCAGGCTGCTATGAATTTTACCATGGTCCGTCAGTTGAATGACGAGCTTGTGATTCATGAATGCTGCAACAGAGAAGATGCAAAACTAACAACAGTATGAACAACCATGGTAAATTCCGCATGAACCACATAAAAAGCATTACGAGAACAAAAATCTCTTTGTATCTTCTAAATTATAATTGATGCTCCTGACTCTTACAGTCAATACCTGAATTACTGTATTTGAACATGTAAACTGATAGCACTGCCTAATCCTTTAGGTTAGATGATTCTACTGGAAAGCTAAATAATCTGATCAATTTCTGTATTCTGTTGACTGGCAAGATAGTTTGAACTGACAATACTTTGATTGTAAAGTTGATCCAATATGCACTCATCCATTATAACCTGTTGCATAACTAATGACTATGATTTAAGTTCAGCAGACCTAGCTCAAGCGGCTCACCATCTCCTCTACTTAATCACATGTTATGAATACCACTTAAACCTAAAAGTTTCCCCATCATAAACAAAATTCTTTGAGCAGATATATCATCCACGTATTAATTGCTTAATACCATTCTGCCATGCACATAAACATGTTACTCACACTAAAATGGATATCAACTTGCAACTAGCAGATGGAAAATAAACCAGGGTTGAATCATACGGAAGACTCATCATTAGATTTCTCGCTTCATCAACAGCAAGCCTTGCAGCATGGAGAGCCAGTTTCTTCACCTGTAAATATATAAAATTCAGGTTAGAATAACAGAACGTATTCACTTAGGTTTCAACCAAATGATTCATCATATGCGCCAATTGCCGACTTCCTCTTCTGATATTTCAGAATTTGCTTTACAATCTATATCATCTCAGCCAAAAGGACCCAAACAGCCATGAATAAGTAATGACAACTTTAGCACTCCTACACTTTTTTGAAAGTTTCCAAGATGAAACCAACAAAAGCTCATACTTTCTACCACTGTCTTCAAAATATTGGCTCTTTATTGCACTCTTACAAAAGCCACAACTCATTGTCACTGAATAACTAAAAGATGGAATGAAGTTTTATTGATAATTTTCCTGCATGTTCTATGTCATAGTTCTAAGCAAAAATTTACTTATTTGATGGTACAGCTAGTTTAAGCATGCAAGCTTCATTACTTATTAAATAGGATACCACAGGTGTTGCTGAAGGTTCAATGAACTTATTCTTTAATTTTGAAGCTTCAATTACGTGACAGCATTTTTATGTTGATAACAACTTTTCATCAATAGACCTTGAGTATAAAATGCAATATGAGTTTAGGTAGCATACAATCCACTTTATTTTGCAAATGAATAAGTATTCTAACCTAAATTAACTTAGCACAAGCACTCTCTTACTCATCAAGTATAACTAATAATGAAAGTTACTCATAATTTATGATAGCTTTAAAAGTAGCCCAAATTTTATTTGGGAAAGTGCCAACAAAAACTAATGCGAAGGAAACTTTTAAGAATTTTGACCTACGTTGAGAAAAAAATTAACAAAGTTCACTGTTACAATTTAACTCCCAGAGAGGCTCCTGGACTGTTTGGGGGAAAAACATGTTAACAGGATAATAAATATCTTGTACATGTATACAAGCGACTGTGGATTTAGAATCACCTGAAGCATTTTAGTGGCCCTATGCTACGACTTTATAGTAGAGAACAGAGAATTCAGTAGATTATACATAAAAAAGCAAAACAAAAAAAAATTCAGTAGATTAATACAGTAAATAATGGACACAGTCCTGGCTTTGCAGGGTCTAGGAATGTTATATATTCACAGCTTCAAACCTACAAGCGCAAAGGCAAGCTCATACTTTGAAATGTGAGCTCCCACATAAGACTGGAGTCAACTTGCCGCTATGGCATTGGCTTACCCTTAGGTTCGACCATAGGGTGAAGATCAATGTAGCATATCAAGGTTAACAATGGACGATGTTTCCATGGGTAGCTTAGGTTGCTCCTAGTTGATTAAAAATAAGACTAATAACATGAAAATAGATGCATGGGATTTGAAATGACATACAACTCTATCAGTCTTAAAACCATGCATATATTTTTAACAATTATAATGCAAGGAAGGAAAAATATGATAAATATGCAGTGAAAAACATCATAACCAATATACCTCTAAGATATCTTGCTTAGATCTATGGGATTTAGGTAGCAGCCGGAACTCCTCAGCCAATTTCATGCATTCTTGAACATTTTCAGGAGATACAAAGTCAACAGCTACTTTGATGCAAGACTGAAAAGAACCAAGGAAGGAAAATATCACAAACATGATTAATTTAGATAAAATATGATTACAAATCTAAACACGTTTCAAGACCCATGATGCCACATTAAGTGGCTTTGGATGGAGGCAGAATGATATATTTGATATCATCTCCTCTGACAACTGATATGATGTCATTTGCTAACTAACACCTGTAAAGGAACAAAACTCAAACCTAATACAGCACCAATGAATACCCAATCCAGCTTAAAATAGTGAAAACAATCAAGATGGAGTAAATTTTTAGAATATAACCCAATTATTTGTGCCAAAAGTCAGCTATAAAGTAAAATATCAGAAGTATAGTTGTTGCAAGTGTCTTGTGCAATACATTCCAGAATATACCACTCACAAAACAGAGAAGTAACATAATATTGATGACCTTATAACTGAAAGCCAAAAAAATTGTAAAATGGATTTAAACAGATGTGTCCAAACAATTAGTGTGTTTTACCAAAAGCATCTTTCAATTAACAATGTTTCACCTGTCTATTTCTCACTTGATGTGGGCACCCTGCAGGAATGAAAACAGCCTCCCCAACATATTGCTCAAATGTCCATGGTTCAATATCTTCAAAAAGAAAGCACCGTGAACAACCACAACCAGTTTCAATAGATTAATAAAGAGCGTAGACAAATGCTTACTGAACTCCTGCTTCAATTGCTCTTTGTGCCTCTCATTCAGATAAAATGTCTGATCATGAATAGGATGAACAACCTACAGGAAACTAGAATAAGCCACAAGAGATATCAGGTCAACAATGTCATCAAAGAAAGTATATAACAGTACCCACAGAGTTCACAGGAGCATTATTGATGTGTCGGAATTCTTTCCAGTGCTTCTGTAAGTACTTGGCCAACTTAGGCACATCCTCTCTACGGAAGATATCCCAAACAGCACCCCCATGTGTAGCCATGGAGGCATTTTCGTTTCTTAGTGGATGGTTTTCTGATACAGGTGCGCTTGCATTTGTCAGTAGTTTGTTACTGATGCTCATGTTTGGCCCAGTGGGCATAGAATTATTCTCTACAACATCAAGGCATCTGTTATTAGGAACATCTCCGATTTCAGTTTTCCAATTTGCGGAATCTGTACTTCTAACATCCTTTACTACCATATCATTTGTCATGCCAACTAGAAGACCAGAAAAAGAGTTAGTTTCATTACAGCCATTAATTGGTGTGGAGCTGGTTTCCTCTATCATCTGATGGTCAAGGCCATTATTCTGATTCACCACAGGTGGAACTCTACTTGATGCCTCAGCCTGCTCAGAAGTTCTAAACATGTTTGGAACTTCAGTAGAACACTTGGGAATCAACAGCGGATTATGTGATTTTGCAGTTCCCAAAAGCATCGAGTTAGATGAGGGCCCTTTGCATTGTACATCACCACATTTAGTGTCCCGAACTTCAGGCTTGAACAGCTGCTGCACTAGCTTTGTTTCAGGTGCGCCCTGTCCCTCATCTATATCCTGATGTAGCTGATTTTTATCCTCGTCATCGTATACCTTCCGCAACTTATTGATCATTTCACATTGCCAAGGAGCAATTTTCACCTCAGTTGTGTGTGTCAATATATTTACCTGAACCAAAGTCGTGAAAGTAAAATGGTGTAAAAGGATAATTTAAAAGATGAGAGTGGTGATATTTCGCTGAACAAGCAATTAAAAAAAGTCAAATCTCAAAGAATGGGTAAATATGAAACAGATATTGCAACCAAAGAAATGTTAGTGGAAAAAAGCCAATGCAACCTAGCAAATGGCAGTGAACAGAAACTAAGCAATAAATGCTGATGAGAGTCAGAAACAGAAAATTAGTCATGCCTTACTCGGATAGAGGTCTGCTAGAAACACCAAATACTAGCAAATGATATACTAGGTAACTTAGGTGAGTTGGTAGGCAATTTTGAAAATTCTCAAAGTCAAAAGGTTGACAACAATTATTAGATAGTCACAAACTTATTCCAGGTAGTGGTTAATGAAACAAATGTCAAGGGAAGAAAACTCATGACTTCGGCATTTATTAGGAATGGTTTTGACACCATTCATCATGTTCTGAAAGGTTGCCTGTTTTATCATTGCTCAACTTCATACTGAAATAATGAAAGGTTCCATCAGCAACCCAACAAAATTACTCTCAGTTTATGCAAGGTCACTGCCCAATGCCCCAGTCAAAACATAATCTAGATAATCTAGATTACCTAGGCAATTCAGATAAAAACTACAATGTTTACTGCTACATGGAAATTTGAATTTTAGGAAGGGAGAGAGGAAAAAGAAGGCAAAGGATGAGTAGCATAAGGAGCTTAGATTATGATATCTGGGATAAGGAACTCAACTAGTCTAGGAATTTCATCGATCACTCACTTCTAATCAGAATTACTTTGTTGTGGTGGATAAACCTAAGATCAATTGGACTCGTCGTATAGGTCCATGGAACAACCCCACCCCCGAAAAAACAAATCAAACCCCCTCCTGGCCCGCGGAAAAAGGACAGGAATGGGATACAGTTTTAAACTGTTGCAGCTATCACATATTTAGAGTACAAGCAACTTAGTACAATTCAGGAGGAATTTAATTCTCAGCTGCTTTTGCAATAGTGTCTAGGGCTATTACTACAATAGAAAGTTAATATATACTTGTAACTGATGGATCAACAATTTCCTAGGCAAAACTTATTACCGCGTATTGATTTTCTAAACATTAAATTGTGAAGTATGAAAAATTATGATTTCTGAAGAATCTGGTTCTAGAAGTACGGGATATGGAAACCATTAATGTGCCAAAAAAAGCTACACCTGATTCAAAATTAATAATACAGGAAATCTTAAAATGAGCATACCGCATCAGAAATGTCACAATGAAGTTTTGAGACAGAATCGCCTCTACCAAGCTCCTCAGGATATCCGTAAGCAATGTAAGTTTTAGGTCCTAAGTCTGGCTTCGAAGCACCATCCGGAAGCTTTGTGGCAAGATTCAAGGAAGCAAATCTAGGATGGGTGTATTCACTAAAGGGAAGCATAGCCACAAACTCAGCACCATGTCTGGGCAAGCATTCTTCAAAGGAATTTGTAGGCGGCCAATCCTTCAACTTCAGAATTTCTGGCCACCCATTGTAATGCCTGCGTCCCTCTAGGTAGCCCCTGAAGAACTGGTGGATATTTATCTCAACCTGTACCATGAAGGAAAGTTACAAATGGACCAAAACTAAATTTACAACTTTATTTTTCACCTAATTATGACCCAACTGCCAGGATGTCATGCTAAACAAAACAAAAAATGACAATAACCATCAAGTAAGAGAGAAAACTTCAACAAATATTACCATGCAATGCACTTTATTTGTCAGCAAATAAACAAGTATGAGATCTGCTCAATTTATAATGAAAGTGAATATGATCTGATTTTTCACAAACCACAAAAGACTAGTCAGAGAGACATAAGAAAACAAATGTAGTAAAAATTGTTTCCCAAAGATTAAAGAAAAGTTGGAATTGGATATCATGTAATGATCCCTTCAGCCTTCTAAAAAATTGGAACGAAATCAAGAGTAAAAAGTGTGGATATTGGAGACAAAACATAAGAAAAAATAATCTCTCTCTCTCTCTCTCTCTCTCTCATGGATTCCTACACATGCCCCTAGACAAAACAGTCCATAATTGACAAGGTTTGCTGTTAAAACTTTGGGTACACAACCAGTTCTATTCCTTGATATATTTAAGCTCCCATCAACACGAAAGATGCAACAAAGTAGGAAAAAACGAAAGCAGTGGTGGCTGCCTGGAAAATTGTGAGTGATACTTAAGAAAGCCAAAATGGAATTTCTCCCGTTGAATAGTCAGTCTGTCTAAAACTGATATGACAAGACTAGATGATCTAGCAGAGTATTTCAAGCACCCATTAATCTACCAGATAAACAAAATGTGAAAAGCAAGTTGTCCATGCAATGGCATATATGTAAAATATACAGACAATATAAATTGCAGAGAAGCAGCAGAAAAGAAAAAGTGCATGAACAAATGAAAGATTTCCTTGCTAAGAATTTTCCAACATAAGTCCCTTGTTTCAGAGTACATAAATTTGATACTAACCTCACACCAGTCCAAGCAATCAATCGCCTTGACACAGAAAGATTTCTCTTTTAATTTTTCCCTTGCACCTCTAAATGCCCTCCACATCACCATAGGCTCCCAACTAAGGCCAGAGGCTTTTGCTAGTACATTTGTAACAATAACAGGTTCACCTTTTCTCCAGTGCATTTGGAAATGCTCAAAATCACTGTCTCCTAAATCAACAGCATTAGGGCAGTAAAGAAAATTATCATCACTGTTAGTCCTGCATGCTGCCTGCCTTTTTTTCAAATGATTATTTCCATCCGATACAGAAAAAGTAGGACAGCACAAAGCACATTCCTGTGAAAAATCTACATCTCGTAATTGGTACTTTGAAGTAATCTCCTCTGCACTCCTAATCAGTTCATCTACAACATTAGCGTCAAAAATCTGTCTTAATTCAAGAAGTCCAGAACCACAACCACCTCGCTCTTTTGGAGGACACAGTATGCTACCATCAGGTTTTACTGTCCATTCAGGTAACTCTTGAAGGAAACCAGCCTGTCCACTGCCCTTTTTGTAGGCCCATTTGTCACCATCTCTGAGTTCCCGACAACAATTGAGACATATCTCATAAGAACAACCAGGATTGGGGCAGCCTCTATGGAAATTGACGATGGATGTATTGCAGTTGTCACTGTTAAATAGGGTTTCATGCATAGTTACAAACTTATTGCATCAAGAAGACAGAAATGTTGTCTAAAAATTCTCAAAGCTTTTTACCAGAAATAAACTATAGATGGTAGCCTAACGTACTTACTAGATTGATAGTGGATATTCTAGTAGAAAGATGCCATGACGTCCTATATTAAACCTATGACCACTCACTATGGATTGACAACGAACATTATTGGAGGTTTAGGAGCACAAATAGACTCGTAAAGAAAGAGATCTTAGATAAGCAACATTAAGTGTAGAGCATGTATACCAGTAGACTCGGTCATCTACTTCAAGCACTGATTTGGTTATATCTTCTTCTGGCAATCGAGCACCTATACAATTATCAATGAACACTCACATTTATTAGGAATCTGAATAGTCTTTGGAAGTCAGTTGGTAAACAAATTTCAGGACACAAAATCAATTTCCAGTACCAAGTATTCTTGCTTCAAAATCAAGCTCAGACCTCTGCTCTCTTTGAATATTCCTGAGAAGAGGCAGGATGTTGGCAAGAAGATAAAGAGTCGTTTCCAATCTGGCATTTTCATGTGTTTCTTTATGGCAAGCCTGGTAACATAAAACTTCAACTCAGGACACCTAATATGGTAATGAAAACAGAAAAAAATAATAATAATTACCTTTGTGGCAACATTTGCTTGAAGACAAGCCATGCAATTGCAAATACCATAACAAAAAGGGCATGAATCTTCAACGTCCTTTCTCGTTCTCTCAGGATACCTATTAATTGTCAAAATATGTATTATAACTAAGCCAAAATACTAACTACACCATTTGACACATTGACAAAAAAATAAAAATTTAGCAGTAATATTACCCAATTTGTTTCTCAGATGTCTGAGTATTTTTGGGCAATTAGCCTACTAGTTGGTTCATAAGATGTTCTTTTTCCAATATTAGACATAGAAAATATTTCAAACCCTGAGAAACAGGGATTGCTTCATCCTAGATTTAATAATGAAGAATTTGGAAGTTATTTTACCACTTTCCAATGCAATCATAGCAGTAGCGTTTCTTTTTGCACTTTGAACAGAAGACAATGCCAATTTTATCATTGCTTTTGCACTGATGACACGTTAAGCTTCGCTGACCTTTGCAACTGGTGGCATCCTGCAATACAGTTCATCAATATATTAAACTCAAATTAGCAAAAGAAGTTCCTATAGTACAACTACAAGTCTGGCAGCTAGAACAATCCAGAACATCTTAAATGAGACTTACAGAACAATCCAGAATTTACCTATTAGCAGAAATCGAGAGTGTTAAGTACAAACAGGACGAGAAACCAACTAACAGCCCAAAATCTATAAGTAACGGCCAAATCCTATCAGTTTTCACATGAAAGGAGCAGTAGGAGAGGCGCTTCTTCATCAGACCAACACATTAATTAAACCAAGGTTTGCAGCTGCTCCCAATTCAACAGCTAGTATGGAACTCAATCCACAGGTCCATATTGGCAGTAACTAGTCCATTCTCACTCTCTACTTTTATCTAATTTCAAGTGACTGTCTGTAACTTGTAGTCCAATAATGAATTTCTAGTACTTTGATCAGCAATGATGATTCAACATAGTGAACATGAATTTCATTAGTGGACTAGAAATGCATGTTCACCATGTTGAATCGCCCCTGCTGATCAAAGTACTTTGTCTTGTACCCATTTTGTCTTCTTCACTTAATTAATTCAGGTCAGCCAAACTGGCATAGCTAGACAATATTTTGGGTCTGTTTGGAAGTGTGTTTTTGGATGGGGTTTTCATTGCACAAGTTTTTTAATAACTTTGTCTACAATAACCTCAAGAAACACCCCAAAGTTTTAAAATATGCACCCCGAAACATGAAAAACACACACCATCTTCCTCTTCTACCACTACCCTTCCACCTCAGCCTGCTGCTGCCACCTCCCCCAACGTCGCTGGTGCCGGCTCACCCTCCCCCTCTTTTTTCCCTATTTTCCTCTCCTCCTCCCTCTTTCCCCTACTCCTCCCTCTTCCTCCTCTCATCCCCCCACCCTCCTCTTCCCCCCTTCCCCAGCCACCCTCTCCTCCCCCCCTTCACCTGCCCCCTCCCCCTGCCCCCCTGGAGAAAAAATTTTCAAAGTTTGTTTTTAAAACCAAAACTTTGTCTACAATTGGGATTGATTACTTAAGTTCATGATTGTATTTCATGTTCAGACAACTTACTGCTAAATTCTTCCCAAATCATGTAAATACATGTTAACAACAGTCAAAGCAATTAAATGCAGACCTATCGGCAAAAAGATAATGAACTTACTGCCATTCCGGATGCTGATATTACACTTTTTTGTCCCATAATTGCACATCTCAAAGATTTGTTCACGAATTTTCTTGGTCTTTCCTTGGGCCTATCATGGAACCCACCAACATATGTAAAAAATTCCTCAGACCCCTTGCTTCCAGCAAAATCTCTGTCCTTACCATCTGTACAAGTGAAGACACCATCAGCATCAGGCGGAAGTGGTATTTTCTTAAATCCTTTATGCTTTCGTCGCCCATTCTTCCATTTGACTTCATTCATCTTTCCACTAACACCCACATTTTCACTCTGATGTTCTACTGCTTCAAGGATATTTTTTTTCTCTGTGAGCTTATGACACACAGTTGCCTCTTCTCCAATAGTCACAAGTAACATTTTCTTCTTATGTTTTGAACCTTTTAGCATGCCAATGTGCTTTGTTACACCAAGTTCTGATCTTTTCTTACTTTTGGAACTCTTTAGCCGATCTCGCCCATCCCTCCACATAGGAATATCATTTCCTACAGCATCATTAGTTTCAGTAACGTCAACAGGACTTGCATGATCATCATCAGCCACCACAGTTTTCTGCTTAAATTTTGAAGCCTTGACTACGCCCTGGCCCTGGCCATCCTTCGCTAGAACAGAATCTGCACATTCGTTGCCTAAAGAAACTTCACCAACCACTCCTCCAAGTTCAGCAATTGCAACAGTTGCGTGCTTGTTATCCTCAATCAGCCTACCTTCATTTCCACCATTGCAGCCAACGTCACTCGAAAATGGTACCTCCTCAATTTCTTGAGCAGCTACATCCTCCTCCTTGTTTTTCATACCCTTTGGCCTCCCTCGACGATTCTTGGTGCTTTTGGATCCTATTGGCATCCCTGGACAATCCTTCGTATTTTGGGATCCTTTTGGCCTCCCTTGGCGTTTCTTCTTGTTTTTGGATCCTTTTGGCCTCCCTCGACCATCTTTCTTTTTGAAAAATCCATCTCCAGATTCGCCACATCCATTAACCAACTGAACTTGATCTACAACCTCACCAATTTTGGCACTTGCACCAATCTGCTCCTTATTATCATCAACAAAGTTATCAACATTTATAGTGCTGCAAGTAAAATCAGTTGATAACTGCACTCCCTGGGTTAATCCAACTTCACCACTATCAACATTCGAGACAACCCCATTCTTTTGAAAAGTAAGTTTCTTCTTGTTTTTCGAACCTTTTGGCCTCCCTATCTTCTTAGACCCCTCACCACTTCTTGTTTTTTGAACCTTTTTGAACCTTGCATGTTTGTTATCCTCAATGAGCCTACCTTCATTTCCACCATTGCAGCCAACGTCACTCGAAAATGGTACCTCCTCAATTTCTTGAGCAGCTACATCCTCCTCCTTGTTTTTCATACCCTTTGGCCTCCCTCGATGATTCTTGGTGCTTTTGGATCCTATTGGCATCCCTGGACAATCGTTCGTATTTTTGGATCCTTTTGGCCTCCCTCCGCGTTTCTTCTTGTTTTTGGATCCTTTTGGCCTCCCTCGACCATCCTTCTTTTTGAAAAATCCATCTCCAGATTCGCCACGTCCATTAACCAACTGAACTTGACCTACAACCTCATCAATTTTGGCACTTGCACCAATCTGCTCCTTATTATCATAAACAAAGTCATCAACATTTATAGTACTGCAAGTAAAATCAGTTGATAACTGCACTCCCCGGGTTAATCCAACTTCACCACTATCAACATTCGAGACAACCCCATTTTTTTGAAAAGTAAGTTTCTTCTTGTTTTTCGAACCTTTTGGCCTCCCTACCTTCTTGGACCCCATACCACTACTTTTATTCACATTCTCTCCAACACCGACGTCCACCTGCCCCTTAGTTGCTATGGCTTCAACAACCAAACCACCAACTTGATCTACAACCTCATCAATTTTGGCACTTGCACCAATCTGCTCCTTATTATCATCAACAAAGTCATCAACATTTATAGTACTGCAAGTAAAATCAGTTGATAACCGCACTCCCCGGGTTAATCCAACTTCACCACTATCAACATTCGAGACAACCCCATTTTTTTGAAAAGTAAGTTTCTTCTTGTTTTTCGAACCTTTTGGCCTCCCTATCTTCTTAGACCCCATACCGCTACTTTTATTCACATTCTCTCCAACACCCACGTCCACCGGCCCCTTAGTTGCTATGGCTTCAACATCCAAACCACCAACTTTCTCAAGATCAAGTTTCTTCTTATTTTTCGAGCCTTTTGGCCTACCTCTCTTTTTTGACCCCGTCATACTATTATCAACTACAGTTTCTTCAACAGTCGCATCCATTGTGAGCTGCTGCCCTTGGAACCCAGAGGTCTTGTGATGCTTCTTCTTACGTTTCTTCTTATCCTTGGAACCCAGTGGCCTTACAATTTTCCTCTTTTCACCTACATTCTCAATTCCAGGGCGAAAAACCATTACACCAGAAATTTCAGGTTCAGCAGCAGCAGTGCCTGTTTCTTGATTTTTCGGGGCGACAATCGGGGGCTGCGGTAGCAAAGGCTTTGACCTTGAGCGGAGCCGGAGATAGGCTGAATAGTGCTTCGCACAAAGACTTCGCCCGGTCATTGCCTTCAATTTACAGCTCCAGCCAGTTGAATTCTTCCTTTTACACCTGATCATCATCCCAATCACCAACATTACTTCCCATCACCGCCGTCTCCATGCCATCAGTGCCACCAAGTTTTTATTTTTCCAAGTGAGCCACGATGACAAACCCTAACCTCAGAAGAACCCACCGGAAAGACGAAAAAAAAAAGAAGAAACGAAAATGAGGAAATTCAGTTACCTGCTTCTCCGAATTTGATAATCAACGGCTCATGAAATACTTCTCTATCGCTGCTCCATGATAAAAACTCTAAATTTGTCGAAATGCAGTAGAATTCAGATTGTGCAGAGGCGGAGGACTGAGGAGAGCAGCAGTGCAAAGTATATAAAAAAACACCACTAAGCTTTTACTAGTAGTGGTAGTATAGGCAGCGGAAAACGGCGGCGGTGTCGTTTTGTTGTCTCGTATGCCCGGTTTTGTTGGCCAAAACCCAAAAAGACGCACTATGGATTCGGGGAATGAGAGGGGGATACAGAGGGCCCCTAAAGATTTCGTTTTAAGGTTTGCAAGCAACCCGCGCACTTTCGATTTCGAAGCATTTACAATTTATTAATTATTATCCCATTCCCCCAACAAACGAAACGAAAAAAAACGAAGGGCTGTTGATGTACTCGGGTAACTTTTATAAGTACTTTATTTACTCTATCCGTCCATATTTGGGAAAATTGTTGAAAATATTTTTCATATTTTGTAAAACAATTTTTTTCATCTCTTACTTTTAAAAGTATAATTTTACTTCCTTTATAAATTTATATTGATTAAATTTGATCCCTATCTAAATTTCTGATTAATTTTTGACTGAAATACATGTTATCATTTTTTATAGGCAAAATTATCAAATCACATTTCACAAAATAAATTTAATCCCTTATCAAATTTTTTGCATTTGACAAAATAAATTTTTCGCCCCTCACATTTCATAAAATAAAAATTTTAATCCCTTATTGATCATGTGTACGAATAATTTTTTCTTGTTTTTGAAAATTTATATAAATGTCTATTTGATTTCATCTAATCATCACAAACAGAACCACGACACCTGTCAAAGGGTTGTTTCTCATTCCGGAGCTACTCTACCATATTCCAAATTCAATGATTTTAGGGATAATTTTCAGAAACCTCCCCTGAGGTTTCTGACAGTCTCACTCACCTCCACTGAACTTTGTAAAATATCAGCTACCTCCCCTAAAACTAAGCAGAGTGTATCAAATCTCACCCAATTCAAATGCACAAACAATTTTAAATATATACCAGGAGAGAGAAAAACACTTCATCCCACATCTGCCCTCAAGATTATCATTAGTGACTTAATTTTTGTTGAACAGTACAAACCATTTAACAACAATGAAATACGAAATTGATGGAAAAGGCAAGGTGTCTATTGCATTTTGGAAGATAGAAGCCAATAGCTCTTTGTGCACAGCTAAACCAACGATAAAGAGCAAATAATAGTTAAGTTGGTTAATCATTCGCTATTAGTTTTGCATCTAAATTGTAGTTACGTTGGTTAATCATTTGTATTACTCATTTAACTAATTTTGTCAAAATAGTTTCGAAATATATCATAAGTTATGAGGGTATATCTGTCAATTCATCATCAATGATATCGCAAATAGGACCCAATAACCTGACACGGGAGGTATCTGATATTTTGCAAAGTTCAGAAAAGGTGAGTGAGACTGTTAGAAACCTCAGGAGAGGTTTCTGAAATTATCCCATGATTTTAATAAACTCCCTACAGTCGTCCCGGACAAGTTACAACTGTTCTCAACAATTTGTGAAGCCGTAATTCCTAGAGCCTCTCACCCCGTAATCCGTAATTGCCTTGTAGGTGCCTTTTCCATTCCGACATTTCTTTGACGTTATTTATCCATTGCTGTAGTATAAATATTCTGTAATATAACAGATAACCTTTTTTAGTACTCATTTGAAATGATATATTTTGGTCCTAACATATAAATAGTGTCAGTGATTCATAAAATGATACATAATTGAATTACTAATTCTATATCATCTCATGCTTGATTGCGTATTATACATAAAATAATACATCTCGCCTAACCGAATTAATTTTTTATATAAGAGATGAAATAATCCCATGGAGGATTCGTTTGAGTTGTGTTTTAAAATGTACCAGCTCTTCTCAATACGCCAAATTCGACATTGGAAATGAGGTGCCATCGTCATTAGTGTTTAATCAAGTTAGCCGGCAAATCCTCCCTAAACAAGCAAGGATGCATGGTATGGTCTGTTCTGATGAAAGTGATGACAAAGGCATTATCATCATGTTCAGCCTGAGAAGCTGGTGAGATAACCAAAGCAAAAGCAAAAGCAAAGGGAGAGCAGGAACTAGGATTAAACCACTGAGCTTTTCTAAAAGGCCACCAAAGTCCCTTTTTGGACTGTAAATTGACGGTTTACACGTCATCTGTAGCGAAAAAAAAAAAAAGTCGAAGCATCCTTTTAATTTAGTCAGATTCTTATACACACTAACCCTTTATATACAATCTCTTTAAACTTCACTTCCTCTAGATTAAAATAAATTAGATTATAGAAATGGTGTTGCTTTAAAAAAAAAAAAAAACTAAGATTAGGAAGCAGCAGTCCCAAGGAGTGAATGGAGGAAAGAGGCTACACAATGGACACATCAGATGCGTCAAACCCGGGAATCGTGGTGGGCTAGGGAGGGATGCCCGTAGGTGATTGGAGAGGTTTCAACGTGAACCTGTAACTTGCAAACTTTGGGCTGTGATACATGTTCTGATGTGAACTGTGGGCTTTGATGCATGTGGTCTGAGGCTGACACTGGGTTACGGGAAGGTGAAGCTAATTCACAGGTGGGTTGACACTGGTGAGAGATCCACCAGACGAAATATCAGAGCTCCTGCAGAGGAGCTAATCCCAGCTAAGGGGCCGAGGCCCCTTAATAGGACCAAAAAGAAAAGAAAAGTATAAACTAACAAGAGCAATCTTGAACAGGATATATTATATACATTATGCAAAGCACTGGAAATTAGATACAAGGTTAATGAAGCAATGCATCAACAGCAAATAAAATGTTAACAGTTCAGGAAAATGGCTATGGGAACTTCTAGCCATAAAACCTCCACGCTGCTAGTCTTGAAGATGGCTACCTGCGCGATGAAGAGATTGTTAAAGTAGAAAAGCTGTCCGAGTCATTGGTTTAGAATTTGCATGGTAAGGCCGCTCAATGATTTTTCCTTTTCATCCAACAAACTTTGGTATCTTTCTTTCGTTTCTTTAAACTTCTTCATTACTTCTCCGAGTGTTCTCTGTTCTGCTTTGAGCTTATAATTTGTCTCTCTTAGCTCTTGCTTCTTAGCTTCAATCTCCTTTAGAACTTCCACTTTTCGTGGAGAAAAGTACCTCTGGCTATCTAGTGGAAGTACCGGAAACTTAACATCCGGTTCCCTGGGAGAGTAAAAGAAAACATTCAAGCATGCATGTTATTCTTCTTCCAAGACTCATTAAAATTGTAGGAAAATTTCTGACAGTAATCATACAAAACTGACACCTGCTGCACCCAAAAAAGTAACAAAAAGAAAGAAGTTTATGAGTTGTTGCAGTGAATGAGCTGGGCTTTTAGGTTGTGATGTTAGCAACTATTGAGAAAATGCTTCAGCACAAGAAAATATGGATAATGTAATTTCAGCTAAATACTGAAATGCGCTTTCTGCTTATGGTCCACTAATTCAATTCTTTGCCGTAACGCTTAATAGAGAATAACTGAATGAAATGACGAAATACTGTAAGCATACCGGTGTCCAAGGGATATAACTCCATTTCCTCGGAGTATTCCACCATCTAGTGACACTGCACCAGCTTTTATACAACAGCTTGCCATGTTCATGCATTGCCTGTTTTCATAGACCTGCAGTTCACCAAACAGGCGATAAAATAATGTCTCCCGGAGACCATGACCTGAAGCAGTCCTCCAAAACCAGAAGTTCACGTCAAGTTCTATCATATTAACGGCATAACCCAAAAACCCTGGTGGAGGCTTTCCATTTGGTAAGGTAGGTTCTGGCAACGAAAGGTATCTTTGAGGATCACTAGAAAAATCCCCCGCATATGGCCTGCCAAAGAAACCGCAAACTCGAATTCTTAATAAATAAGGAGTCACTTCTGTGAACGTAGAATTTCCTTTAAAAGTAATATGTCCTCATGAAAAGTCAACCATATAAAGAAACTTTTATCCATCATACACGGTAAGATAATTTGCATTTAATACTTTTTGGTGTTCAACAAATCAGACAGATTATCAGCAGCACCTTATGTTTTCAACGCATAAGACATGGTATTGTCTGTTTATAGATATCCCAAGTTTCGTCGCAAGCTCATGAAGACCGTAGGCATTATTCACTCGTCCATCAGGGTCATGCTTCTCAAGATATGCTGCATCTGCATAGGATTTGCAGACTATAGCAAGCATTTGATGTTCACCAAGATACTGTGCAAATATCCTACATCAAATAAACAAAACAAAACTCACTCATTATTCTTTCTTAAATCGTACTAGCATCTAATTTCAGCTAAACACTAAAACGTGCTTTCTGATTCTGGTCCACCAAGTGGGGACTATAAAGTGAAAACACAAGGGTGTACCTGCTAAGATCATGGGTTTGAACCGTTCCTAGAAGTGCAACCACACCTAGAACTTTGTCTGCAAAATCAATTCCCTTCTCTTTATAAGTCACCGATTGGAATAATCTGCAGATAACAGCAGCTGCAGAATCACCCCTGCAAACAATCTGTTCTGCAACTAACTTTTTTCCAGCTGTGCGCTCCAAATCATGGAGGTCAAGATACGGAGAGCCTGCAAAAAAATACAATCCAAAAAGAGTGTAAAACTTTGTTTTGTATACTTGCAGAAGTCCATATAAGAGCACATCTACAGAAACACCTTCATCATATAAACTCTATTTTCTGTTCGCTTTCAATATATATTCACTCCTCAATTTCACTATAGTTCCCTGCAGATACTCCCTACTTCAAATAGAACCAAGTTCACAGCATTAATCAAAGGCCAAAATGTTTCGACTATTTTGCAGAGACAATCCAATAACCTTACAGGTGAGCACAGTTCCATGGGCCAGTGCAGCTTCCCATTCACAATCTTTCTCATTTTCATCCACCCAAAAGCATTATTTATGATGATATTTTGCAAATTTTTAATATATAGGGCCTACCAAGAACAAAGAGATTGTGGTTTGTGGTTTTTTGAATAGATGACATTTTGGATTGTGGTTTTGAGATTATAAGAGGACTATCATATTAGAATAATTGCAAACAATCTCATATTTGAACTTATTTAACTTGTGAATTTTAACAATTAAACAACAACAGTAATGCTAACTAGACAACATTGAGACTCCAGAAACTTTTAATGGGGACCATGGACTTCACAATACTTGTAGCATTTCTCCAACCAGTTTCGCTATAAAACCTCATTGGCTGTCATTGACCTATATTTTCTTTTTAGGAATCAAATTTAGAATCAACCCAAAACAAATTTTGTGTGCAAGTCTATTCTATGACACTTATACTGCATGAACTTAACCAGACAATTGCTATAGCCTAAAATCATTGTAGATCAAGAGATGTGTTGAAACTATGAAAGATTTCCTAACTTGGACTGATGCTCAAATAAATAACATATAGGTTAAATCTGTTCTGTCAGTGCAAGAGGAACACCATTCATCCATAATTTGCATACATGCAAAATTTAAAGTAGAAAACACATAAAAAATGGTCTAAGTGAAAACCTTGCAAGTTGGACATGTCTCGCTCAATATCTGACAGCAGAAGATTGAGTGATTCTATATTCATTTCCCGTTGTTTGATGCATAAACCATACTGGCAAAGCTCATCCCAAAGCTCCTGTGGCCTCAGAGACATTAAAGCTCAGACAAAAGTAAGCTGGCCTCGTAAACAAGAAACATCTCTTCCTCTCTTTACGAGCTGGGTTTCTACTAAATGAGATTGAACAAACTAATTTTGAAGTTTAAATGGATATAATGCCTCATAACACTGTCTAGAAGGTTATATCTCATCCTTTTCCCCATTTTATAAACATGTCCTAAGTTTTAACTTTTGACAGGGATTGGTAACCACCACAGAAACAATCAGTATACCTCATGATCCTTCATTTCACATTTGACTTTGTTTCCCATGACTGAAGATGAAGCGAAGTCTGGAGGGAGCAATTTCCTTCTCTCTGCAGATTGATGGGGATCATCTCCCTCGGACTCCGATTCAGGGAGTTCCTGGGAATGCAAAATCTTAAACTTGTGAGCTTTGAGATAGAATATTTTCATATGCTCTATTCAAGTGCAGATTTACCTGTGGATGAAGATTCTCACGATGATTCATTTTGGATTCGATTAAGTTTCCCATGTCTGAAGGTTCAGATGAGTCTCGAAGAAGCAAAATTCTTTTTTGTGCAGCATGATGGCGGCTATTACACAGAGCCTCTAATTCAGAGGATTCCTGGCGAAGCAAGCTCTTTCCTTTTGAGCATGGAGTACGAACACTTGCATTCTCAGTATTTAAGTGCTTCTGTTGTTCATTTGGTCTCCAACTTCCAGCCTTAGATAATGCTCTTACTTTAACTTTCTTCTCAAAAGTTAAACCTCTCCGCCCTTTCTGAGTTTTAGTAACAAGAAAATGCAGGATCAGTACTTTCTGTGCATCTATTTACGAAATTAATAATATAAATTAGTAAGAACGGTAAGCACATAACTTACAACACAAAATAAGAACGTATAGAGACCAGCTTTTTGAAATAAATTTGGTCGCTTATTTCCTAGTTGAAATATATAAAAGCCACGGCAATCTTCCCATATTGAAGGCGTTACTTTCATAGAAAAAATATTAATATTGTCACTATCCACATGTACAGCTCTGAATTTTATATCCATTGTCATTTCAAGTTCATCTTGAACTATGTACTTTCGGTCCAGATTCTTGGATTTGACAGCACAACTAAAAGAGGCAGGACGAACAACTGCAACTATTTCCTCTGGAGGATCACAACCAGCACAAACTACATTATCAGGAAGTGCCTGCAACCAAAAACCAAACTCAAGCTTAAGATGTACAGATTTAGAATCAGAAAAGTTGATAAGAAAATTGTCTATGTCGATAGATCATACGAAAATTAATGACTGATTTTCTTTTTACTTTCCCTTTTCACTCTCCAAGAACAGTTTAAAATGCAAAAGCCCTGAAGCAAATTTGTCTTATTGCTTTCAGGCTTTTCTTTAATGAGGGACATCTTCTCTTTTGCAGGCATGCAAATTCTTCAATCTGAAATATTTCTTTCTTTCTTTTTCTTTAAATAAAATTTCGGTAAAGACTGTATGATGTTCCCTTTTGCACCATCTTTATAGAAGGATTAGATACTAGGCAGTAAACATTTGCAAACTGTAAAGATCAGAGAAACTCATTACTAGAGTTGAATTCTGTGGAGACTTAAGGATAGAAAGACTAAACTATAGGCCAAAGGTAAAAGCACGACAGAAAATGGGAGGTGAAAAAAGTTAAAATAGGCAGAGATTAATTGGCTTGTACAAGTGGCCAAAGTGTAAAGAACGGATTTGAAACCAGTGTGCTATGAACCGCACTAACCAGCACTTCCATTTTACGAATTTATGGTCAGAATGGAACCATCTGGAATGTAATGGGTAATAAAAATCTCAACTGGAAGAAATTTGCAAAATGATCCAAAAACAAGAGCATGCCAAAAAAGAATTCATTTCAGCTTCAGCTGATGTCTCTGCCAAAATTGCTCTTGTTAACAGATTCTACTTGGTTATCCTACTACACTGAATAAAACAAGAATTTATTTCCCATAACAGAAGGTGGTTACCAACAAGCTGCTTTTTATGTAAAATTAAGTACTTGTAATAGCAACAATGAGTTTACAGGTTAGGGGTATGTAAAACCCCAACTTACAGAACTCAATGGCTAGTACTCAAAAAGAGAAAGGAAATAATCAGCAAATCCAAAATTTCTGAACTTCAGAGTCCCTGTTCGTAGTCAATTTCTCAACACATTTAACATGAGGGCCACATGGAAGCACATACTGAAGAAAAATTTGAGTGTGAAAGCTACAAGTTCTACAGAAAAAACAGAAAACTCTTGTTTCGAGACAACCTAAAAATTGACTGGTTTTCTTTTACTTTTTTGAACATGAGCAACGCTGAGCTGGCTTATTTTGAATCCTTGAAGTTTTAGAAAGTATGAACCTTGAAGTTGAGCAAAAGGAGAGGGTGAATGTGCAGCCTTATTCTCCTAGACAATGGTAAGGTCATGGAAGGTAAGGTTCCTCATAAGGTAGCATCCAAGTAGGAGATAGGACCAAGGCATCTACCTTGTAGAACAAGATACTGGCAGATGAGTCACGGTTTCCTATATCCAATTGCATTTTCATAAACTGATACAATTCAAGAAATTAAACATGACATAAGATTAAAGGATCACGGGCATCCTTTGCACCCTTCCAACGCTTGATAGAGCTTTGGTGAGGATACAGATATTGAAACCAACAAGGATAGGATCTGGTCCTCTACCGTACATGACCCGTGCTTACCCCTGTAGGATCTGGTCCTTTACCATACATGACCCATGCTTAACCCTATCTATCTATGATATACTAAGGCATGTCCAACTTGAAGATGTTAAAAGATCTACCAGAACTCTGAATTTTTTTTTGCTGTATCATACACAAAATAACAAAATAATAGACCCAAAGGCAATAAGTTTGAAAATTAATAATGTAAATGGCATAAAACTAACCCCTCCGATTCCCAATTCTTGACAATCTTTAGCACTCAATAGACTGATAGAGGATGGCACTTTCAGACTATGCTTCTGAAGTTGGTTTTCCCACTCAGCGTCATCAATGGTTACACACTGCATTACATAAGAAATTGAGTAGCATTTCATGATGCTGGAATAGCAACCAATTTTGTTAAAAGAGAAAAAAGAATAGTACACTAAACTATCAGAGAAAGCCACTTACCTTTCCAGAATCAATCACATTAACTGGCAAAGAGATAGAGCCGCCAATTTTTATGCTTGGATTTTCATTATAAAAAACAAGTCTGCAACCACTTTCATCCGGAATACTGATTGGCCTGTAGGTATGAAAATTTAATCACAGAAGATATTTTTAGATACTTTTGAAAGAGACAAAGAAACTTGGATTGGCAAAAGAATGACAGGCTTGTCTTACCTGCAAATAAGTCGAGCTTCACCTATTTTGGATGCAGAAGGAAAGAAGATTTGTGACGTCGGTGGAGTTTCATACAGATGACAAAAATAAAAGAACACTCAGGTGTTATACAATAGAGGAGATACTACCAAATTCTTATCCGAATATAGCAGGAAAAGTTTTACAATGTTTAAGACTACATGATCAAATTATTCTAATTAGCCATCACAATCCATTAGAACTGCAGATCTGGAACTAAGAGTATTGCACGCACAAAACTACTTTTAAAAGAACGCTTACCTCCTGCATCCCCCTCCCATCCTTCAAGGATAACAAACTCTAATGTAGCATAGGAATTGGTTTTATGGTGACCAACATATGCTCCCTTGAGAATTTTTATCTTCTGTCCAGATTTCCAAATTGCTCCTTTCCTCCGAAAAACTTTGTGAACCCTTATAACTGAATGTTAAAGTATTATCAAGTAAAACTGATGTACACAAACTAACGAAATAATAAATTACTGAAGTATCACTAATTTACAATAGGTGGCAACGCTAAATGGAATTTTGAGTCTGCTGAACTGATTATAATTCCAGGATTACCCTTAGAAGAGATGCCAAGTTCTTGCTTATCGGAAGGATTAACCACAAAAGTTGGTTCATCATTGCCGCTACCGATTTCCTCATCGTATTTCTTATGCATACTAATAATCCAGTCTTCATATAGCTTCTCCAGTTTTGCAAGATTCAGCTCTTTTCCATCTTTATTAATTTCAATATGTACATCTACAAGATAAACAGTATTTGAATATCAAAATCTTAGTTATACTAATCGATAAATTCCAGTATTGATCACAAGAGCCAAACAGTCCTACCTTTCTCTTTCTCAAGGTGCTTTTTCCCAAAACTTTTTAACGCAATGGTATACGGATTTTGATGAGCTAAATCCGTCTGAAAAACAGTTTATTTGGCCAATTCCATTAGAACAAGAAAAAGCATGTATGAACAAGCTGTTGCAGCCTTTTCCTCTAATATTGGAACCACAACATTAAAAAAAGTATCAAGAATACATCATTTCACAACAAAGGGATACATAAGAAGCAAAAAAGTGAAAATACATGGATTTTATTTACCATGTATCTCATAAAATCTCTTATTTTTTTGTATGATCGCTCCACTGTTAAAAAAAGTCAGAAAGTTCAGGATATTGTAACAGTATAAGAGCACCAACATAACATCCTAGAGCCAAGGAGGCCTTAATTTAGTGGCTAAGGTTCAAGCCTCAGGAATTAGAGGTCCTGGGCTCAATTCCCCCTTCCCCTTCTTAAATCTCACCCTCCCTTGCTTGAAAAAAATAATAAAAAAAGAACAACCACAACACCCTAGAGCAAGTTTACATCAATAGGCGTGCATAACACAAAATTACAAACAAATGGCCATGCCTAAAGATGGAAGTGGATACAGCTTCAGTATACTCAAGTTGTTTACATATAAAGTAAACTTTAGAGAAGAGAAGCAATTTGCACCTTGGAAGGTGTTGGCTTGAAACCAGCATCAGTATCTACAACAATACCAACACAATGAGAATGGTAAAGTCAAGACTCGAATGTCTTAGCAAAAGGAAACCAGACATATCACGTGAAAAAAAAGCATGATAAAGGCATTGTTAAAGCACAAAGATATGTTTTCTAAAACATGTGACACTCAGTTTTAAGAAAGCTCAACGCTACCTATAAAGCATTTCACACGATAGCAGCATCTCTTCAAGATCTGTCCGTGCTCTCCCTTTTTATGCTTAGGCTCCATAAATGGAAGCAATACCTAACCCAAAACAAATTCCTTGAAATTTGGTCAAGCTGTTCCAGGCCAAACACATAAGAATAGCAGGATAAACCCAATCTGTGAGCATACATCAGAGACAAGAAAAGCAGTTTATCACCTTCTACATTATGTGTCATCTATTCTGCCACCACCCAATATGTAAGACAAAATGGTATCAAGGGATTACATTGAACAGATAAAAGGATCATGAAAGCAGTAAGAACAGTAAATGCAAATAGCAACCAGTGATTGACTCATCCTGAACTAAGAAAAGATGTAATAATTTTTCACAAAAAATTGATACAACTTACCCAACGTGCATCTGGAAGCAGTCGACCCAGTCGTCGAACAGAAACCCGACTGAATGTCTTGAAGTCTTCTGTATTACCACAACCATCCCGTTTCAGTTCCTCCAATATTTTGTCTATGCTCTCTTTACCCTATGGTCAACATATAGGAGTACGCATTAAGTTATTAATTACTAAATTCACTATTCGAAAGAGACTAATTTTGCCAATTGCATCCGTTGTTAGTTCAGTCAATCACATATTTGCTTGGTAGATGAAATATTAAAAAAAAAAACCTGAGTGATAGGAAAATAGACACATTTAAGGCGTGCATTTGCTTCCCGAGGTGCAGTGTATCCTGAAAATATTATGTTATGCAGTAAGTGCTCAACTCAAGCATACGATATAACAACCAAAAGCACATTATTGTCTAAAAACAGGACAAAGAGAAAATGGTTCGTTTAAGACTTAAAATTAGGTTCTCACCTGGGTTTGAAGATGATGTAGCTTGACTAGCATCCTTGGTCAAATGCAATTGCAAAGTAAAATCAGGCCCATTACAAGAGTTTACATTCGTCACAGCTACCTCGCCACCTAATATTTCTGCCAAACCAATGCCATTAACCTGGAAATAATGTCAAATTCATATTTATTATGTTCAGCAAATTCAGATGATACAACATGGAGACAAGTTTGAATAAACACCAGTTTCTTTTATTGTGCATCTCCATGTAAATTAGCTACTTTAGATGTCAAGTGGCAATCAAAAGTTGAGGGGGGTTTGAGGAATCATGGAATTATTCATTGGGAGAACAAGAACCAGGTAGAGATATTGCAAGAATTTGCATCATCCATTCTCTTTGAATTCATGCCAAAAAAGGTTTCACTGCAGGAGAATGTGACCAGAAAAATCAATTGCATAAAGGACCAACTAGTACAAATTTCTGCAGGAAAAGCCTGCCAACCAGCGTGTACGGGGAAAGAAAGCTGTTATTCAGTGAAGAGAAACATTATACCATGCTCAACTCGTATAAACTTCCAAAGATACATATATTGTGTTGAGAACAAGTTTTTTTTATAAATCCTTAGATGATAAAATCATTTAACAGTTCGAACCTGAAACTCAATAGGCATTTTGTACTTCCGAAGAAACATATACTTTATTCAAAACAAGTTTTTATATATCCTTAGATGATAAAATCGTTTAACAGTTCAAACCTGAAACTCAATAGGCATTTGGGTTTTGCCTGTCCTGGATAATTCATCACACTGCCACAATGTAAGAAGAAAACATGAACATACAAGAGATACACATACAATGAAATCAAATTTACGGGAAGTAACTCAGCAAACAATATATAAGCGGCACCATCACTGTTACATGAACATACAAGAGATACACATATAATGAAATCAAATTTACAGGAAGTAACTCAGTGGCATCACTACTGTTGTTCAATTTTTCTACATGAATTACTAAGTTTGTCTGGTTTCCTATTTTGTTCACAGACATACACCAAAGTTTATCTGGTACTGCCTATGTAGGTCCAAATAATCTTATGTAAGAAATCAAATATGATAACATCAAGTTGTTAAAAATTAACTTCTGAAAGGACATCCATAAGAAGGTTTTTTGCCATAAATTTCAATTTTTTGTACTCAGGCAGTTTGTGTTCACAGGAGAAAAGTTTTGATTCATCAAAAGCACTGTTATGTTAACACTCTGCTTGTACAGGCCAAAAGAGAATCCAAACTCCTCAATTATTGCACAAGTCTACTGACAGATGCACTAATAATCTATAATTGTGTAGAAGGAATTTGGTTCCACGTGTGAAGCATCACCGAGCTAACTCCTGCCAAAACATAACATAAGCTTACATTTATGTTTCTCATTCTATAATCTCTAGCCTACAATAAGAAATTGATTGTTAAAGCAAAAAAAAAGTTCCATGATGCATTGCTTGCATCGGAGTCTTCTGCAGATGATAAAACAAGGAACCAGCTAGTCCTGTTTCAATTGGTTAGTATGATACTAAATATGAGAGCCTGGTGTTAAACAAGAGAACCTGAATGTACGGGAAATAGATATCCTTCAGTCGGCACTTAAGTTGTTTCATCTTCATACTTCTCTGTTCAGTATTGAAGATCTCAACCTGCCAAAATATTAGGCTACAATTGATAAAATCTGATTGTATACATGTAGAAAGAAGGTCCAAAACATTCTTTCTACATGACTACTACAGTTCTTATGTGCACCAACAGTGACATGTGAGCAAGCAAGCCTTAACCAAAGAGTGACTTAAACTGCATAGACAAGGCTCAGACAGAAGAAAAAGTTGTAAAATCTGACTTGATCACATGCAAAGAAACGCTAATATAATTCTTATGTGTTTAGTGACAAAGTAGTACAAACCAAATGAGATTTCAAGGATGAGCCTTTAAATCTAACAATTTCAACTAGGCATAAATTGTGTTGCTGAAGAAAAGAAAAATTGCAAACAGAAGAAAAAAATATGCTGACAAGTATGTCTAGAGAATATATAAATCATGAGAAATTGTATCCCAGCTCTTCATTCTTCAGCTGCACTGAAAGCTACCTAAGTATCAATCCAATCAACACAATCATGATAACTGGATGCATCTGTTCTGCATCTAGTATGGCGATAAGAGAATAGTTACCTTTGTGAAACTTCCATGGGAAGCTTTCTCTAATTCATCTTTGTCAGCGTCTCTAAGACCACCATTTGCCTATTGCAGAAAAGGAAGAAAATCGGATAGAAACTTCAGAAAGGATTAAGCAAGGGAATAAAGCACTGTTACAAGAGGCCACACTGAAAAGAGAACTCTACCCTCCAAGTCTGTCCTGAGCTAGAGCTGAGCAAAGATTCTCTTTCTAGATGTAACATATAAACTTTCTTCGATCGCTTTGTCTTGGAGGAAATTAAAGCACGCCTATGAGTAGAAAGGCAGATGGGGCAACTTTTATATCCAACATTCAAAAATTCTCTTGGCACTGTAAACTTAAACATGAACTTCCAAGTAGTTGTACCTTCCCAAGTGCATAGTTGCAAATGGTCCTCCATAACCATACATACCGAAGAGAGGCTGCAGTTAGCAAAATAGATCCAAAACAATAATTGGATAAAAGATATGCTCACAGCTTTTTGTGAAATGACTCTGTATATGAAAATGAAGCTTTTACAATTCATTTGCAGATCTAATCACATATTTAGGAGCCATTTTAGTTTGAAAGGCAATCCACAGATGACCAAGCAGACGCCACTTCCTTCTTTTCAGAATTCTAGGATTAAATATCCTGTAGGCACAATGTTCAGGATCCGGAATTTACCCCTGGTTCACCTTATGGCTCCCAAAAAAAACTTTACCCAATGTGGATTAGACCCATCATCTTCATTCTCATTTTTTCCCATCATCTTCATTCTCATATTTTCCCTAGACTATGTGGCGCCTTAAAGGAAACTAGATCCGTAAAGTCCATTAACTGTCACAGTACAATGCTGTGATTTGTAGAACTTGAACATATATATAGCCTGATCCAATAAGGAGAAGATTTTGTACCAAAGCTAGCCACTAAGAATTATTGAGATTATTGAGATTACAAGACATCTGCTGAAACACCACATAATTCAAGTAACTTGCTTCAGTTTTTTGATAGAAAAGTCTAAAAAGAAATTGTTACCGCTAGATATGGAGGTTTGCTTTCTATGCCCTGTTCTCTCGCTAATCTATGCAAAGATGCCCCGATCTTTCCCCTGACATTACAATTAATAGAATCAAAATTTAAGGAACCAAGCATTCAGCAAAATGCACAAGCAAAAGTAGAGTTACAACTGAACGAGAAACGGACCACAAACTTCATGCATTGTAGATCAAGTAACAACAAGAACTTGTCAGCAGTGATCTTCATAAAGTATGTCTCTTGGAAAAAGGAATCAGATCGACACCGGAATGCAGACTAATCGTTAAATTTCATGATTTCACTTATCTCCCACTACGGATCCTATTCCATCTCCTACTCCCTCCTTCCTACAACTAAGAAAGTCATTGGAATTAATTTCACACTTCAAACAAGATCTATTTAAGTCTTGACACAATAGAGCGACCTCTAAATGTTTTAATGGACCTCTCATATTTTCATTGCCTGCAGGTCCATCAGTATAAACAGGCATATTGGACCTCCATTATGTATAAATGGTACGAACATTCCTAAGAATTACTATTAGGATGCGTCCTGCAATTATGCTTGCTTTATTTATTTCTAAGGGGACTGTAATTAACTAGTTAAAACCGGATAACAAGAAAATAGTAGAGACTAGTGTCAAACTCATACGCCATTGTGTATTTAACTCAAGTAACTATATAACCACACCATTTATGCTTATGCTCAGCAGAATATCACCATATATAACTGCAACTACTTACCACTTTGCTATGGAATTTTCATCACTTCCGTCCATCCCAGGGCCTGTATCAAAAATTTCAATTTTATCTTGTGCCAATTCCACCCTGGAAGCAAAGCAAACCAATATTGTTAGTTTTGATATTTTCAATTTTTAACTTGATAGAGTCTAGAAGCACTCCAGGTGACAGGGAATCACAAAAAATAAACTGCAACCACAGAATTTGATTCCGCAAAAAGTCGTTTAGAAAAGAAGAGATTTGATCAAGAGCAGAAAACAACAATGACACATGCATAAATGAATGTACATGCAGAATCTAACCAACAAATTCTTCATCATAAATATCACCAAAGTAGCGAGTACATAGCCTTCAGTAAAACCGACTCTTAAGAATTCTCATCAATGTAACAAACTGGAAACGGTAAAATCCAATTAAACATACGAGTAATTCCTTATTTGGAAGACATTTGGAGTCAATAAATGATTTGAGCAAGAAATTCCTAGAGGTTCATAGAAAATATTCATACACACACAAGCACAGTACCAGGACCAGATAAAAAATGCCTAATATGTCTTATAAACTTCTATTGTAACAACAGCAGCATCAATAGATTCTATACGCCTCTTACATGTGTACTGGGACACGTCCTCAAGATATGATTGGCTGCATTAATAAAAGCATCAAGAAAAGCCAGTAACTTACTTAATCCCTTGAATGAACTTCATCGGGGAGATTATGAGAGGCTCTTAACCTAATTACAAAAATACAATATGAACTAGCTAGCAATGGAGAATGAAATTTGAAACGCCATAGTTGAGGCCAATATTGTTGTGTCTTTTTGAGTTGCAACATGCATGTAAACAAAATAGATAGCTATTATTTACAGTTCACACCACTATAGCTGGAAAGTGGCATAGAAACAAACCAATGACACCACTGTATACGGTACCTAATTAACCTCCTCTCATTTCTGCCGTTAGACCACACTGCCTGCAAGGAATTATCCTGCAAAACAGACAAAAATAGCATTTAGGCGGCCAAATGAGCCCATGGTGAACAGAGAAGTAGAAAGCTGCATGCTTACTATCAAGTCTGCAAGGGCAGTTTCGAAGGTGTAATGCTCAGGCAGTTCCCTCAGTAGATCTGTATCTGGTGTTAGATCCCACATGTTCTACAAGCTCAAATAGGTGATACATAATTAACAGATTTAACAACAAACCCAAAGCTTACACGAGAAAATAACAATTAATGCAAAAAAGGTTGACTAGAAGCAAACCTCGTATTTTCCTATTTCTGCCGAACCATCCTTTACCAAAAGGAAGACAAAAATGAAAATGAAAAAAATCAGTCAACCTTGACAACGCGACCGAGAATTAACATGATAAGAGAGACAAACTCACTTGAAGAAGCAAAATGTTGGGATTTTTACTATTACGCCTGAAGTTGTTCAAAACCAGTTTCTTGCTAATCGGGTTGGCATTAGCATCAAATAAATGAAAATCTTGACTCGACCAGTTTATACTGCTTCTTGGCTTAGAAGCCTCTGTCTGTCTCACAACACTGAAGTACTCGCGCTTCACCGTATGAACAAACTCCTCCAGAGTCATTTCAGCACCAGGTCGGCGGAGGTTCAGGTCCACACTGGTGCCATTAGGCAAAAGAACCCGAAATTTGAAAACCTTTTCTGCACTTAATTGATCACCTTCTGCAGGAAAGAACCTCTTTATTGATCTGCCCTGGCTGGAATCTTTATCAATAGGCCTCTTGTTCGGCCTACTCTGAGGCGTTCTGGAATCCATCTACTGTTAAGTCAGCTATTCCTAGGAAAAAAGAAAATGGTTAAAATGTTAATTTACTCTCAACTTCAATTGTCGTGCAAGTTTCCAAGGATAAAGAAATCAGATAAACAAAGAAAGTTAGTTGACATACATATTTATCAAGTCATGCAGCCACAAAAAAAAAAAAAAAGATTTCTTTCCATTTTATAATTTTCCCCCACGAAAGAAAGAAGGAAAATTCTGAAATCAAGGAAGCCTACCAAAACCTTTAACACGATATATTGATACCGTAACAGAAGCAATTCCTGATGGGAAAGAAAAAGAACGGAAGAGTTGAACGGACAAGCGCGGAAGAAATTGGAAATCCAGCAAGAAGTTACTGTTTTCTTTTGAGACCAAAACTTGAGAGTAGTAGCAGCACTTACTAGCAGTCGCAGAGCTGAATTTTTTAAAAAGAGACGGTAAAATCTTTTAGTAGACCAAAACTTCACGAACGAAAAACCATAACTAGATGATTTTGCGTCTGCCTGACTGGGTATGGGAAGCAAGTGTGCGAGGAGACTGGAGAGTAGTTCAATAATCACCAATACTGTATACCACTGAATGATCAACGGCGCAGATACCAACAAAATTCTCAGAAGCGGCAAGTACTATGATAAAAAATTAGCAAAGGAGGAGAAATGCAGCCAGCCGGGCTGAGAACAGAAGTGGTGCAGAGGGAGGTGAGAAAGCTGAAGAAAAAACAAGGAGGACAAGCAGGTGCGGGGTATCAAGGTCTCTTTCCTAGTAAGAGTAGAGTAGAGTAGAGTAGGGGGATGAAGATATGATCAGATGGAAGGGTGGGAGAGTGGAAGTGGAAGCGGAAGCGAAGGGGACAACTTTTAATTATAGTGCAAAGTGCATGAGCCAATATATGTACTCCGTCATCCCTAACACAGTTGTCAAAATCCGGCGGCCGGATGCTCCTCCGTACTCACTCTCCTGCTTCAAATTAAATCGATCCTACGTTAAATTTTTTGTTTGTTAAGAAAAAAAAAAACATCAAATTGAATTGATTGGTTCGCAATTCTTGCAGCACATACGTACGTACGTACGTTTGCTCATAAGATTGTCAACAACAAAAATGTCCGATCGATGTAAATTGGTCAAATTGGTTGGACCATTTAGTCATTCCAAATTTGTTTACTTATTTTGATTCCGATCCTTGAATTTGGGAAGTCTACCCATTTCGCCAGACCAGATTGCTCGTAATTGGTGGATGGTGGACGCTGGACAAAAGCGGGCCGAAGTTTTTTTGTGCTTTACCCAATGTTTTTAAAAATCGGACCGTTAATTGAACCGGTGAAGTGAAAGGGTCGATGTTCAATCGGTCGGACCGGTTCAACCTCGGTTCAATGAATTTTTTTAAAAATAATTTATATAAATATATATATGTACAAAATAAGACATGTAATGGACTAATTTAATATTTTATATGATGAAAAGTTTACTATTTTTTAATAACTTGGATTTTTAAAAATAAATTTTTTAAATTATAAGTTAAAACAAATAAATTTCATCTCAATTTCAATTATATCTAAATCCAACCCCAAAATATCACAATATTTTGAAATTATACAAAATTCATGTCTCTGAGAATTTAGATATTATGAATTTTAATTTTAATTTACGTTTTGGGATTTAGAGATTGCAATTTAAAAAAGAAAATTTGGAGTTCAAAGAAAATCAAGAAAATCGAAAATAGAAATGTAAACTTGATAAGAAACAAAAAATAAGATAAAAGTGAGTGGTTGTGGCATTAAATAATTTGAGTTAAAAAAAATACTTTTTTAACTTTTTTCAATTTAATGGACAAAAACAAAATTAAAAGATGGAAGAAAACATCAATAAATTAAAAATAAAGAGGTTTGATTAAAAAGGGAGTGACAAAAGAAAAGATGATAGAGAGAGAGAGAGTTGAAAATTAAAAAGAAAGAGCTATGAGGAGATGAGATTTTGTAAGAAAAATGGAAAAAAGAAATATGAGTGTTTGTTTTATATAAATAAGTTATCAAAAAAAACTAATAAGATGTGATGGTGCAACGGTTAATACATTGGTCTTTGTAATCTTGGGTTCGAATCTTGATTGCTGCATTTTGCAAAACTTTTTTTAAAAAAAAAAAAAAAAAAGGGAAAGCTGAAAACCGGAAAATCGCCGGTTCAATTCGGTTCGACGGTTTTCACGGTTCACCCGGTCTTTGGCCGGTTTTCTAGCAAAGTCAACAATGTCATTGAATCGGACCGGTGCCATGGCCGGTTTGCGGTTCAACCGGTCGAACCGGCCGGTCCGATCCGGTTCCCAAAACATTGGCTTTACCGGTCACCGATGGGTGGCTTCCTTTTGTATTGTGATCTGTGCCTCCCGAAGGGAAGGAGGGAAAAAAGAAAAAAAGGGGGCTGGGGAGTGGGCTTGGCTTCCCTTCCTTGCTCGGTAAGGAGCTTGCTCCGCAAGGAAATGCTCCCGCCAATTCCAAAACAATAATTGCTGGCTGGTGGGACCACGACCACTTCCTCGTACGTACTCTCGCTCCAAATTTTTTCAAGCTTTCGCCCAATCAGGGGACTTGTTTTACATATGTTATGTTCGATCCATTGCCCAGATTTCATCTAGCGCATCCGAACCCTACGTGTGGAAAACTTTTTCGCCCTCCACTGAAAAGGCCTGCTGGTGATTTCAAATCAAAACACTCGTGAGAACCACGGGATGCCCAGAAAGTTTACGGGCCTGCTTTGTCTACCTCATGCCACATTGACGACCACAGTGCTCAGATCTGGGCCTGTACCTTCCGAAGTGGGGACTAACCACGCAATTGCATTAGTTTGTTGGGCCGATTCTTTAAGCTGTGAAGTACCCGAATTCAAGAAAGGCAGCTCAACATGGGAGAACTTCAGAAGAAGCCCCTCTTTAGGTGCAATTCTCGACCGGAAAAATAGGGTACTCCCTTCCCTTATTTTTAACATTTTGTAACATTACCGTACATATAATTAATGAGGGATGAAAATTTTTATTTTTTAAAATATAAGAAATAAAAAAATTATTTTGTAAAATATGAGGGACGCAAAACTTTATTTTGTAAAATGTAATTGATTATAAATTGGTTCATGTGAAATGTGATTTGACAAATTTGTCCATAAAAAAAGTGATCACTTGCAAGGCACGTGGTGGATTCTCTCAAAACAGTAATCAGAAATCTAGATAGAGATCAAATTTGACTAATATAAATTTGTAAAGAACGTAAAATTACACTTTTAAAAGTGATGAACAAAAAAATAATCATTTTACAAAATGTGAATGACTTTTTAAACGATTTTCTCTTTTTATTATGATGAATGGTTTTTACTTTTTGGTGTACTGAATTTTTAGTTTAGCAAAAGTTCATTTTCATATATTTTTAAAATTTGTTTAGATGCGTGTATTTTAGTTTCACGAGCATTTGACTAGTTTAAATAGCAAGTAAAAAATACACGAGGATTGATGCAAAAAATGCAACCTAGCAAATTTGATAATGAAAATTAAACTTGTAGGTTTACCCATTAAGAAGATTTGGTAGAACATTTATCTAAACGGGTAAAGATTTGGAAGGAGATATTTTGGATGGTATTCGACTAATCGTCATCCTTGCTTTTAAATAGAGTTTATTTTGATTTCCTTTAAATCACTTACACTTTTGTTTGTATCGTTTATTTGCAATTATTTAAGTTAGAGATTAATTTCCCTAAGAATCCTTCATAAGGATTAGTTAGTAAGGTTGGTATTTTTCATTCTGGTCTTCAAGTCTTCGTTAATAGGTAAACATAGTCCAAATAAGGTACTGATGCCTTAATAAGGTGCGAAAGAGAGTCTTATGTCTCACCTTATGATGGAATACGCAGCTGAACAGCTTTCTGGTTTTGTGGTGGTTGACCCGAATTAATGACGTCGGCCAATTATCATTTCCGTACTATGTATTAGAAAATTGTGCAGATGGTACTTAAAATCAACCTCCTTAAAAAAAAAAAAAAAAAAAAAAAAGGTCAAGGGGATTAGTTGTTTTAAGAAAAGGTCAAGGGGATTAGTTGTTTCAAGAGGCAAATTCATGCAAGGGTAGTTTACTGAGTGTCGTGAGGGGTCTTTACTTCTTAGCAGCAGCGGCCTTACTGGCTTGCCCTTGTGGGGTTTGCCATCCCACATCGGTTCTGGGGGGGGTTTGGGTTTGGTTTATAAGTCCCTGGAAGGACCTCAAGAGTTGCCGGCTTTTGAGGTTTCTTCTGGGATTAGGTTTATAAAAGCCGAATTTCTAGACTTCAGTTTAGAAAAGGTCAAGGGGATTAGTTGTTTTTTGGAATGTTTTTGAAAAACTTTGCTGTAACAGAGTTTTTAGAATATATTTTGAAATATTTTTAAAAAATATTTTAGGATATTTAAGAGTATAAGAGTTTTTATAATATATTTTGAGATATTTCTTAAAATTTTAAAAAAAATTAAACTAATTTTTAGATTACCTTTTAGAGTACTTTTTAAAAATTTTTATTGTATTTGAAAAATTAGTTTTTGAAAAACACCCCAAAAATAGGGGATCCAAAAAATGCACAGCGGTAACTGCATGGTGCATTTGAAGGTGGAAGATGTTTTGAAATTGGATGGAAAAGATGGAATATAGAACACTAATTTTAATGCGTAAAAAATTATTGTATTTTTTAATTTTATTGTGGTATTATATACATTTATTATGTTTGTGTATACATCAAATTTTATGGTACTGTCTATAATATACTATGGAGTTGATATTGGTGACGCTAAAAGTCTTGATCCCTCGAAATCTATGGACTGTTTAGAATATGAGTTTTTTGAATATTTGTATAAAACTTTACTGTAGATTACTGTAAAAGTTGTAGAAAAACTTGGGGTGTTTGTAAGATGAATTTTTTTTTCCTTTTCATTTTCTTTCTTTCTTTTTTCTTTTCCTTCCTCCCTTCTCGCTTCTTCTCCCTCCCCTATTCCTTCTCCCGAGACTTCCATGGCAGCAACTAACAGGTGATTTTTTATTTTTTTTTTTCTCTCTTCCCCTCTCCCTCTCCCCTTCCCCCGCCACCCCTCCCCTCCCCTAGCTGCGATCTGGTCGCCCCTTTCCCTCTCCCCCTTTGCGATCTGGTCGAGCGACCAGATCGATCAAAGGGGGAGAGGGAGGCTGGCGGGGAAGGCAAAGGCAAAGAGGGGAGGGGAAGGGAGAAAGAAAAAAAAAAGAGCACCAACAGATCGGTCAAAGGGGGAGGAGAGAGGAGCAGAGGGGGTGAGAGAGAGAGAAAAAAAAGAGAAAGGCCGGAACTGGCTGTCGGCATAGTGACCAGCTCCGGCAGCAGTGGTGGAGGTGGTGGCCGGCGACAGAGGACGTGGTGGGTTAGGTGGGGGAGGAAAAAGAAGAAAAATTGAAGGGAAAGTTTTTTGTGTATTTTTGAAGTGTGTAGGTTAGAAACTTTGATAAATTTTTTGGGATTCCTGTAACAAAAATTGTTAAAAACTAGTTTTATACAAATTTGATAAAAAACCAAGGTTCCAAACAGGCCCCTAGACATGCAAGGCAACTTTAGTGCACATTGAAGCTTCAAGGTCCGTCGTACATTATTGTTTGGATAGAGTATTATTTAAAATATTATTTGGAATAATTATTGTAGCACTTTTTGTGATGTGATGTATGTAAGATAAAAAGGTAATTGGAAATATAAAAAAGGTGAGTTGGAAAATGTGTTTATGATGCAAACGAAATATTATTTGAGATATTTGTGCTATCCAAACACTACTGGCCTTTGTTTGGATAGAGAATTATTCCAAATAATGAATAATTACTGTAGCACTTTTTTATGATGTGATGTATGTGAGATAAAAAGGTAATTGAAAATATAAAAATGTAGATTGAAAAATGTGTTCATGATACAAGTGAAAAAATTTGTTGAAAGAATTTGCTATTCGAATATAGTCACTAGTAATATCATGTATATATAATAAAAATTATTATTATTATTATTATTATTATCTTTCCACTTCTCATCGCACCATTTTCACCTTAATTTTCAACTATAAAATTTGAACCCTGACAACAGGAAAGACTGTTTTCATCTACACATAGGACATCTACGAGGTTTGAAGGGTTTATCACTTTGAACCCATCTCTAACTTAACCAATTAAAAAGTCGCAATTACACAATGCACAATAGATGGAGACCCAAAGATAACCTGTCCCTCTCCTGATTTATTACGCTTTTAAGTCCCAGCCACCCCAATGGACATTCATCTCTCCTCTCTCACGCTTTCTCCTTTTTTTCCTTTAAATGCAAGCAAAAGCAATTTGAGGCCTGCACGTTTAAGCGCTCCCTCCACTGTTGGAGGCTGGATGTGCAAATAAATTGTGCTGACACTACACTATTATAACTTCACAGCGCAGCAAACACCAACAAAGTATTCACTACCCTTCTGCAGCCTCCTCCTCAATCTACAGCACTGTTATATTAATGTTGATTGCCTACTCAATTTGGCAATAACACCACAACTAAAGAAATAATTGTAGCACACGGCTAATATCCTAAAAAGCAGTTTTAGGGATTTTTTTTTTCTAATAATGAGAGGTTTTTCTTTTTGTTGGTTTTAATTACGATAGTATTTGAAATATTTGACAGCTTTTCTGAACCATTTGTTATTATTGCAAAAATGTTGAGAAGCCTGACATGGAGATAGATGCTCAAGCACAAATGTGCACTTAAAAGTAACAGGTTGATTGAAATGGTAGAAAAATCCGCTTGGCTGGCAAAATACCATAACAGGGAATTTGAAAAAAAAAACTTTCAGGATATGCTACTCCGGTTACAAACCATTTGGAGTGGTCATTTTTTCAAATACAATACTACAGTAATACATAAATAAAAATAACTCAAAAAAATCTCATCCATACAATAGATCAAATATTTCAAAAAAAAAATTATAGTAAAAATTTTTCATATGCACTGCTGCAGTAAAATTTTTCAAAAACACAACAAAAAAACACCTAATCCAAATAGAGCATTTTTGTAAGAATCAACTAGCAATATTTTAAACAAAGTATAGAGCGGTTACTTAACATCAATGCCCATCAGTCATATGCTTCATCCTCGAAGTAGAGTTGCTGTTGGCATTCTCTAATGACTTTCTCTTTGCGCTTTTTTTTTAGTAATATTCTATACATTGAAAGTGTATATACTTTCACTATAAGATACATGACACATAATTTAAATTTGAATTTAAAACTCAAATATTGCATATATGTGTCGTATATTCAACCGTAATAATGTATACACCGTTAGCGCATATAAGAAATTTTTTTTTTAAGGCACAAAAAAATATTATTTTTATTTTTTGGGTGTTCTTGGGAAATTGAGAATCAAGGGCACATCTGTAATGTCTGGGCTCCGGGCGGGGGAGTGAGGTCCCCAACCCCAATGGTCACACACAACTCATAAGTCACAAGCTCACAGCCCAGCCGTATGGAGTACGCAATAGAAGCGATGCCCGTTGCCCCACTAACTGAGTCCCCCCATCCCCCGTGAGAACGATAAATACCCAACCGCCAAAGCCGCGGTCTCCACCAGCCGGTATGATGACTTGCTACTACTTGCTTCCCTCTCCATTCATCCCATGGTTTGTCTTTCTTCCGATTCTGCCTTCCTCTCCAGTTATCAAATCCCAACTCTCTTGATCACAACTTCCATTTTCCTCTCTTTTTACTCTTTCCGGGGTTTCCAGCTTCTTCTTCTTCCACTTTCATGTTCCTTCATCTTTCTTTCTACATACAAATGGACGTCATCAAGCAAAGACAACCATAAATCACGTTCACTCCTCCATCCGCCATCTCTCTTTTTCTATCCAGGTTTGATCTCTTTCCCTCCTCAAGTTATTGCCCTGTGATACTGGTTTTTCTCGCGTCTTTCACTCTCGATAATGCTCCATCAGATGTGCCCATCACTCGTTCTCTTTCTCTCGTGGGATTTTCTTTTTCTTTGTTAACAACTGACAACTCTCGTGGCTGTGGGCATTCGTTAAAGTGTGAATGGGTGCTGCACAAGACTTCACAAATACACTACTCATTCTCTCGACATTCTCATCAGTTCCTGCGAAGCATTTGCATTTTACGTGTTGTGTATCATGAAGGCTGACTTTCATTTTTTTTCCCTCTTCTCTTGTGGTTGGGTTTCGGGGGCCATTTAGAAATGGGCAAGAAAGGAAATAGCTGGTTTGCATCCGTGAAGAGGGTCTTCAAGCATCACTCCAAGGACTCGCCGGAAAAGAAGGTAATTACTTCTATGTCTCTATTTCTAGCCGTTAGCGATTACTACTAGTAATATATTGTATCACTAACTCCATTACTACACCCAAAATATATATATATTTTTAAAAATATAATCTTCTGGGCAAAACTTGATCTCCGAATATTTCTTTTCCCGCATTTGTCAGAGTAACCGAAAGTACCCAACCAGGAATTTAAGACCGTTTCTAATTTTGGCCTGATTGATGCATGAATACTGTGTAATGCGCTGTAGAAGGTAAAACATTCTCGATACAATGAAGGACGAGGATTCTTGTTGATTAGGAAGGGGTCAGCATACTTGGATATTGGCTAATCTTCCCAACAATTATATGCTTTTCCAAATTTGGAATTGACTACCAATGAGTAATAATGTCGGATGTCTTTGATTGCACGGAACAGGAAATTTTATCAACCACAAATTCCTATTGTCTATTGATTGATATTTCCTCTAGTATTTGTTGGTTGTTACAGTAGTCATATTTACTCAATCCTCCCTTACGGCCTTACCAAACCAAACAACATGCGCACACCGTCCCTGATAGGTGATCATGCTACCTATCTTTACACATGGATCTGCAAATTCTTGGGGTATCATAATATTGTCTGATCAAGTGAATTTGGTCTCTGACATAACCATCCATCTCTAAGCTTGGCAGTTGATGGGATATGATTTTTTTTCCCCTCCTAATAAAACATCATTAACCCGATCCGGATCGGATAATATGGTCCCCCATCAGCATGGCCTAAGCTAAAAAGTAAAGGTCATGATAAATTGCTCTCTCTCTCTCTCCAACGTGGCCTATCACCATCACATCTAATGTGTAATCATGTGCTAGTTGCGTTAGATCTCAATCATTCCCAGTAATCCTGCTGCTGTGTCTGACTCCACAATTACGGCAAACATTGAAGCAACAAATAGGCTGATTAATTTAGGCCAGAGATGAGTGCTGATGCTGAAATGTTATAATTTGATCTTGCAGAAGGAAAACGTAGAAAAATGGCAACATGAAGCGCCAGAAGTTGTGTCAGTTGAACATTTTCCGGCGGCAAGCTCCCCTGATTTCTCAAATGGCGAGAGTTTCGATTCATCCTCGGCGGCTGAAGACCCCAACCATGCCATAGCTGTCGCCGTAGCAACTGCTGCAGCAGCCGAAGCTGCTGTTGCAGCCGCACAAGCGGCTGCTAAGGTGGTCCGTTTGGCAGGTTACGGACGTCAATCTAAGGAAGACAGGGCTGCTACGCTCATTCAATCACGTTACAGGGGATACTTGGTAAAATAGCATTTTACTGCACTCAAAATGACCTATTGGTTTTTATGCAAATCAGGCGGAAAATGAAAAGCTTTGTTTGGATTGCTGGTTTTGTCGAAAAATTACGACGTTTTTCGTGATCACATTTCCCTATTACCTTTTTCCCTCACATACATCAAATCGCTACAGTAATTTTTCCATGAAAAATCACGGAAAATGCAATCCAAACACAACCTGAGCATTTATAGGGTTGTTGAACATGGCCCTCAGAATAGGAGATGCTCTTTAAAAATCCGAAACTTTATTGGTAGGGGCTGAATACTGGAATGTGGACAGGTCATCTGAAAAGTCTGGTCATTTAATTATAGGCCATATATATATATATATATATATTGTTAAAAGGAAGGTCCTGAAATAAATAATTTTGCCAACAAATGGCGTTGCCCAAAATTTGTCATCTACCACTTTTCATCTCATTAATAATTAAATATGTTTGCTAATTATGAAGGCAAGACGTGCGCTGCGTGCCCTGAAGGGCCTAGTGAGGCTGCAAGCATTAGTGAGAGGTCATAACGTCCGGAAGCAAGCACAGATGACTATGAGATGCATGCAAGCACTAGTGCGTGTGCAGGCAAGAGTGCGTGCCCGCAGAATTCAGTTAGCCCAAGACAGGCTTCGGAGCAGGATGGAAGAAGAAGAGGAAAGGCTTGGACTGGGCGAGGAAGCTTCAAGGCGAAGGAGCCCCACGAAGAACATTGAAATGGAATGTTGGGACAACAGAAGTCTGAGCATAGACAAGATAAAGGAGCATTCCATGAGGAAACACGATGCTGAAATGAAGAGGGAAAGAGCTCTAGCTTATGCTTTTGCCTACCAGGTTTGTGGCTTTCTGTCGTCGATTAAGCTAACCCTCCAAACCAGGCATTCTGTTGTTTGATTGCGGTCGCGTCTAGTTCACTCTGATTGATCATTTGGATTTGGCATAACAACAGCGACAAGAAGAAGACCACAAGTTATTGCACAACAACGATCCAAACGGTGATAAAGAGAGATTCTTCGGCAGCGAGCATGAGAAGCCACGATGGGGATGGAACTGGCTGGAACAGTGGATGGCATCACAGCCATACCACGCCCGACATTTGGTACCTCCGCGCGAGACTCCCTACGTCGCATTAACATCCACCACCACCGATGACATGTCGGAGAAGACTGTTGAGATGGATTTGGCGAGCGAAAATGTCGTCAAGTCCATCCGCAGCAGCATTGGAGGGGACATGGATCTGATGGAGGCGACGAGCCCATATGCAGCAGCTAGGCAGCAGCGACAGTTGGGCTCAGAGTTCGTTCCGAGTTACATGGCCCCAACTCAGTCTGCCAAAGCAAAGGTAAGGAATCATCAGGACTCGATCAAGAATCGAAGCACTTCAGCAAAGAGGGGAGCGGTTGCTGGGCCAGGGTACGACTCCTCGAGCGCCGGTGGGAGAACATCAACTTTCCACGTCCCCAGGAGCCCAAACCCAAAGAGCAATGGAAACCGTGGCCCGGGCAAGTGGATTGGCGGGGGATACAGCCCAGACTCGAGCAGCGAGGACAGGGCATTCCCATTGCCCTTGGGACTTGGGAGCCCGTGGATATAAGACGATCATAATAATTTTGGTTCTATTGTGGTTCAGACTTATATGTCAATCCGCGGTGCCTACAGCATCTTTCTTAGCTCATTGTGAAATAAGGATTGGTGATTTATTACTAGTTCTTGAGGGAAAAAAAAAAGGAAGGATTGGTGATTTATTAGTTCTTAAGAAGAAAAAAAAAAAGGATTGGTGATTTAGTAAGGTAGTTTTGTTGGAGCTAAGCTAAATAGAGTGTCAACCTTTTTTTTTTTTTTTTGGGTATTTGTCAGAAAGGTAGAGAGTGTAAGTGTAATGTATGCTGATGCTTTCCTACTTGTTTCTTGTGAATTACCGATGGATACTTCGTGAGCACGTTATTCGAAGTTACCAACCACAAGGCTAATTAAGTTGAATCAATCACTTTGCCTGCTGGTACGTTTAATGATAACTGCAGTACATTTTTTTTTAGTTTTATTACTTGCGTGAAGCCATTTTGTGTTTTCTTATATTCTACAATGAAACTAAGGGCTTGTTTGACAAGTAAGTTTTTTTTGTCAAATTTTGTCTTTTATAAGTTTTTTAACAACTTTAATAACAGTAATCTCAAAAAACTCCTCAAAATTTTTTAAACCATACACTTCAAAAATTTTTCTTACAATTTCTACAGTAAATTACAATAAAATTTTAAACAAACACTTAAAAAACTTGTAACAGACAAACTTGACCAAAAACTTGTTTGCCAAACAAGGCCGTAATTTAGCAAAGTATCAATGCCACGTGTCTAACAGTCACTAGTAGTAGAGGTAGGAGCCTTCCGTGGGCCTTGGTATTTGCCTTTTCCTTAAAATGTCAAAATTTCCTGGACCGAAGGGAAGTAAACCAAACAACGTCGTTTCGATTGGACTCCCTCTGTCTCCCTCGGCTCTCGCGGGTTCATCAATCATCATCAGATCCCAGTAGCTGTACTTTGGTGGGCGGGCTGGCTTTGCCTGCTTTTCCAGGTTCCACTTGAATCTTGCGCGTGCGTCTCTCTCTCTCGCGGAGAGCAAGAAAAGGAAATATATCCCTTGCGTCTTTATTTGGGTCTTTCCATATCTCGGTATATCTCTCTCTCTCTCCCCCTCCTCTGTTTCTCCATCTCTATCACACACACTCACGCACTCACTCTGGTTGCTCAATGCATATGGCAAGTACGCAAACTTCAAGAATCATCCCCTGTCGCCACACACCATTTCCCCCGGCTTCTGCGAAGGAGAGCCCTGCAAATGGCAAGGGTTGGGCTGTGCTGAGGCAAGTGGGTTTTGCTTCTTTTTATCGACATAACAGAAGCGGAAAACGGTTCTCCGTCTGCGTTAGAAGATCCTATGCTGAACCGAACGGACTCGATGGGCCCGGGTTTACTAAGAAATCGCAAGATGGATCTTCTTCCAGTGCTGTGGAAGATTATCAGAAGGAGGGTCTAGTATTGGGCACCCAGAGGCATGAAGGCCCTGCCTCTCTTGCTGGCCTTCACTTGATTCCTCAGTCCGGTAAATATACACCACCTTGATTTTCTCTTCTCCTGCTTCCTTTTCCTGTATTCTATGCAGTTTGGCATTTTAAAAGCGGGTTACTTCATTTTCCTATCTCTAGCAGTCTGCCAGATGATATTTTAAAGTGCTGCGATTGATTTCGGTTGTGAAATTTCTTTTGTACTGTTGCTAACTTTTTTGTTATTGTTGCTGATCTTGCTAATTCGTTGTGTCATTGAAATTCTTTTACAAGTGTGTTTGGATACCCAAAAAAAAAAAAAAAATCAAATATTATTTTGTTTGCATTAGAAACCTTTTTTCTCAATCTATTATTTTTATCTCACGTGACGCGATATAAAAAATGTTACAGTAGTTATTTAAAATAATATTCTATCCAAATATTACAACTTCGCAAGAACCTATCTTTCCAATAGACTCGCTGCATTTCATTTATACCGTTATACTACTAGTCAAGTGTTCCCTGGTGCTTCTGGATTTGACGACTATTCAAGCTACCCAGAATTGCATCATGACAACAATAGCGTTATAAATGGTTACAGAGTGCAATTCATATTTTTAGTCCTACCTTTTCCCTTAGTTATGTGGATGTTGTTAAAAAAGTACAAAATCTGCATAAAGTCTTTGGAGCAATTTATAAAGCTGAAGAACTGTTCAAGTTTAAGCTTTGACCAGCAGTTACTCTGTTGAACTTGATCTACAGGTGACGCAAAGGTCACGGACTCGTATACAAAGGTTCCTAGTGGTCAAGAGCATGCAACTCCAGATACAGAAGAAAATATTTTGGCCAGAATAACCTTCAATATTATCTTTGTTGCGGCGGAGGTTGCTCCATATTCCAAGACAGGGGGTTTAGGAGATGTTTGTGGTTCTTTGCCTATAGCTTTAGCTGCCCGTGGGCACCGCGTAATGGTTGTCTCTCCTAGATACTTGGACGGAGGCCCTTCAGATAAAAGATTTGCTAATGCAGTTGAAGTTGGTTGCCCAACCAAAATTTATTGCTTTGGTGGTGTACAAGAAGTTTCTTTTTACCATGAATACAGGGGAGGGGTTGACTGGGTAAGGAAACATAACATGCTATATTTTTAGCTTTTTATTTTTTCATTCCTTTTGTTTTAGTAGCATCTGATTCAATTGTAGCACTGTGGTTTACCTTAAGTATTGTGAGGGAAAAATTTTACCCTACTTGATGATGATCTCAACAGTTATGGGATCTTGCTTCTTTTGCTAGGTATTTGTGGACCATCCCTCATATCACAGACCTGGAACGCCATATGGTGATGTATTTGGTTCTTTTGGTGATAATCAGGTGTGTGGTTGTTTCCTGTTATTGCTAAGATAGATGAAGCTATTGGCAACAATATCTGCTGACAATGATAAGTGTTGATTTCCCTCCCTTTTTTGGTTGAGCAGTTTCGTTTCACTTTGCTTTGTCACGCAGCATGTGAAGCTCCATTAGTGCTTCCATTAGGAGGGTTCACTTACGGAGAGAAATGCCTGTTCCTTGCTAATGATTGGCATGCTGGCCTGGTTCCCGTGTATGTCACCTATTAATCCCTTTTAGGTCTCGTTGGTATTAACCTTCATCCTTGTTTTTACATGGCAATAGTACTTAATAAAACCTTCATTTATGGTTAGGCTTCTCGCAGCCAAGTATCGTCCTTATGGTGTCTATAAGGATGCTCGGAGTATAATCGTGATTCATAACCTTGCACATCAGGTGCCTTTTTATTTCTCCACTCATCCATGCTTATTTACTTCCTTCTCCAAGTTACTTGGCCTTTTTATTTTGGAAATCATGCTATCGGCTGTATAATTGTCTGAAAATAGCTGGAAATGAAGATCACTTGAGGGTTAATGAATTTTCCTTCTGTTACACTTCCAATCTGCAGCTCTTTGTGTGTAGCTACCTTGTCAAGTCATGAACCGTTAGTGAAGAAATTAAGGCCTTGTTTAAGGATCATATTTAAGTATAAGCTTCTCCTTTTGCATTCAAAAGATTTGCAATTATAAGTGCTGTCATGTATAGCCACGACTTTGGTTCCATGTCCAATCCAATCTTTGCTGGCAGTTCTTTGAACCAATCTGTCACTAGATATGTAGTGTTACTAGATTGCAGTGACTAATAGGCCTCCAATGACCACCTAATTTCATTGGAATTAATTAGACAACAGGTAAAGATGGGTTAATGATCATTAAAATCTTCTAAAAATGCTTTGGATCATGAGTTCTGATGCAATTAGTAACTGAAGCTGCTTTGTTATGCTTGCAAGGGAGTGGAGCCCGCAATAACTTACAACAATCTGGGATTGCCTCCAGATTGGTATGGGGCAGTGGGATGGGTTTTTCCAACTTGGGCAAGGACACATGCTTTAGACACAGGCGAAGCTGTGAATGTCTTGAAAGGTGCAATTGTAACTGCAGACAGAATACTGACAGTCAGCCAGGTCTGATGTCTTGGAACTTAGTTTTATTTACATGATTATGCATTATTAAGTATCATGGATTTAATTGGGTAGTTTATGAAAATAATTTGCTGCTATGTGAAGCCTGTAATAAGAAGCTTTGTTACTTTGTAACTGATTCAGCCTGTAAAAGTATCTTCTTTTATCCCAGTTTCGTACAAGTATTTATTGGGAGAACAATATCAAAATGCATTTTTTTGTTTTAACCTAATTATTCTTTTTCGTTTATGGCAGGGTTATTCTCGGGAAATTACTACTCCTGAAGGTGGATATGGGCTACATGAGCTTCTGAGTAGCAGAAAGACGGTTCTCAATGGTATGTCTTATACTGGTTATTTCTTAGGTACAGACTTCTGATATGTGAGAATAGGTAGCTTTTACCTGAGGTACCTTTATGATGTAGTAAGCTTCTTCTGAAGGGTACAGATTGAGTTTGAGGGTCCTGCAGATTATTGTTTCTCTTACACTTAATTTATCTTTTTTTTTTTGCATTAATTGGTATTACCAAGCTTGTAAGTGCTTAAAGGATTTTTTATGCTTGTGCAGGAATAACAAATGGCATTGATGTCAATGATTGGGATCCCTCTTCTGATCCTCATATTTCTTCCCATTACTCCTTGATTGACCTTTCTGGAAAGGTACTGTTGCTTCATTATCAGAGCAGGTCACTTAAATTGGATTGATAACCTTACGTCAGAAAGTGGACTTGTATGAATGAAGACATCTCTATCTGCTTCAGAAATAGTAATTATTTGACACATTAAGGGCCCTTGGGTGGTAAGGATAAACTAAAGATGAAAAAGGTGAAGGGAAAGAAAATAAAAGACCAATTGTTTGCGTCAAGTTATGGACCTGCTTCTCTGGTTGTTTTTATCTCCATGTTAGTGGTAATTTGCAGGTTCTGTGCAAGATTGCGTTGCAGAAGGAATTAGGTCTTCCAGTTCGATCTGATTGTCCTCTGGTGAGAATACACTCATTCTAGTTATTTACTGGATTATTCCTCTTTTGCATTGATTATAAGTTCAATTCGATTCAGATAGGGTTTATAGGTAGATTGGACTTCCAGAAAGGTATTGACATGTTACTGTCTGCCACCCCAGAACTTTTGCAAGATGATGTCCAGCTTGTAAGCTCTCTCTCTCTCTCTCTCTCTCTCTCTCTCTCTCGATTGAAACTGTATTGCACATGCACCATGTGCCATATCGGGTGTGATGTCCTTGCTCGTATATTGCTCTTCTCCGTTTTGTGGGGATATATGAGGCAACTCAGGCAGTATTATCTTTCTCCTTCACTTTACACACTGATGTCAATACACATTGTATTTCTTGGCCATTGTTGGGTGCTTTTGGGCCTCCCCACCTGGAAAGCTTGCTCAAGATTCCACAACCAATGTAAATAACCCCAACTATCTTCCCCTCAAAGATTGGGCCTGAGGCTTGATTTGACCATCAACTTGATTAGCCAAATTATTGTTAGGCAGAGTTGTTCTAACTGGGGGTTCTTACACCAACTTTGGGTGTTATTGGGCCTTTGCACCCCAAATGCTAGCTTAAGAGGTGAGGTTTCTTCTTCACACTTATAAACCAGCAACCAGCCCGTTCCACAACTGGTGTTGGATAATCCGAACAGTTGAGATTATGGACTATTTGGTATTTAGTTGGTTTTAGGATGCCTCATTTAGAAGTTAATGCCAGTTCTAGTGTTGCCATTTTTCATCTTGAGGTTGTGTTTTATCTTGGCTAGAGGTTCTTATTCAATTGAGATGTGAAACTATTCTATGATGCTCTAACAGGATGTATAGGTAGACATTTTACTCTGTTTGATCATTGGCCTTCTTTATATCTGCATATAGTGTAGTCATGGAACCAGTTGACTTTTTAAGTGTTATTCAGTTAGCTTCATATAAATGAGGTATGATAAATAGAAAAAATTTGGCACTCTATATTTACTGGTGTGGTTGTAAGTTGATATACGATTTCTGTGGAGGGATGATGGTGCTGCAGTATGCCCTACTTAAATTGAGGACCTTTGTTTTCTCTTTTGTATTTCTTGACATAAATCCCGAACCCTGTCTTTTTCAAGAAAAAATGTACGTTAATCCAATGTTTGTCAGGTAATGCTTGGATCTGGGGAGAGACAATATGAAGATTGGATGCGGCACCTGGAGTCACTATATCCAGACAAATATAGGGGTTGGGTTGGATTTAATGTTCCTATTTCACATAGAATAACTGCAGGGTAATTGAGCAAGAATTGACCTTCTGAGATTTATTGTTAAGAAGCAATTTTTATGAAGTTCACTTCTTATCACTGTGCAATTGGCAGTTGTGACATACTAACAATGCCTTCAAGATTTGAACCATGTGGTTTGAACCAGTTGTATGCAATGAGATATGGCACCGTGCCTGTTGTTCACAGAACTGGAGGTCTTAGGGTGAGTGGAGACTTGAAATTGCAAATCTTCTAATAACACAATATTATGCATTACATGTGCTGTTTACGATCTTTTTCTTTCAGGACACAGTAGAGAACTACAATCCATATGCTCAAGAAGGAACAGGAGAGGGAACTGGGTATGGACTTTTAATCAATTTTTTTTTGGTAAACAAGAAGCCATCTCTATAGCTGAAACACTGTTGCTACTAAGACAGTATATGCATCTCCTTGGGATCTGGTGCCTCGATACAAGATATCCAAATTGATGATACTTGTTTGGTTGTAAAATCAGATAGCAAGATACTACAGTTACTGTGTTTGCTTGGTTAAGGTGAAGTTGCACTTTTATTAAAACAATTATAGAAGGATATTGGCCACAAGGTTCTTAATTTGACTAAAATAAACCTCTAGCCACTGCCTTCGGAGAATAAAAGACAACTGAGCAGTGATGTGCTTTTGAGGCCATAGAATGCAATTCGTAATCGTATATACTAGTTTTCTTGAATACTTTCATATTTTGAAGGACACAGAGAGGTGGATCCCCTTTTGCTTCTGCTTTTCCTTCTTTGGTCTGCAGTCAGATGCTATCTTTTTCTCCCTTGGTCTTGTATATGCTTTCAAAAGGTGCTGAATATGAAATGTCTAACAGGTGGACTTTTTCCCCTCTATCAAGAGAAAATCTGATTGCTGTAAGTTCTCTCAATGTATATATGCCCGTATTTTCATAATTCGTCTGTTACTTTTCACATGTAGGGTATGGTTATCCTTTCTTAGTCTACCTGATAGGGGCATTGAATGCTAACATAATTGGTGAATTATCTTCACAAGTTGGTATTTGATGATGTCTGCAGGCACTAAGAATAGCTGTTGGGACTTACAGAGACCACAAGTCATCTTGGGAGGGTTTGATGAAGAGAGGAATGGAGAGGGACTACTCTTGGAACAACGCAGCAGTTCAATATGAACAAGTCTTTGACTGGGCCTTGCTGGATCCTCCTTATGTCAAGTGAGTGAGTTAAGGAGAGAGGAAGGCAACCAGCATCTATAGGCAAAAGAAATTTCCTGAGTTTGGAATACACCCAAAATTTGTTACCACGAATTATTGCATTTTTGCTAGAGCGTTGTATAATTATTATACAGTCATGACCTCGGGAACAAATCATAGATTTCATTTTAACTTGCGCTGCATCAATTAACAAAATCAAGTCAGGTGAGTTGTCCCTCTGGGATTTTTCTATAAAGCATGCAATCGATGGTAAAATCATCGACCCACCAGGAGATACTTGAGTAGTCTCTGTAATTGTGCAGATAAAATGGCTAACTTCTTGTAGTATTGAACGAAGGTCCAAAGTTAACAGAAATGATGCCACAGCAGCACACCAACTCCGATAGGGTGACCATATTAATCCATACATTGGTGGTTCCTTTTGCATGACATGATGAGTAGCTGAATCAACTGTCATGTTTTTGCTAGAAGAAATTTTGAGAAAGCAACAGAAGCTTTGGTACCTCGTAGGATTTGGGTAGTAGATTTTTTTTTTTTTTTAAGACGATAATTATTGTATAATCTAATTTATTCTATACTAGAGAAAGGGAGCGGAGCTGAAGAGGACCAAGAGTTTTGGAGGGGACTGAACCATCATCGGATTAGACGGGTATACTACATACTCGTTCGAATTTGGGTAGTAGATGAGAAGAAGCAAAAGAGGCAATTTCCATGTCCAATTCCAGTTGGATCAGGGTAAGAGCCAGAGAGGCAGTCGGTTTGGAGTGGGTAGCGTGAACTTACGTGGGATGCTGTTTCCGTGTGCTTCATAGTCCCACATCGCCAGCAGTTAAAAGGAGAGCTACGTGAGGAGGTAGTATAAAAGCGAAGCGAGGCAGTCTTTTATAAGCATCTTTGCGCTTGGGGCAATGACGCAGCTCATGAGGTTCTAACCGAGGCGCGTCTATTGCTGGTTGAAAACTATTTCCAAACCCCCTCTTTGGCCTGGGTTCGGCCTAGGCCATCGAGAATTTCTGGAAGGGCTCCCTTCTGGGTAAAGCCCTACAATTCTTAGTTTAATGATTGTGAAATGATGATTGTATGATGAGGCTTTTATTCGTACGATCTAGCAATCAGTACGAAAATACAATAAAAGATGCATGGAGAAATAGGGTCAAATAAAACCTATTCCCTTATCATATAGTATTTGTTTCTGGGGAAATTTCATAAACCTTCCCTAAGGTTTGGTAATATTGGAAGTTCTTCTAACCAAAAAAAAGTAATATTAAAGAATTCATGTTTGAGGAGAGAGATTATTTTAGTGTCTTTAATATCCTAGGCTATAAAAAATGAATATTTTACAAACCAATAAAAAAAAGTACTAAATTAGAACTATTTTAAAAGTAAGGAGATGAAAACTGGTAAAATTTTATATTACAATCAATAGTCACTTTTACGGCAGGAAGAAATAGTAAAAGTAAATACTATTTTTTAAACTATTTCTACAAATAGAATTCTTTATAGCGTTGAAGGTAATTAGCAAGTAAAATCATACATTTGAACAAAAAAAAACTTAGTAATAGATGAAATTCAACTTCAATATCATATAAAAAATTTACTCAAAATAGACAGATTTTTTTTTAGGTGTGAAATATAAAAATTTTATTATAGAAAAAAGTCAAAATTTGAAAAACTGTCGGAGTTTCAATTACTTTATTTCTCTTGTGCTCTGCATGAATAGGAATAAATAAATAAATAAAGTTATGAAACACCAAAAAAGGGAAAAAATAAAAAGAACCTGCAGCTATTCTTCTCCAAATGCATTGAATATTTTATTGATTAAATCCTATATTTCATTGACATTTGTAATTCAATTATATACATATATATATATGTGTGTATGTATGCATGTATGTTTGTATAGACATTGTTAAAAAAAGGTAGGAAATTTAGAGAAAGAAAAACAAGTTTAGAAAATTTAAATATGAGGGTATTATTGACAATTCATCACCTTTGATATTAGTATATGACCCTACTATCACTTCAAGGGTGCTAAGTGAGATTTTGAAAAGTTTAGGGGAGCTAGGTGATATTTCATGAAACCTCAAGGGAGGTTTCTGAAATTATCCCTTGTTTTTTTTTGGTATCTCTCTTCTTTTTCATTCAAGTTCAGTTTTTTTTTAAATTTTCAATATTCTAAGCAGATAAAAAGTATTTCTCTAAACAAAAAAATTGGGATGTTCATTGTGTAATTTACAAAATTGAAGAAATAGTTGTTGAGATATGCCAATTTTTGTTATATATTTTATTAGATTGTGTTTGGTATTAGAAAAATTTAGTTAGTAATTGAATAAGTCTTAGATCCTATTTGATAATTCAATTCAACACTTAAACTTAATGGATTCAGATCTTAACATATTTAGATGCATTTGATAACAAAAAAATAAACATTTGAATTGATTAATTAACACTAAATTTCTATGGTAAAATTTGCTTCCAAAATTAAGTGATAAACTATTCACTTATCATTGAATGTGATATGCATTTAAATATATTAAGTTTAATACTTAATAATTCAATAATTTATTGGATTCAGACTTCAGATTTCAAATTTAAATTTTCAAACTTTAATTTTATCAAAACGCATCCTTATAGTTAGGATATTTGTTAACCAAAGATTGTGTTGGTTTGTTAACAACACAATCTTTGTAAATCATTTTCTGGCAATGCTAGCTAAACTATTGTTTCTTAGTTTATGCCCTAAAAATAAAAACTATACATATTCTTGACAAATTGATTTCATCTATTCTCCAATTTAAAAAATTAAGAAAATAATTTTATTCTATTTCCTTATAATTAGACAATTCAAAGTCAAATATTTATTTTTACAATCACACATTCACACGTATTCCTCAAATGAATTTTTTCTTATTATGATTGTCTTTATTTTATTTTTTAAACTATTCAATTATTAGTGTATTCATGTGAAACTTTATCACCATGAATTAGAATGGTCAAAATCAAATCACATATTAAACTTAAATGTTAAAAGGAAGTAGAAAATATAAAAATAAAAATCTAGCATAATAAATGAGGGTCTTTTTCTCTTATGAGATGGTTAAGTGACAAAAAATAAAAGGTTATGGAGAAAAGTGAGAATCAAGATATACTTTGGGAGGATAAATTGTAATTAACCAAAAAAAAAAAGGTCATATCTTTTTCTTGGTTATGTACCCAACAAACAGGGCAAAAGATATTTTCATAATAAAAAATTTACCGTGACAATTTGTTTGGATAGAGTATTATTTGGAATAATTACTGTAGCATTTTTTATGATGTAATGTATGTGAGATAAAAAGGTGTTTGAGAATATAAAAAGGTGGGTTGGGAAATGTGTTTATGATGCAAACGAAATAATATTTGGGATAATTTCACTATCCAAACACTCCTATTAATAATTTTTGGTAAAATGCCATGATTATCCCAAAATGTGATTATATTTAATTTAACTAGAAAAAGGTAAATTCGATACATTATCAAAAAATTACTATGAAATTAAAATTTGAATTTTCACAATGTCACTAGCCAACAAACAGACAAGACAATAACATGGATTTTTTGTTATGAATGAATTAAAGTAGTTAAAGCGCCACGTAGTGACAATAAATGGGGTGAACTTGGTTAAAGAAATGGAAGTGCCATCTATCATTCGGGTGAACTTGGTTAAAAATAGCAGAAAATTATTAGAGACTTTCCAAGATTCTAGGCCTAGTCTTCCAAGTTCCAGCCTTGAAAATTGAGAGAAGGGCTGGGGGACGGGAAGGGAAAGAAGGTAGGAAGGATGGAAGCATCTTCCTCCACTCCTGATCTCTTTTGCATTCTTTGATGATGCAAAAACAGCAGCTGGTTTAAGTGAGGTGGTTCTTACTTCTTCTCCAATCTCTTTTCCGATAGCTTAATACAGCTTATCCGTCTAGAGAATAACCCCTCCCCCTCCATTCTCCTCCCTTGTCCCTCCAAACCCTAACATTTTTTTTTTTCAAAATATCCCTCTATCTAATCTCCTTTGTTGTTGTCATCAATCTCTGTAACTATTTCTATTTCGCATCTTCCAATTCACCGCCCCACGTTAGCCCTCATTGGTTAAAGTGATCTGATTGGTTGACCTTTACGTGTATTATAGAAAAAGCCTTTTTATTTTCGTTTTCTTAACCTTGACTTTTTCTCTATTATTTTCTTTTTTTTTCGGATGAATACCGATCTGGGTTCGAGTCGCTTTGATGTTATTCGGAGACTATGATGATTTCGGATCCAAATCTGGTATATTACGCTTGCGTTGCAAAAGGCACCACAATCCTTGCTGAGTTCAATTCAAAGGATGCTGATCTTGGTTCCTTAGCGATCAAATGCCTTGAAAAAACGCCACCTTTGCATTCTGTTTTCACCCATACGGTCCGCAACAGGACCTACACATTCTTTATTGAAGATCCTTTTGCTTATTTTGCCATATTTGATGAAAATCTTGAGAACTCCGAAGGGTTGGCTTTTCTGAAGAGTGTCAAGGACGCCTTCAATGAGGTTGCTGGAAGCAGTTCTGCTAAGAAAAGATTGCAGAAGTTGTCTTCTCACTGTTTTCAGGGCGAATTTAGCCCTGTTTTTCATCATCTGTTGACCGCAGATGCAGATATGGGGGGGATCCATTCTCCTAATTCAGGGTTGAAACTTAGTCTTGGCTGGAACGGAAGCATGGATTCCTCCAGAGGAGGGCCCGTTGGGAGGCCGTTGTTGGGCACTGCCAAGAGCTTGATGAAGAAAAAGAAGAAGTTTTGGTTAGGTGATTGTATGGGTGGCTCTGCTGCAAATGCCAAAGATGCCTCTCCGGATGAGGGGGCAGCAGCTGGATTGAGCAGGGAGTTTACAGTGGTGATGCACAAGAATGGACTGCATTCTGGGGAATTGGGACAACAGAAGGCTAAGGTAGTCTGGAAAAAGCATGTTTGGGTGGTGTTGTCAATGGACTTGATCATTTGTACTATCTTGTTTGTTGTATGGTTGTGCATTTGTGGGGGTTTCAAATGCGTTGATGCGTGAAAATGGAATCTTCATTTGGAAGCAATCCTGATTATGAATTGGATGTTTTTTCATCTATATTGATGTTCCCATCTGTCTTGATTGCTTTACTACGAAGTGGACGAAGGAATTTGGGCTTCAATAAAAGCGGATCAAGGAACTTTTTAGCCGAGATGTTTGGCAGACTATTTTGGCAGAGTCAGCTGTAATTATAATCTCTGTCTCTTGTTGCTGTGGTTCAAATGTTCAAGCTCAAGCTCAAGCTGGTATTGCATTTGGATTTCTTTTTTGAAATTCATAAACTCTTTAATTTTTATCTGTCTTTAGTATGCAGATATGAATCCGTATATTCTCTTGTGCATGTTGTAATGTGTATGTGCCTATACTTGAGATACTTGCATGGTACAAATGTAGTTTTCTTTATGGACGTCTTCGCATTTGTGCATTAGATTGCGGTATGGTTGCTTGTAATGAAATCTATACATCATTTCCTGTATGGACTTGAATCAGAAAGCCACAAGTTTGTTAAATGACAATGACAAGCAAGAAGTTCTCAGATGAGAATCGACGTGTGTGAAAGCATGTCCTATATACCAATCAGAAACTGCTTTCACTATATCAAGAACATTTGCGTTTCAGAAGTGTGAATATTTTCTGCAATACTGTGGTATTCTATTTTTAGAACCAGGATTAGTCAGAATCAGTGTCCCTTAACTGAATCTATGCTTAACTAATATATTTGTTGAAGTTTCTTTTGAATCTGATTGACGATGCCATTGTGGTTTCAGAAATACCAAACATTTGATTTGATGGAATCAAGAGAAAAGATAGGAATAGGAGGAATCGGGTATTTGTGTTCGGATTAATGCTGATGGTGGAAAAGGGTAGGAGATGGAGGAAAGGTGCTTAACAATTAGTAGTAGTTTCTGTTCTCTTCTTTCCTTATAATCTGCTTTCCAACAATATGTATTGGCTTTCCTTTGTTTCGTTCCATATCAAATCCAAAAGTGAGTTGATAGTCATTTTTCTCAAAATTGTGTTGTGTTGATAACAAATAAACTTCGTCTTGCTCTTTCCAGACCCAATTCAGTATTTAACTTAATCTCTAAATATGACTGAAGATCAAGCTTGTTAGGCGTTTCAGAATGCAAATGTTTGGATTGTTGTAACCAAACGGGTAAATGAAAAAATGAACAAAGGTATGTCAAACAAGTCAAAAAACAGATATTCTTGACTACTACAGTAAAATTTTTAACACTGCTATAGTAAAATTTTTTAAAAATACCCTCAAACAGAGTTGGCCGGTTTCGTTTGGATTAGCTGTTTTTGGGAATATTTTTAAAAATTTTATTATAGCAGAGTTTTTAGAATATATTTTAGGATATTTTTAGAAAATATTTTGAAATATTTAAGAGTAGTAGTGTTTTTAAAATATATTTTGAAATATTTTTTAAATACTAAAAAAAATGTAGACTATTTTTTAGAGTACCTTTTAGAGTACTTTTTAAAAATTTTTATAATATTTAAAAAACTAATTTTTGAAAAATTGAAGGATCCAAACAGACATATTTTCATGGAAAAAATTAACGTCATAATATGGACTGCCAGCCCCCGAGTGTGCATAGCAACAACCTACAAGGGCATGGCATCCACATTGCTTATAAGCTACCGTAAACAAACCAGAAGGAAGAAACAAGAAAGCCTGCGGATCATATGAAGGGTATGCTATTATTTTAGATTTAATCAATTTGATAAATTACACCTAAAGGTTCACACCAAACTAGTGCTAAAGTGAAATCTCATACTTCATTTTTCACAAGAATCTTTTACAAAATTCCCAACGAATACTCTAATAGCATCAACAACAAAGAAACAGACTGAAGCAACAGACTAAGGACGGTTAACAAATACGTAGGCAGTAGATGGAAATTTAGAGAAGACTGAGACACGATAATCAAGTAGCAATAGCAAAGAATCAAGAAAGCCTACCGTGAACTGACGCCGACTCCAAACCTACAACTCGTTAAAACGAGCTACAGTCCCATCCTGCCTTTGGAACTAATATAAAAAGTACTCCTAGTTAAAATCCAACCATCGCACAGATATCTCCTACGATCCAAAATATTCCATAAAAAGACTTAAAAACTATAGAAAAACCAAATTAGAATAACTTCAAGATGAAAATGTGTTCCAGTGCCAGGACTTCTAACCCTTGGAGATTAGCTGTTGGCTGCATCAGGGATGATGTAAAATCTCACTCTGTACAAGGTGACAACACATTTCATAAAAATCATCAAAAAAGAGGCAAGAAATTAGAATGGAATTGAACAATTGCAAGAACTCAAGAGAAGCCAACCGAGACTTATGCATTGATCTTTAAAATACAGGACACTACTGTTACAAAAATCTCCATCAACATGTAAATAATCTCATTGTTATATACAACAGAATGAATTCAAATTGATGAACAAAATTATTACAGATGTTCAATTGGTGTCAAGACTTGCCTAAAAAAGTAGCTTATTGGTAAACAAAGAAAACAGGGACAGCCATAAAACCACCTTATATTAACCGCAAGGGGTTAGCTTCTTGTTGCCAGCACCACGTGGGTTATCATCTTTCCAGTCATCCCACTGCCTTGCCTTTTCTTGAGCTGCATCATCGTCCTCCTCCTCATCTTCACCAGGTCTTAACTTGTCCTTATACCATGATGAATTGGCTTCTTCCATAAGCTTCGCATTTCTCTCCTGCCATTTGTTCATGATCTCCATCTCCTTTAGCCCAGCTTCCTCGATGCTCATGGTTGGCAGCCTATATGAAAAAAAAAAAAAAGCGACACATTATGATTAGCATTTTATTTCCTTTGAGCTTCCTGATGTACTTTTAATACTGGGCATACAACCCTTCATTTCATTTAGTTGCACAATAAAATTTTACCTGTAATGAGGCTGGAAAACTTGTGCAGCAAGCCTTTCCCGCTCACTTGTTGGGTTTTTGGCAACAAGACTTGCTGGTCCAAATATCATTGGCTGATGTTTGTGCTCATGGGCATCTGAAACCCTCTTTCTTCCTTCGATAACATCCTGAGCAAAAGTAGCACATGTGATGGGGGCAGCTGGTTTTGTGAATCTAGCCCGAGAAGCTGCATCACGATGCCAAGCCTCAGCTTTCTTAGCGCGTTCATCAAGAATAGCTGGTGAAACTTCCCCGTCCCCTTCCTATAAAAATCACAAAGCAGGCTTCAAAATGGAGCATTCAACAAGGGAAATTTCTAAAGAACACGTTACCAACACACTGAAAAAATAAAACTGAGAAGAACAATTAACAGATAAGCCTTTTAAGGAAAACAAAAGATCCAAAGAAACAAAAGCAACCAAAGAAGAAGAAATAAGATACAGAAGTAAATAACATCTTAAGCTCCTGTAGTTTTATGAATTGCCATTTATCTGGCAATCATTTGAAGTCATCACCCCCTATTGATTGAAAGAATTAGCATATGCCAATCCACCACTCCCCCAATTAAGTCCACAAGCAACACAAAAGGACCGTGTGAGGAATCATTCTAAAAGAGGTGACGACCCTCATTACTGCCAAGTGTGCATCTGCTACTTTTTTATGACTTATGATGGGCGATTAGACACATTATACATAATGTGGAACTAATTAATGCTTTATCATAACCTAGTACAAAATTGATCTTTATCATGTCATAACTAAGGAAATGTTGCTGAGGGGGGGCACATATCCCCAGACAAGGAGGTGTTTGAGCACATTGCTGATACGAATATGATTGTTATCCAAGAAAAAGAACAATCACACACCATACTTAATAACATCAAATACCCAAGATGCAAATATGTGATCTCAGAATGAGCGTCCCCATTCAAATATGATTGAGGGACATCTCAAAATTAAAGTATTAAGACAAGAAGTGTGAAAATTATGTTCCAGATATTTCCTAAAGAAGAAAACATTAATACCTGTAACTTCTTCTCGTTAATGGCAGATAGCATTTCTTCCTCCTTCTTAAGCATTTCCAGCAGATCAAAAGCCTATTATAAAATTATAAAAGATATCAAAGAGATGGAAACTGATCATACAAAAATTCTGAGGCTACTAAACCACCAACCAACCTTGCAGAGGGCCAATGAGATGGTAGTAAGCCAAGCCTGCAAAAAGGACCTTAAGGTTTAAAATAGGGGAAGCCAAAACATTAAACAAGGAATTGAATTTACTTAAAAAATTTGCAACACAATTTAAAGACAAACTACAAAGGGGGAAGGAAAAATCCTGTTTCATCCGAGACAAAAAGTAAACACTCCACGACAAGTGTCCAGATTGAGTAAGAAAAAAAGAGAGTAGCTTACCAAAAAGTGCAAAACCAATGTTTTACAGAAAATAATTCTACACACGAAGCCTAAACTTAAGGCAACTGAAACAATATACATCCACAGTTTCCTCTTGGTATGCTAGTTGACATCATGTTGGCCATTTACTTGGTCTATTCCATCTGATGAATATTTACAAATAAAATCAAGTGGAAGGCAACATCACAGATTGCTTATTTAAGTGCAAGATGAGAAGCCATAAATCCTGCAGACTCAGAGTTCCTTCGTCACCTTCCCCCAGCCCAAGCCCCTCCTCATCCCCCAGTCCTAAAAGGAGGGAAGGAAAGAGGAAGGGTGAAACGAAAAATAGTTGGAAGACGAAAAAATCATTAAAGAAAAAAAAAAAGCTAACCTCCCTCTCCTCTTCTCCATCATCATCCAGCAAATCTTCTTCCCTTGTCTCAACAGGAGTGGATATTGCTGCTGCTCTAGTTGACCGGCCTCGCCTTTCCTTTCGCTCCTTTATTTCAAGCAGTTTTGCCTCAGCAGCTTTCTGCCGTCTAAAACGAGCAACCTGAAATTACAAATCACATTAAGTTTATAACTTTATAACTTTGTATAGGACAAAAGCATACAAAAGAAGGCCATTAAGTTACTAAATTTATATTCAGCAGTACCACTGTTCTATGGTTAAATAGCAAACCAAGAACTACCTTTTTTGCCCTAAGGTCAGCAAAAGAATTAGCACCCCCTGAAGAGGACATTTGTAACTCTTCTTCAGGCACAAGCTCCATGGCTTCACAGAACGAAATAAATTCCTGGCAAAATGGTTCAACAGGAGTTATAAAAATTTCAAAGTGGCAACCTTTTCATGGAAAAAGAACTAGCAACAATAAAGGACTACGATATTGAAGCACGTAATTTTAGCAACAAATAGTGGGGTGTTCTCTACCTTTAGCTTAGCTTGAGAAACCTTGAGAACCTGTATCCTGTCATCTTGCGCAACTTTTTCTGTCAACTCACCAAGATAGAACAGCACCTGTCCCAGTTTATCATAAGCATAACATATCTCAGGCCCAATACAGCATCCAACTAGGAATATATCATCAGAGGAGACTGAAAACCTTCAGGCTTCTCCAAATTAAAGAAGCAATACTAAAATCACAGGAACGCAATATTTGAAGCCAGGTTTAATTTCTAGTATAAGACTGCAAGAAACAATCACATAAAGGTATCAAACAAAGGAATCCCCCATACAAGTTATGCATCTGTTGAGCATGGCCAAGTTCCTTTCTCATTAGGAATTGATAACACATCATTCACTTCAACTCCTTGGTTCAAGTAGGAAATAGCTTATTGGTACAATTTACGGTTATTATAATGTAATCAGGAAGACAAAACATCGATTTGATTGCAAAATGGAGGGAGAGAAACAACGTAACTTCTTCTTCGGAATACCAGGTCACACAAAGCATTCTACTCAAGAAAATGCTTCTCAAAAAATACTAAACTGCCAGAATAAGAGATTCCATCCATGGCTTACTTCAGATGCTAAAGCTAGCGACGTGAATATTAAAAAAAAAAAGGAACTAAAAAACTCAACAGGACCAGGCAAAACCAATAGACTCACGAGAAGATACTTGAGATTAGTGGTGCTAATGTCATCCTTGGTCTCATTTGTCGAGAAGAGTCCTAATTTACTCATCATTTCCTCGCACTGCGCCAAATTTTCACAACCTTTTTTCAGGGTCTCCTGAAAATCCACAAATTAATATTAGCGTTAATAAAACAATCATATCTGCACACAGCGAAATAAAAAGAAATAAACGCAACATAAACATATGAATCCATAAAAATAATAAATGTTGAAATTATCAAAAAATTCTTACCTGATCAACCGTTGATTCGGAGGCGGCGAGATGAATCTTTCGAGCCTGCTCGAAAAGAGCTGGCAAAGACAACTCCTCCATCTTCATTTCACCCATAGGTGAACTTATTCGATTACCGAAATTCAAAACCCTACGACTCTGCTTTAGTTAGCCTAAAATTTGTATCAATCTGGAATTCGGAAGGGAGAGAAGGAGCTTCTCTTTCTTTTGAAATTCCTTATTTGTGCTTTTCTCGTGTATTCTGATACGAATAGGTTGGGACAGAGGGGAGGATCGCGGCAACTCGTACGCCTAGTGCGTAGGTTAGCGCCGGTTGAAAGAGTTATAGTGTGCAAGAGAGAGAGAGAGGCGTGGGGGTGGCCGGCACCAGGTGATGAAATAATCGATTTCTGGAAGAGCCTGGATGAGCATAGAATATGTGGACTGTCAAAGCAAATATGATTTCGAAGGCCCAAGAGTGTTGCTTTAATTGTGGGCCGTTGTTCAACTATGGGCTGGACGATAGTTCTCCAAAAATTTGTGTGCACGCTGCCGTCAGGACTCAGGAGGGCGGTCCTCCAAAATTTATCAACTTGTGTTTACTAGAAATGAGAAATTAGCTCTTTGGTGGGGTGAGAATTGAAGAACCATTGACCTTTGCACTTGGTAACCAATATGCTATGCGTTTTTCGTTGACTATTTGACTCTTAAAAGTTTCAAAATTTCAAGATATCTAGCAGTGGAGAGACATGTATGGCTTTTTTTTTGGCCCCCTTTTTTTGAGTTCGTTGCACATGTGTGGCTTGATATGTATTTAAACCAATAACGGACAAAAAAACCTTACCCACATAGTATACTTTTGATTGTTCAATTAATGCTTGTTTTAAGGACAGATTATTTGGTTAGCTCTCAACCTATTAAGTCAGTACATTTTTAATCCTCTAATTAATAACTCCTAAAAATGTATCCTTCCAACCCTTTTATACATTTGAGATGTTAAAACAAAAAGAAACTACACCATGCATAATATACAAGCAAAAATCTACTCATAACTAGCTAGATTGATAGAAATCTGAGTTTAGATTTGGAATATACTCGAAAAACACATTCTAAAAGTGTAGTTTCGTTTAAATTTGATAACACTAGAAAAGTGGTCAACTATTAGCCAACAACAATTAGTAGCTATTGACCGGCGTGTAGTAGTTGCAACGATGATTATATGTGATTGAAGGATTGAAGATAATCAAAATTACATCAATCTGAGATAGAATTCGTTAAGAGTAATGGTTAAAATTACATAAGTGCTAGAAATATACGTTTTTAGAAATAAGAGAGCAAAACGTATACGAATAATAATTGAAGAGTTGAAAGTGTTCAAAATTAATAATAATTCGAGAACTGACCAAAATTTTTGCCCTTGTTTTAGCAACAGTCACTAAATTCACAAAATTGGTATCTAAGTGACCATCGAATTTTGGACGAATTTGCCGAGATTTAGCACATGTGCTACATGCGTATAGCTCATTTCGTTACAATTAATTACAAAATTTGATGAAAAGGCTACACTAATCTTGCGAGTCGAGTAATCATTTTTTACAAAAAAAAATTGTCTTAAGTAGCAAAAAAAAGCATAATTTGCACAGTTTAATGATCGTTAGAGTTTCTTGCCCTTGTGCGATTAGTCTCCATCCAGGTCCTTCCTCTTTTCACTTACTCCAATTTAAGCATTACTTTTTCAATCAAAGGAAGATGCATAGACTTTTCTCGGAGTGCTTTAAGCACGATGAATCAAGTGGTGGACAAATCCAGCAAGAGGCAAGAGCCTAATGGTTCCAATTCCAAGGGTGAATCTCTTGAAAGTTGAGACTAAACTCCCCAAGGAGGCGGTCACATGCCCTCATGAGTAGTCAAAAAATATATGGAGTACCAATCAAAAGCTATACAGTACTCAAAACTAGGGTTGCATGTAGAGCTTTCCTTCAGCAAGTCCCATCTTTACAGGTCTAAAATTTGTGAAACCAAGGAAGCAAAAGTAGGCACCGTGGCCTCTGCCTTACCATTTCTCGCTTCCTCTGATGGGACCATGATGACCTGGGTGGGCATCGTCATGCTTCTGATCATCAGTAAACAGTACTGTAGGGCTGCGCTGCACTAATAGTGTCCCTCACAAAATTAACATCTCTTGGACCATCAGTCAAATTTTATCTTGTATCTCATTTTTTATGATATATGTTGAATCTATAAAATTTTGTTTTAGAATTACACGTTGTTGAAAGTAAATTACATCATATGTAAATAAAATTATGCCATATATAAAATGCACGTGACCTTCAGAAACAATTGCAGAAGCAACCATTCCCGCTCCTGATCCATCATAATACTGGTGTGTGAACGGGCTATGATCTCCCAATCGTCTGCCTAGGCTACCATATATATATATATATATATATGGGCATAGTCATTTGCTTGATTCATATTTTCTGCTTTTTAGCGTTTATGTAGCCTAATTCTATAATTTTTTTTTTGAAAATCACAACTCTGCGACTTTTAGTACGTATGTACTTTTCCTTTGTTCCTTTAATTGTGTCCTTTATTGGCATTTTTGGCTGACTCTGGACTAGTTCATTTCGTCCGGCGTCCACTGATGGAAGCCAGAAATGGCACTTAAAGCTAGGACTACTGCGTACTTGGAAACGCATTGCACCACCTTGTGGTCCACTTCAGTTCTAACTAAGTGTGGTGCAAATTAGGAAGGATTTTCGCAACGAATGTTGTCTGTATTCGTTAACACACCGATATTTCGCTCAATCTATGATATATATTTATATATATATATAGACATCAATAATAATTATTTTTTCTTATATTTATACATTTTTTAAAATTAATCTCTATATATATATATTAATTAATTTTATATTTTTAAAATTTTAACACTTGAAATATATTTTAATGCATGTCCACAAGACACTCGATAAACAAATCGAATTAGAAAATCACGGCCAAGTGAGTCAGGCAGGCAAATGATCGCATTCGTCCTAAGTGTGTTACTATTTGACCACATATAGATCCCGTTTGGCAAGTGAGTTTTTTGGATATTTGTCTAAAACTTTATTGTAGTTTACTGTAAAAGTTATAGAAAAAATTTTTGAAGTGCGTAAACATATGGATATTTTGAAGTATATGATTTAAAAAATTTGAAATTTTTTTTGAGATTATTATAGTTAAAGTTATTAAAAAACTTAAAACAAACAAATTTGATAAAAAAAACTAGCTTGTCAAACAAGGCGGTAGTATCATATTCGGAGAAGTAAAAGCGGCAAACCAGACTAAACAGCCGTCACGAAAAAATCGTCTCCAAGATGTGGGCGCAAAGGGGAACAAGGTACGCCCTAGCCAACCTGGAAAGATTACAATATTCTATGGAAACTACTTGAAAGAGACGTGTAATAATTTTATGGGCATCATCATTATATTATTGCCTTCTGTTAATCTAGTCTTGTAGTAATGCTGACAAAGAACCCAGGAATCTAGCTCTTCTGATCCCATTTCCTTCATGACTATAACCGAAGAAGAAGAAATCAAGAAAGCCAGGAAAACAGGGGTTCAGACATGAACGCAAAAGTGGGGCTGATGGGGCCAACCTCCGCTAAGAACCAGGAGCAAATTTCCTTCAACTTTGCTTCAGTTCGGTTACAGCAAGGCCCCTATTTTTAACCGATTCTGCAGTCTCAACACGTGTATAGTCCATGCTTATGGCGTTCTCTGACAAATTTATAATGGATAACTAACACACCTCAGAGATGGTACTATGGTATGATACTACTAGTTTTGTGCAGTAGGGTGTGGCTGCTGCTGCCGCTTCTGCTCTAGGTTTCCACCGAAATCTCGGGGCTTATATTTCCAGGGATTGAAGAGAAATTTACTCCCTTTTCCTTGTAAGACTCAAATTTACTCTTCGCTTCCTGATTGCTCAATTATTAATTTCTCTAGGCTACTATCTGTCTCTCAACAACCCTGCTGCACTCCTTTATGCTTCTCAAATGTTCTGTTAGGTACATGTATTTCAGTGTTCGTGTTACTATGTTTGACAATCTTACGTTCATGTTTAGCTTGCAGTTGGAAATTTTGTTTGTATGACTCTATCGTTGATTTGTTTTGGTATTTGGTTTTGTGTATCTTCAAGCTCATTCTTGGCTATTCTTGCGGTTGGAAATTCTTTGACAAAATCAATTGTGTACGAATGCCTAATTTTGGCAAATAGATTCCAGCTTACACTCAATTCTTGGCTTTCAGAGAAGAGGCAAAATCATACTGTTGAGTAATGGACGGAAAAGGGATATCAAGATCCATTATGGTTTTTTCTGAAGAGAAAAATGAGAACTTGTATCCTAAGTTTTTTGGCGTCTCCTGTGCGTTTTTTGCCCTTAGAATCTTGTCGGAGCCTAAATTGTCCTCTGAACAATGGTCAGACATTAAAAATGGGATGCTTCAAGGAAGTGCTTACCTTCTGGGATTGTTTGTTTGGAGGGCCCAGAAGGACGAAGCCGGGAATGATAAATCAGAGCTTCGCCAGAAGCTTGAGAATGCACAGGGAGAGATTGAAGAGTTGAAAAATAGAAGACGTGAGGACGCAAAGGCAAATGAGAAAGTAGTAGGCATCTTTGCTGCACAGGAACAAGGCTGGTTCAATGAGAGGAAGAAGCTTAGACAACAAATTGGGGGTCTTATGAACGAATTAAGAATTTCTGAAACTAATAAGGATAAAGCTCTTTCTGATTTGAAGGGAAAGCTGCAGGACAATGAACTGCTATTGAAGTCTAAGGATAAGATTCTCAAGGAAGAAGAGCAGAAGAGGCAGGATCTTGAAGAAAAACTGAAGAATGCTGAGAGTACTATAGCAGAATTCAGAGAAGCTGCAAAGCAGGAAAATCAACGGCACTCCAATGAGATTTCAAAACACAAGACTGCCTGCATTGAGCTTGTCTCAAACCAGAGACAGCTTGAAGCAGAGATGGGTCGGGCTCTTAGGCAAATTGAATCATTGAAACAGGACCGTGATATAATTCTGGAGCAAAAGGAGCAGTCACTGTTGATGACTCAAAAGCTATCCCTCGAGCTTGTCAAAATGCGAAGGGATATGGAACAGAAAGACCAAATTCTGTCCGCCATGCTAAGAAAATCTAAATTGGATACAACAGAGAAACAAATGCTTTTAGAGGAAGTAACATTGTCAAAGGCAAAAAGAAAGCAGGCTGAGCTAAAAACAGAGAGGTTAAAGACAGATTCTGAGCCTAGGCGTGACAGGTATTCCCTAAGAAGTATGCTTTCTAAACATGCAAATACAAAGGCAGATGCTGTTTCTGGAAGAAAAGGGGTTCATTCAAATGCAATGATGGCATCAAACATGGAAAGGCCTACAACACACCAAATGAATTATCTTGTTGAGTATGAGCAACCTGGATTCAGGGAAGGAATAGAAGCTTTTTCACCTCTGTCGGATCGCTACTTATCTGAGGGAATTCAAGATACAAGTAAGACTTAAGTTCTTGATGTGCTTTTCTATACTTTGAGTAATACACTTACACATAGACTAGAAAAGAAAATTGTTTACTCCTGCAAATATATGATTATCATCTTTCCAGTTCATTTTACCCGACTATGATTTATATGATTTCAGCTGACTTTCACCAGTTGGAGGGTTGGGTTCGATCTCAAGCTGAGAAGTATAGAACTGCTATTGATCAGAGGCATCAACTTGAGATAGATGCTTTTGCAGAACAACTTAGAGTCAAAGATGAGAAGTTAGAAGCTTTTCGCTGGCGTTTATTGAGTATGGAACTTGAGTCAAAGAGGCTGCAATCCATTATTGAGGGGCTTGATAATGACTTATCACAACTCAAACAAGCTAATATGAAGTTGGAAGTTGTACTGTTGAACCGAGAAGCAGAATTACAATCCCTGAAGGAGAAGTTGGCATTGCGGATGGAAAATCATCCTAACAGCCAAAGGATCTCCTCAAATGCTTATCCGCATGATCTTACATTAGCCTATGATACCATTTGGTCAAAAGTGAAGATAGTAAAGAGAAGACCAGGGGAGGATGTGCAGGAGTCAAAGACAACCGCAGAGAGAAATTACCAACCGGCAGAAGAAGAGAAGCAAGAGAAATCTTCTGCTAATTACCCGAGCAAAGATATAGTTTTGACACTCCAACCTCCACAAGTGGAACTTGAAGAAGAGTTAGGTGATGCAATTGATCAAGATTCCATTCAAGAGCAATCTTCTAGTTCACAAGGTGCTGAAAAAGCTGAAGCATCGCAATCAGCAGTCAAGTGCTTAACAAACAAGATTAATTCTTCATGGAAAATGGATCTTCATGCTCTTGGAGTCTCATACAAGATCAGAAGGCTGAAGCAGCAGTTGCTCATGCTTGAGAGATTGACTGGAAAGCGAGAGTGTCATGAAAGCAGTGATAGCAGTAACAATGGACAAATTAACAAAAATGTTTTTTGTGCTCTAATGTCCTTGCTCAACAAACAGGTTGGTCGGTACCAATCCCTCCAGGGGAAGACTGATGATCTATGCCAGCGAATGGTACATTTCTATTTCATTATGCTAATTTTACAGTTTAGGGGTTAATTTTCTTCATCAAATGCAAGGACCAAAACCATTTCACTATCTTGTAAGGTCTTTATCTTGTAAATTCACAAAATATTGGGCTTTCTCTGGATAACAATTAGATGGAGGCCCTTTGATGATGTATAGAAAAAGTGATCACAGTTGGACGCTTGACACCATAGTTCTACTTATCATTTTCGCATGTGTTGTGCAGCATGAAAACAGCTTATATGTGAGAGGTGGAGATCTGAATACTGCAAAAACAAGGGAGGAAATTCGATTGCTCGAGCAACATCTTGAAGAGACATTTCACCTCCAGAGATATATGGTTGCTACAGGACAGAAGTTGATGGAATTACAAGCCAAGATTGCTTCTGGATTTCTTAGTGCAGTTGAAGAGTTCGAGACACCTGCTAGCTTTGACATGAAGAGGTTTGCTGATAATATCAAAACACTCTTCCGAGAAGTCCAAAGAGGTCTTGAAATTAGGATATCTCGAATTATTGGAGATCTAGAAGGCACTCTTGCTTGTGATGGTATCATACACTTTAAAAAGTAGTGAAGGAGAGTTTTAGGAAAGTTCTTAAAGTTTTTTCTTACTTCTTTCTTTTTTAGTGTCTTTTTCCGAATTTAGCACTGCTGAGCAAATCTGTACAGAAATCACTACGTGAAATACAAATTTCTTGGTATTGTATCTCCTCTACCCCATTGAGCCAAATTATAAGTTGAACCCAGCTAGCAACTCTATGAGAAAGCCACTGAAAAGCAAGTACCAACTACTAAACTCTTGCAGTTAGTGATTGAGAATTTCACACTTTGCATGCTGGTTGCCTCAATATATTTCTCATCAGGAGCAGCATTTGCAGAATCTTGGGAAGTGTTTACAGCCATTTTTGTCTGATTCTGTAATCTTATTTGGTTAACAACATTGGTGCATGTAAATTTGTTGAGGCATGGTCTTTTCTGCTTTCACTTTGCTGACTGTTATTTTTTCAGGCCTGGTCTTCCTTTCTACCAACCCATGGAAGAAAGTTCTGTTGCAGTGAAAGGGAGAAGCAACCTTCCATGTAATACGGACAACTGCAGGTGACGACATTGTCTCCATGGTAGTGAAGTTGAACAAATTCACTCCTGTTACATACTTCCTTTCAATCTTTAGTGCAAGATCAGGCTGGTCATGTCTGCTGATTATATTGATTTGGATATGAAGCAACCGTACGATATAATCTGAATCAGGTACTTAGTCAAATGATTTTTTTTTTTTTTTTGGGGTGGAAATTTTACTGCTAAAAGTCATGGCACAAAGAGTCATGGTCAGCAAGAGGATCTCCTCCTTTGGTAGTGCTTAATAATAAAAGGAGAGGTATGGAGATGAGATGCAAGATTGATTGTGTGATTGCATTAACTGGGATGGGATCATTCATTCTTGGGACTTACATCACATGCTGGTGGATCGTGTTTCCTTTTTTCTCGGGGTATGTCTGGAGTCTTAGTGGATTCAAAGTGTTATCAAGCATGGAGCTAGGCTCCAGCGAGTTGAAAATTCAACAAGGCACTGGAGTGATACACTGTAGTTTGTTATTGTTGTTAAACCATGTAGGGTGGCAATGATTAGGGAGGATGAGGAATGGTTGCTGTCCAATGCATAAATGAAAGCCAGTGGGCAGCTTCATCTGAGGGCTCAAAGCAAACAGTAGTTTGATTCTGATGGATGGAAAAACAACAAAAACTCTTGTCATGTTTCTTCTGTCACTTTGAATGGATATCTGAGCTCTTGTCATGTTCCCTCTTCAAAATAGAGACTTGTATTAACGTGATTGTAGCACTTCCACTTTCAATCCCTCTGCCCCGTCAGATTGAATTAATAACACATACTCCGCAGCGGAATCGGTGGTAAATTTGTCGAGGCATGCAGTTTAATTTGTTACTACTATTGTATAATCGCAACAATACAAAGAGGAATTATCGTTGTACCAAAAACATCATAAATTGTGTTGTCGTAGGAATTGGTTTATCAGCGATCTCTGGGTCCTGTCTTTGGACCGAGTCCTCCCCGCAGTTGGGTTTGATGAAGCTGCCTTTTTTTTTTTTTTTCTTCAAATTTTTGGAATAAAGCAATCAGCAGCGTCAACTCACGCATAGGCACGGGTAGTTGTAAATGATGCAAATCACAAGCCTTCACACATCCCATTCATGCAAAAGAAGCCAGAAATCAATCAATGCCGGCCAAATTGTCATACGTTGGCAACCCTCGTTTGGATGTCTCAAGTAACAAACAATAATAGTCTACTTCGTGTTGTCTTTTTTTTTTTTTTTTTTGTCAACACAGGGGTATCTGGATCAATTTTTGCGGGGTCCCGACTAATCCCCACTACCTATGTTTTCAGAACCGGACCGGATAGCGACTCGGCCGAGGTCAGGGGTCAGGGGTCAATGGGTTCGACCGGGAGTCGATAGGGGTCGAACCGGATGACGTCATAAATAAAAATTATTTAAAAATTAAAATATTATATATATAATATCTAATAATATATTGATATTAATAAAGGTATATTCATATATATTTGATGTTTCAAATATATTTAACAAAAAAATACAAAGAAATTAGAACAATCAAGTAGCAATTTATATTATTTAATAAATATTAACAAGTTTAGAATTAAAATTATGAATTTAATTGAAAAATAACATCAAATTTTAGGACAATATTTATAAAGTATCAAATATTTGAGGTATATCAATAAGTTTTAACAATTTAGGGGGCCAAAACATAATATTAAAACGTTTGAATTTTTTTTTAAAAAATTAGTGTTGAACCGGAAAAACCGGTTTTTTCCCGGTCAAACCCGGTCAAACCCGATTTTTGACCGGCTTTGATCGGGTCTTAAATTTCCGGTTTTTTAATGTGACTCGGACCGGCTACCTGACCGGTTCCCGGTTCGACCGCCGATCCGGCCCGAGTTTGAAAACAGAGCCCACTACTGTCCGGGAGAGGAGGCCCCATTCCACACCAAACAAGTCAACAACGGGCTCGAACCCCGTCCGAGCAACCCGCGGGGGGCTCGCATTGTCTCTTCATCTATATATGTTTTGGTCTCGTATTGTCTCTTCATCTATATATGTTTTGGTCGTAAAATTCCTTATTATACTCTCTCTCGTAGACTAGTAGTACTAGTAGTAGTCTGTGACCGTTGCATTGCTACAGCGGAGTGTGGCTGCTGACTAATTCAAGATCGTCTGTTGTTGTGCCTTCTGTATGATAGTTTGGTTTGTCAATTCACCCAGCTCCTCTTGCATTCAGTCAATTTGGCTTTTAATTGGAAACTTTTCCGTCCGTTTCTTTCATTGAAAATAAATAACTCGTGAATAAGAAGCGCCTGGAGCGTTTTAGACCTGCCCGCTTCCCAGCTAAATCTCTCTCTCTCTCTCTGTCTCTCCCTCGCATTCCACATTTCAGTTTTCAGGCACCCTCTCCCCCTCCCCCCCAATCTGAATGCATAAGAAGGTCAAGAAATTTAGAGAGACGATCGAGGAGGAATCCAGTAAAACATTTGCTGCAGATAGATGATCAGTTTGGATTTGGAGACCGAAAATGAAGCAGCAAGTCCAACCAGTACTCCAAAGCTTTCCTTGTATAAACTCCCAAGCAAGCAAAGACAGCCGCCACCAGTGATGTTCACTCCACCCGTCACTACTTCAGCAGCATCAATTCCATTCCAATGGGAGGAGGTGCCGGGGAAGCTCAGACCCGATTTCAGACCCACGTCTTCCCCGGCCGCCGCCGTTAAAGACAAGAATTCTTCTGTAGCCAGATGTCTAGACCTCCCGCCCCGGCTGTTGAATAACAAGAATAATACTAGTACTGCTCCTCACAATATCATCCATCATCCTCCTAGTAAACAACTATTTCCAGTCACGAACGATTCTTCTCCCACGACGGTGCTCGACGGGCCTTATCCTCATGGCGCTGGCGGCCCATCCTTCTCTCGCAGCTCCGCATTTTCTTTGCCTAAAACTAGAGGGTCTTTCAGGAGCCTGGAGGATGAAATTTTTAGAGATGTCAATAAGTACCGACAACATCGTCATGATGCCATTGATGAAGTTGTTGGGAAAAGAAAGGTGATCAATGATAAGGAGAGATTCGCTTCTTGGAAATGGGGGAGCTACAAGGAGAACAACGCTACTACCAATGATGGCAGTTTCTCCTTCTCTGCTGGATATGATCACAGTTTTGGTTGTACTTCTTTCGCTTCAACAAGTCGTGGGACAATCAAGAGGAGAAGCAGCTTCTCGAGTTTCTCTCATGCCAGCTCCAACCTCATCGTAAGTGTCTGTCAACCCTCTTCAACATATTATATACAATCCATTTTAGTTTCCTTGTGATCAACTGTTAACTTCCCTGCTAGTTGATCTTTGATCTACATTTGGAAACTAAAAATTCTTGCTTCTGATTTTCTACTTTATTTTTGCTAATTTACATGAATCCCTCCTGTTTAATATACTGGGACATCGTCTAGAAGTATAACGTTGTGTGTATTTTTACGTCTAGCTAATTGTTAATTAAAGAAAACAATATTGGATCTAATTCAGTAGAATACCGCTGTAGGCCGGCATTTATGGGAGCTTCAAGCAAGTGCTCCCGTGGAGACGAAGACAAGGACAAAAGAAGGATCAAACAGTCGGCTGAAATCAAATGGGAATCTCCGGCAGCTGGCTTCAGTACTCTGTCCAAAGAGAAGGAAATGGAATATGCAACCTGCCTGTGCCGTTTGGGGTTCCTTAACTTCACCTACTATATCTCTACCGAAAGGCCACCATTAATTTCACGTCCTCATCGGATTTCTTGATCCTGATTATGGGGAAAAACTAAAAATTCATATTTTTGTTCCCATGTAGCAGGATTTTTGTATCTAGTACAATCAAACAAAATCGCATATCAAAATTGCTGACACTATCATGGATGGATGCTGCCCACCCTCCATATGTATGTATATTAATCCTCTCCATACCTGACTCAAAAATGTACTTTTGTCCTTTTATTAGTCTACTACGACAGTATGACTTGCACATGAACTTCTTGAGAGTTCCATGAAATGTATCCATATCCTATTCTCTGACGTGTTTAACCGGATGGCACGATTTGAACAGCGCAAAGAAAGAAGAAGAAGAAACCAATGGAAATTTTCTTCTCTCCAAGCTAATTTAAGACTAAGCCCAATCCAATCCTACCTCAAGTACTTGCTCAATCTAAGAGTAAGCCCAAACTAACTTGGACCGTATACGTGTCTATTGGACCGTATACTAACTTAAATCATTGCATATCTTGGGCCGTATACGTGTCTATTGGCTATATTCATGCACGTGTACAAACTACGAACAAGATGAGGAATTAACCAGAAAAATCTAATCTCTCTTCATGCACAAACATGATATATATTCGAGTACATATATGGCTGGATATATGAATTGTTCACTGAACCTGAACCTCTACATTCATCCAGTACTAGCATTTTAATTTCTAGATCGATGTCCTGTTTGTGCATCAGGAGATCAATGATGGTATTTTTTTTCTTTGGTAAGAAACGATGGTTTTACTTACTGGACCTTGTGCAGTTCATATCCATGTCAAGAGGAGGAACAAGGAATTCAACCAGAATGTCCCAAGCAAGCAAGCAAGCAATATGAATAAAAAGCTAATTCGGAATATTCAATTCAAAAGACAAACTGAACCAAATCCTACATTCGAAAATCTAAAGGGAAACTAAGATCCAAAATCTAAAAGATAAATCCTACGTTCTGAAATCTAAAGGAAACTAAAAATCACGGGTAGAGTCAAGCCATGGCAGCAGCAGCCATTGCCCTTCTTTTCTTGTAATTGGCTTTGAAGCATGCTTGTCTGAGTTTCTTGGTTCTTTCAGTCAGTTCCATCTCGGGAAGCACCTTTAACATTCTTTTGTGCTCTTCCAGCATTTCAATCTCACTTGTCAATCCCAACTCCTACAAGAATTCAAAAGGTTACTGCAACATTCTTTAAAACTTCAGTAATTCCCGTTTGAATACTTAACCATACTACAGTTTCCATACTGTTTTCTGGGTTGTTTTATTAGAAGGTGAGGAGGAGGAATTAACGAGAGGAACTTTTATTCCGTCCTCTGTTTTTCTTTAAAAAAAAATAAATAAATTCCTTTATCCATTCAGTGTTCAGGATTCAGTACTAATCAGGATGGAGTACTGCATGCAGCTAGCCTGGATGGTACCTTAGCACTGTCAATCAACGACTTCAAGCTCTTGATTTTCCTGTGTGGCCAGCGCCTGATGTTGAGTTCCCTGCATCGCTTCTTCAGGACAGTGAGGCCAACCTTCAATTCCTTAGCTGCTTTTGTAATTGGAACATCAAAGTACTTTTGAATCTCATCCACCTCAAGCGCCGATGACTTGTACCTCCCACTTACCAACCCGTCGTCCGAAACCAAGGGCTCTGACGATCTCGAGCACACCGCATTTCCTCCAGATGCTTCGGCAAAAACAGTCTCACCATTCTCGAGCAGCGCTTGATCACGTATCTCTCCAGCTGCATTCAGCGGTTTAGCATCGACAACATTGACGTCTCCCTCAAAAAATGGTTCTTTGACGTCTGGCGGTGAGTGCCACCCAAAATCCCCACAAATGTCTTCAAAATCCTTGAATTCCATTTCCAAGCATGGAATGCTATTATTCTTCCATTTCCAAGCATGGAATGGCTCTTTACAGTTACATATGCCCGATGGACATTGGCCCAGGCTTTCAGGAAACGCAAGGTATGACTGTTCCCATGCTCTGCAAGAAAGCAAGAAATGCATATATATTAAGAAGATCGTGAAAAATTACGTCAACAAGTAAAATAGCTAGACACATCGATCAAAATAGCTAGTAGATTCATAATTTTTGTGACATCCATCCTCAGTCTTACGTACCCTGAAGGTGGTTGTTCTTCGAAATATAAAGATCCATCAGATGCAAGGAGGTTCTCCAGCTGGTATACCACGCTGAGGGCTGGGGGATTCATTCTGCGCAAGGGAATGCTAGCAGGGCTGGGGGAAAAGCTGAAGAAGTAGCTAACATGGTACGTATAAATTGTGGTGGAGAAAAATTGGAGTTCGTGCAGATGATCATGGGAGTTACAGGAGGGATATTATGGAATCAACTTAAATAAGGCATTAATGGTGAACAATTACCAATTACCAATTACAGAAGGGGCTGCATCATGCAATGTCTCTTTAATGCTTTATAATGTTAAACACGAATGAACATACATGCCAAACTCCCAAGTACATTCCAAAAAGTGCATGTACATTATTACTACTAGTCTACTACTACATTTTAATTTAAAAAAAAAAATAGATTTTTGACTCTGTTCAACTCTAAATTTTACAAGCCAAAAAAAAAAAAGAAGAAAAAAAGACGGCTCAGATGTCTAACTATGCATTCCAGCCGATCAGTAGACAGTTGGTGATCGAGAAGATAAAAAGATGATTAGAATTAGTGAAATAAATTATTTTATCTGAAATCATCTCAATCCAAATAAATCCAGTATGTTCTTTGCATTTTTTGAATAAGATTAATGGTTTTTTTTATCCATAAATATCTTTGAATTTAAAAACAAAAAAAAAAGCATCAATATGCATGTCTTTGCATGGTCAAAAGTCCAACCCGTGGTCCGTCTAAATTAAAGCGACCATGTCTATGTAAATGTTTTCCCTTTAAAATATTCAATTCGAAAAGAATTTCCAGATTGTCAACAGTAAAACCAGGGGGAAAAAAAATAGAGAAGAAGATAGAATTGGTTAAAGCTGAGAATAGATGGATGAGTGGCTTATCATGCATATTAACCTTACCTGATGTATGAGATTAATGCATGAATTCCAAAATTGTTGGATCATTTAAGGAGTAGGTTACACAACAATTAACGAGGCGGATGGAGTTAAATGAGGAGGGAAATCGTGCTTATCCAGTACAACCTCCCTTCGAAATATGCATTAATTGATTAATTCCTCTAATCTGAGCCGTCATTTCTTGAAAATTGGCCATAACACACTGCTAACTAATTATACTACCCACGTCTAATCTCGCAGTTAATAAGCATCGAAGTCCGGGTATCGGAATGCGGCGGCCGCTATCTGAAACCGTTGAAGGTTTTTTTCCACCCACACATCCACACTGTACGGTGTACGCTACCCTCTTCAGTCTTCAGAGCCAGGGCGGATTGCTAAATTTTGGGGAATTTTTTTTTTTTTAAATTTTAAGTGAATATTCATTTTATATATTTTTAATTACCATTTAATCTCATATACTACACTAATTTTTTCAAAAAATTGTAATTCAAAAGGACTCTAATTTGGATAAATCACGCTTTGTTTGTGTCTTTCAATTTCTTACACTTCGAGAGATTTACACACCGTTCCTAAGTTCTTATAAAAGCCTTAAATGTGAATTGGGAATTTCAGATTTTGTTTCCCGATGACTCACGAGCTTCAACTAGATGATTAAATTGATGTTTAAGATTTTGTTTCCTTTGAATAATTTTATACGTAATTAAATTTGGTTTGGTTACTAAGATCGAGATTTCAATAATTAGAGATCTTAAAAATTCAAATTTTTCTCTTTCACTTCTTATCATTTTAAATCTCGCCTTCTCCTATTAAAAAAAAAAGTTTTTTCTAGGGGATGGAAGTTATCAGTGAACAAGAGAAAAAGCGAAGAAGCCCACTTTATAGCGTTGCTCGGAAAATGCTACAATAAAGCCAAGCAAAGCTAAAACGAGCGCCATAAACCCAATACCTGACTGGCTGTTACCGAGAGGGGAGAAGCCCAAATATATGGTCGTAGACTTTGAGTAAGTCCTTCTGCGGCCCAAAATCCAGAGTAGATGTGTTTTAGAGTCCATCCGGTAGACTTGGTAATTGGGCTCTGGGCCAGATGGAGAGCATCAAGCAGCAAGCAATAGTAGATCAAAATCAATGGGTGCGGTGTGAATTGAATTCCAGTAGTAGCCGTTCTAGGATAAGAGGGGTGGGACCCTTCACTTCCATCACCACCATTTGCGGCACTGATTGAATTAAATTACGAGTTAGTTAGCATTGTATGAGGACTGTCTCCCCAATCACGGTAGGAGTTTGGATTTTGCGAGTCGAGTCCCACAATTTGGAAGCAGATCGGTGAAATAATCAGACTGCGCTTGACTTGCTCGAATTGTTTGTGGGTCCTCTCCATGTTTCTATTATTACTGTTTCTGATAGATTCTTATTAAGAGGGAGAGGAGGGAGTTAGTAATAGGAAGCAAGAAAAACTCTTCTGTCTTGTGCTAGTTGTGATTATCTCATTCATACAAACTACTACACTTGATTGTTTGACTAAAAGCTCTCACTGCTGATACAAATTAGTATCATCATTTTGACGTAATATAGGTATCAAGTATCAAAGCAGAGCCGCCCCCCGTGGGGTGGGGTGGGGGGGGGGGGTTAGCTTGACGGATGCTAAACCCCAATATGACAGTGGGTCAAACTGTCAAAAGTCTTTCTTTCTTTCTTTCTTTATGTTATGGGGACTTCAATTTAATCAGTAGGTTAGCTTAAAATGACATTTAGCTATTCTGAATTACTACTAACTACAAAACCCACTGGTTTTTCTTTCTTTATTTGATGGCTTAGATGAATTTTTACTACTAGTATTATCACATTTGTAGCAGCAATTTCGTGCAGTGGTTACCAGCTTAGAAGTGTCAAAATGGGTGGTTCAAACGGATCATAGTTGAGTAATAATGGATATAATTTTATTAATCCATTTATACAAATTTAATAAATGGGTCAAAATAAACCAACTCATTTATATCCATTTAAAAAATGCGTGTGTGTATGAGTACATCCAATTACAAATCTATGACTCAACCAATGGCCCTTTTTGCTGTTGGCCACCACTAAAGATTTTAAGTTTTGGTGGGGTGGGAGGTCAAGAGTTTAAATTTTGCCTCTCATCATCATTGTGCCACTATATGTGGCTTCTTCAAAATGCATACAATTGCATAGTGCACTCATCTAGTTCGATCGTAGTTTAATTTCTGTCATTTTCCAATTAGTTCAGTTGGGCATCCCCTCCCTCTAGCATAGGTTAAAATATGAATAGGAGTAGAGTAGATATTACCGTTTAATAAAAAAAAAAAAAAATCTATGAGTCAATTGAAATTCTACTTGTTTTTATATATATATTTTTCCATATTGTTTGACATCAAATAACAGCATTTTATTATTATTAGACTGATAAGAAATTTAAATATATATATTTAACACCTACTAAAATTTGAGTTTAAATATAAATTTATTTTTATATGAATATAAAATGATTGAATCGAATTAATCCACTGCTCACCAAATTGAGCTGTTGTGGATGCTAATTGCTAACGTTACCAACCAGCCACCACCATGCCGTCAAATGATCCTCTCCATGATTGCTCCAAGGTCATGCTTTTCAAAAAGGGCTGGTCTAGAGGGCGGACCACGCCTTTTCCATTCAGCCAAAATATAATTAAAAAGAAAAAAGAAAAGGGTTCACCAAACTTTACCTTTCATTTTCCCCACTCTTTTTGTCACGACACAGTTGAGACTCCAAGCAACGAAAGTTTTACATTGTTGAACCACCGCAATTGAGCATATACAAATAGTTTCTTGATTTAGAATTGAGCCAGACAATTTTAGTGCATTTACAAAAAAAAAAAAAAAAAAAAAGGTTGGGGTTTGAAACATCAAAATGCGGCTAACTATCTATGGATTTCATCGTCTTATGTGTATTAGTAATTTAAATACGTCTATGAAATATCTTCAAGTAGTTAATTTTGATTTCGCAGACTCATTTATCCAACGCCTTTTTAGTGATTGAATTCACCACACTCCTCATTTATCAAAACACTTTGCAGTTCACCTAAAACAATAAATTTTGGTGCCTAAGTGTTTAATAAAATAAAAATTTCAATTATAGCCAATTACGTAAGACTTGTTAAAATTTTAGGTGAGAAAACCTAATTGGTTCGTTCATATATTAATACTAGGGATAATATCATGTACCATCCTTGAGGTTGCTCCTAATATCACCTGACTCCCTAAGGTTTCAAAAGCATCACTTAACTCCCATAGTAATTGCAAATAGACTATATTAACCCTCACTTCAAATATAATTCACATATCAAATAAATGGAGCTAAATATTTTATAAAAAAAGGAAACAAAAGTCATTTTCTTCTCTTTCTCTTTTTTGCAATATTCTCTCTTACTGATTTTTTGGATGACTATGTAATTTTCTATTTGTAAATTATAATAAAGTGAATTTTGTTATCTTTTACTTTTTATAATTATGATATAACGGGATATGATTTATTTGTTTATTTTGATTTATTTTTTATAATAATCAGTACAATTTAAAGGTTTGGGCATGAGTTGAGAAGATGTTGGAAAAAAAGATAATGTTCATAAGAAATTGGTTTTGAGCATATAGAGTTAAATTAGTCAATTGTATTTCTTGGCAAATATCTTTTTTATTTTTCAAATATATATTTTTATGGATTATAACATTATGATGTGGTAGTACTGCTAAAAATTATTTTTTAAATGACGGTTTTGTTGAAGTAAACAAAGCGATCTAGGAGAACTTTTATTTAGCAAGTAGAAGGGTAATTTAGGATTTTTAAAAATTTTGTTACACAAATGACAAAAAGTAAGGAAGGTAAGTGGTATTTTTAAAACCTTAAAAGTGTCAGGTGATATTAAGAGAAATCTTAGGGGATGTTTTTGATATTATCCCTTAATACTACGATACGATGTAATGGTGCACTAACTAATTTATGAAGTTATGAATTAGTATGATAGTAGCTGGTACAGAGTGCAAATGGGTCAATGAGAGCAATTGAAATTTGAAATAGCGTGTTGGTGGAGGTCCTTGTCCTTGGGGGTGGGAGTGGAGCAGTACGTATTTCACTAATATATTTGTGTGGCGCCGCTGGCGTGCCTTGAAAGAGCGTGCGGTCGCTGATGGATGCAATTCATATTTGAGCTTGAACAAACATTTGGTTGGCCGCCTATTCCTACATCCAATAATCCTTTTCTATTTTTTGTTGGAGTTTCGTCTTTAATAAATCTGTGAATTTCCCTCATCATTTATCCCACCAAAGTCCAATTGAGCTATATATGGAGCTACCAAAAAAAATCCATTTAAACTAGAGAGATGGATAGTGCACCCTCTGATCTGAAGTCTCTCTTTTTTAGACCTGGAAGGGATTGTAAATCCATGCATCTTAGTACATGAGTTTTCGCCCAGCAGAGGACACTGGAGAGAAGGAAGCGAGTTAGTGGGGAACCACTAAACCGGCAATCATTAGAAAGAGGACTTGGGCTCAAGAGATAAGACCCCTGACCCCCAAATTTCAGCTTATAAAAAGTACTAAAAGGGGTGGACTTGGGATTAATAATGAGATGCTCCAAATTCTTCTTGCAAATAGACGTGGGTAGCCTTGATGGTGCTCCCTCCCTCTTATCCAATCCCATCATCCTCTTCCAATTTTTTCCGGTTCCCTCCCTCTCTTCTCACCTGCTCTCTCCTCTTCTCTTCTGTCTTCAAAACCACTTTCCCCACCTCCAAATAGTACACCGTTCCACAATACAATCCAACCCACAAGTTGTCGTTTTCCAATTTTCCCTATGGTTTAGTCAAAATCTTTAGACCGAACCCCATTTGTCCCGTCAGTTAGAATGGGCCTATTTATGTCTCATTTGCTTTCCTCCCTTTAAGAAAATTGAAGCCCCACTTCCACTCCCCTCCCCTCCCCATGATCAAACAAAGCTTAATGGGAAGGTGGGTGTGGCTTTTATAGCTTTGGAACAAGGCAAAGCTTATGCTTTACAATACTCGTACCAATTTACTTACCATATTAAGTTCTTCTTCATTGCTTCATTACTTGTTCCTGTCTTGGTTGTTGAAAGATTTGATTTTTAACACTTTACGGTGACTACTAGATTCTTTCCAACACCTTCGCTTTGGAAAATTGTGGGCTTTTGAAGTATGTGTTGTTTGAGTTTATTCTTCTTATCTTTTTTCCCCTCTCCAATTAAGTAGCTAGATGTCTATTATCTGTTCAAATTTCTACAGTCAAAGCTTGCAACTTTTTTGATGTTTTTAAGGAATTCGGATGCTTTTGGCAGGAATATCTTTAGTGAGGGACAATAGGAGTGTAATGATCAAGTTTTTTTTCTGGACAAGATGGGCTTTTGGGATTCCAGTTATCTTTCGTTTATCATTAAGCTTGTAATTCAGGATTATTTCGCGGCCTAAACAAGGGGAAAAGAAGAGAGAGAAATGAGACTTGAAATATACTAGTTCTTGTTCAGTTGAAGATAAAATGGAAAGTGTCTTCCAGGGACATTGCTGATTTTCTCGCAGTCTTTGTCTTGTGTATAGTATTGGTCGGTCCGTTGAATCACGTAGCTGCTTTTCGAGACTGAAATGCGATTCTAGCACGTTTATCCAGCCAATAGAACGATCAGAAAAATAAAATGAAAGGAAAGGGGTCTAGTCTATTTTCTATTGTGGCAAAAATCTTTTTCCATGTTCTTTTTAATCATTTTTTTTCCGGCTCTCTGTCAATAAGCTTTGAATTTATTGTCCAAGATGTTGATTGATTTTTCACTGCAGAGCTCAAAAAACAATGAGAACACTTCACTTGATGACCCATGTGAGAACTAAAATCGGGATTTTGTTTTCAGGATAAGAACTTTTTAGCTTCTGTTGCTGTGAAATGGAGGCTTTAACTTCAACTGCTTCAGTTACTCTCCCTCGAGAACCAGCCATCTATGATGAGGCCTCTATGCAGCAAAGCATGGTCTTCTCTGACAGTCTAAAGGTACTTTCTTGATCCCTGATTGGTTTGGCTTCTAGTAGTTATTTCACAGCGAGAAAGTTTTAAATGGAAATTTCTTCTTCAAGGACGGAGTAGCATTCATATGTACACGAAGAAACAAAAAAGTTTCTGTTACGGGACTAAATTATCTTTCTGCAAGGAAATACACATATCTTAGTGATGTATATGTAAAAAATCTGAAAATACTAGATTAATGAAATTACAAGAGAGCTTGTGGATTTGATGCATGTTTGGGGCTAGATTTGTTAGAAACTTGGATTTACACAGTAAAGGGGCAACTCTTTTACTAAATAATCTCTTTCCTGGTCTGTAATTAAGAAAAAAGTGTAAGGAATTTGTCTGTCCTTTTTCCTTATGCGTATGGTTGAATCATTCATGCATCTTGTCAAGTACACTTCGAGCTTCTTGATAATCCTTAATTCCTGTGCTTCCATGCCAAGGCTATTACTCCATACTATTTAGCTTTTTTGACTTGGTTGTGAGAACTTATGTATCTTATGGCATGATTTTTGATAGGATTTGAAGAATCTGAGAAAACAATTATACTCTGCAGCCGAGTATTTTGAATTATCATATACCAGTGATGACCAAAAACAAATGTGAGTTACTTTCTGTTATGTAGAACTTTTAACATAATCATGGCATTTTATTTTCATCTGAATTGAAATATCCTGCTTGCACAGAGTTGTAAATACTTTGAAAGATTATGCAATCAAAGCTCTTGTAAATACTGTGGATCATTTGGGCTCTATGTCGTACAAGGTCAATGATCTCTTGGATGAAAAGGTTGATGAAGTTTCTGGAACTGAGCTTCGGGTATCTTGCATTGAGCAGGTAAGTTGGGTTGCGTCTTTTGTCCAAATAGTCTGTTTCCCTGCATCGTTTAAATTTGTTACTTTGACCTTCCAATATCAACATTTTTGGAAATGCATAACCATCTTAAGCAGTGTTCTACTTTAATTTTCTAAGTAAACTTAGATTAAATTGGATTGCATTAAGGAATAGAAAAATTGCTTAGCTTTTTCTTCCTTATTATACTTTTGGGCGGAGAAGGCAGAGGCTGCAGGCATCGTGTTACTGTTTATCCAACATGCATCACCTGAAAATGTCTAATAACAGATATTTGTCACTGCAGCACTTTCCTGAAATTGGCTATGTAGGAGTAATAATGTTGTTATATAAAGACATCATTTTGGGAGGATTGACGTCTTCCAGATTCCTGGATGCACGATCCAGAAAGTTTGCTGACAGAAAATGATTCATTGCCAAAATTCATTTGAATGATAGGAATATTTTGCATTAAGCTGTTATCAGTAAATCTGGAAATGAAAAATTTACATTTACATTTTTCTTCGACAATTTATCCTGTCTTTTCATATCAATACAAAAGGATCAGAGGGGATTTGTGAAGGGGACAGATTAATAGATAGACATTCTTCATGATGGCATTCCAATTGGCACAACGAGTTACTTGGCTGTGGTATTGATTGATGTACAAAATCAAGCGTCAAATGCATTTTGCAATTCCTATTAATGTTTCAGTTTGAACTAGATTTCTTGAAATTACAAGGTTTTGGTGGTCAAGGGCCAGAAAGTGAACCATAGGTCTTAATGAAAATGTGGATATGTTGATTCTTGCTCTCTTGTCGTGCTTCCAGAGATTGAGGACTTGCCAGGATTATATTGATCGTGAGGGTCTCTCACAGCAGTCACTGGTCATAAATACTCCGAAATACCATAAAAGATACATATTGACAGGTAAATAGAAAATCTCTATTCTCATGTTTTTTATTTCCCTTCTTTTCTGTCATCTCAATCGTAACTGTTTAACAACTACAAATTTTTTGTTCAGCTGCAGAGAGCATGAACGGTGTCAATCATTTAAGGTTGCATCAACAAAGATGTAGCCTGGATGATGAAGATGACTGGCATCAATTTAGGAATGGTAGTTTCTTGCTTACGATTCTGTTGGACTTGCTATTTTCTCTGTAACTTGTGTTGTTTGAGCAACTCTTCAGCACAACATAATTGTGTTTCAACAGCAGTTCGAGCGACAATTAGAGAAATCCCATCATCTGCAGTTAGGTAATAATCCTGTGGTTAATCGTGGTTCATCAACTTGAAACATCTAATTAACCAGATCATGCTTGCTGCAGGAATGGGCGTTCTCCATCACCTTCACCGCGACTTTCTCAGCAACCTGGAAACTTTTCATTCTCAGGCACTTTTCCTGGAAAGGAATCAGGTTCTCTCATAATCAACTCTCATCTATTTTCCTTGTTAATTTCTTATGTAAAATATTTTATCATTTGTTTTGGTTTCTTATAAGGACTGTTTTGGTGATCAGAAAAGCGAACAGTTTCACCGCATCGATTTCCCCTTTTACGCACTGGATCTCTTGCTAGTCGACAAACTACTCCAAAGAAATCTAGGCCAACAAGTCCAAATCCAACTCGACCAACCACTCCCAATCCTTCTATTGGAAGACAGGTATTTGATAGATCCTTTCTTTTGTTTCACTAGTTTCTTTCCTTTTAACCTAGAGCAAACTGTACTTCTTTGATCTCCTGTCCCAAACAAGAAGACAATAATATCAAGTGTAGTCAGAATTCTTAATTATTATTAGTTTGCTTTCATGTTTTCTGGTGTTTGTTATTGTTTAAATGCTTTTTGTCTCTACCAGTTCCCTGCAGAAGCTCGGAAATCAGCTTCAATGAGGTTCCATGCTGAAAGAGGGAGTCCCAAAGATCCCAGAGATACTGATCACAATTCTAGCAAAAGTAAACGCCTTCTCAAGGCATTGCTTAGCCGAAGAAAGTCAAAGAAAGACGACATGCTATATACTTACTTAGATGAATACTAATGCCACCCACTGGCGGAAAAGGAAGATGTCGCCCACCTGGCTCTATATTTCCCTGCTACACCCGCCCATTTTGTAATGCTAGCTGTTCCCACTTCCTAGTATTCTTTTTCTCTTTTCTACCATTTTAAGTTGCTTGAGCAGAAATATGTTGTGTCATAGATACCGTGATATCAGCAAGAGTTAAATCATATTATTATTACCTTTCCCCTTTTTGTACCAGCAAGGATGCACCAAAGGGTATAAGCGGCAATGGCTTATTTATTTTTATTAGAGAGAGAGAGAGAGAGAGAGAGAGAGAGAGAGAGAGGAAAAGGGAAATAGGTGCAACGCTGTTGGTTTGATGAATATTGCGAGTAGCGTAGCGTAGACATGCTTATATTTGCGATTATGTAGGCAGTACGAGATTTCATCTCTGCTAGGAAAATAAGCAGTGGAAATGCAGTTTCAAGTTAGCTAATTTTTGTCCTTGTTCAGCCAGTGCCCGTCAAAACTACTACTACTACTAAGTCCTCTACGGGGAATATAAGCACAAGAAATGCACTTTCAAGCTAGTATGTTTTGTGCGCGTTCAGTGCTAAACCCTCCTAAACTACTAATTCCTCAGCCAGATAAAAATGCAACAAGAACAATAAGGCCTATAAACAAAACACTTGAAGCCAGAAGATAAATTATAAGGGTCTCTTTAATATCTTCTTATAAACTTGCACAGAAATAACAGAAACTCTAATCCGATAGCCAAATGGGATTTAACAAGAAACTCGCATCTGATGCATTGTTTTGGAACACAAATTTAAACTGCTTCACTTGATAATACAATTGATCCAAGTGGACATAAATGTCAAACTTCCACTCCTTGATCGAATTCATCTATGGTTTTCGTGGCAAGAGTCAGCACATCAACAAATGCACTAAATGATGCCCGCAGAAATCTCGGCTCTACTGCCTCAAAATGCCTGTAGAAAATAAACTGAATCACGTTAAACCTACACACCTTAGTCATTTGGATAACAAACTACGAGAAGCATTGGGGGTGTGCACTCAATTGATTCCAGCATCAACATAGATTGGCAGACATGTTCACAAGCATTTCAGAAGATATCTGAACCAAAGTCTTGATCAAAAGAATGGTAAGGAGCTTACACTAAAAGCTTTCCATCCGAGACTGACATTTCGCGCTTTACCTTGTCTGGCTGCAACTATATGACCATTAAAAGAGTCAAATCAAGTCAAATGTTAAACCATTTAACTGATGGGAAGAGTTAGACATCACCATACCTCCTTATCTACATCCAATGCTGAGTAGACAATGCGAACTTTTCTTTCAGATTCATAATTTACTTCCAAGTCACTGCATTTAACATTTTTCCACACAATTAAACAAGCAGCAAGTATCTGATGCATGCTCGTGCTGCTAATTACCATCCAGAGATCTAATCTATGAATCCCATTCTGTTTTACTTGCCGTGATTCATTTTTATTATCACAATCAAGTAATTTTATCATAATGAATTCCAAAAATCCCCTGCCTAATTGCTTATACCCAATATTAAACAGACTATTGATCACAATACAACTTTCTTTGATACACAGCAATTTAGTCAAACATAAACAAGATACTCCAAACCTGCAAGTAAATTTAGAATAAGTAACAGAAGGGATTGAGTTCCCTTCATTTCTTTTGCGATAGTCATGTATTACAAAATATTAGTCCCTAGTCTAAATCAGCCAAAATACGACAGAGGGGAATCTTCTCTTCGGAACAAGGAAAAAAAAAAGGTTTTTGTGAAACTGGCGTCTCTCAAGAAACCAGAGTTGCGGGAATTGAGAAATTAGACATGCACAAGTAAACTGCGTAGGGTTGAAGTAAACACCTCCCAATCCACATCTCCGAATCAAAACAGAAATTATAAAAAAAAAAAAAAAAAAATTTACATTTGAATCAACGGAACCATAATAACGGGACGAGTTAGAAATTAGTTCCGCTGGAGTGCAGCATAGCACCTTCCCCAACCCAAGCACGAGCTGCAATGTTATGCAGTGATGTGGTATTATATGCCTAAACAAGAGAGCGATAGAAACAGATGGAGAAAGAGAGAGACTGACCAACTGAAATCCCATTTGGTTAGGACAGTATCTACCGTTGTTTCGTCGGAAGGGATAACCTCCATCTTTATTCCTAGGGCAAGTTGGTCTCCTACTTCCGCCTCCGAACAGAAGCCGGCCAATGTTTTGTTGATTAAGTTCAAAAAAGAAAAGGATAAATTACCTTTGACCCCTTTCTAGTTTGGTGTTTTATCACATAAGTACATAACCTCCTATAGTTTAAAAATCTATATATAACTCCCTTATAATTTAGATACTATCAATAGTAAAAATTCAAAATTAAACTAATAAACTAACAAATTTTTCCTTTGAATCCATCATGTGATCCACACATGCGCGATCATTTTTAGAAATTTAAAAAGGTTAGAGAAATGACTTTCACCACCCTCATAACTTCTGGTCAAATGCTAAAAATTATTGAGGATAGAGAGATGATTAAACCCTCATGACGAGGAGTCTCACGCTAGGCAAAAATTGCCGGTTACATACGAGCAATCGGTTACATAATGAAAAAAACACGTGTTTCCTCTTTTCTCGGTAATATATGGAAAATTCTATCATCCCTTTCTATCATAAGCCAGGATTGTAATCTAATAAATTTTTGCCATATAATTGAATAATTTAAACTCTTGAAACCATTTAAGTGTTGATATCTCTCTTTTAATACATCCAATAGTGAATTGAAACGTAACGATATCACATCCAAAAGGTATCGTAGAACATTCCTAAAAGTTGATTTTGAGAAAATTTGGGATGATTCTTACCTTGCATGCATCTTTTGTTATTTGTTTTCGCAGATTAGCGTAGTTAATTTAAGCAAGTTTCCTTCTTATTTTCCCCCGGTACAAGCACGATTTATAAGCAAAACTGGTAAAGTGGTTTCATTACTTTTGTTTTTTGTTTGGGCTTACTTTTACAAGTTATCTGTCTTCCTATTTATATAGATCGAAAAAACTAGTCTTCTGGCTTTGGGGAAAAAAATAGCCGGCAACGCCCACCACAATAGTGATTATTGGAGAGAAAAGAAAAAAAATTTAAGACTAAGTTCCTACCCCATAAATCTTGAAGGTAAAAGAAGAAATTAACCCAAATTAATTCGGATAACTAGGACTCGGTTAGGCAAAGTCAATTTGTCCGAAGGTTAGACGCAGTACATTTTATAGTACTTAACAAATGAGACTGCAATTGTGCCGCCCATCCTCAAACTGGAAATGCTGGCGCAGGATGTGAAAAGTGATTGATCTAATGGACGGCTTTGCTAGACGACTGTTTTGATTTTAGGAAAAACTGCTTGACGTGATTGAGAATATGTACTGCTTTGGATAATGATGTTGCTTTAGTGCATTTGGCTTTATTGGATTATCGTTAATTGGATTGGATTCCCAGTCCACCAAGAAACTTTGAGCGCCGGAGTAACAAACGAAAGTGACACCAAAAAAGAAGGGGTCTACGCGCATTAGGTTAGGTGTTGTAATGGACTGCCTTGTTTGGATACATTTTAGTGGTTGGCAATAAAGAATATCCTCGCGGTATATTTCTTGAAATGGCCCCGACTTAAATTGCTGCGGATCACGCCATTATTCATACGTCTCTCCCCTATGAAGAAGCCCTTTCTTTTTCCTCTTTTTTTCCCCCATTCCCGATGTTTGTTTACTCATCCAAGTCTCTAGCTTGAGGATCATTTGTGGCTTCTTCTTCTTCTTCTTCTTCTTCTTCGAGCATATTATGAGTTGGCGGTTCTGGGTCAGTGAGACTGGGTGCTCAGGTGATCATACTTAGAAAGGTATGTCATGTTCGTGGCAAATTTTGTTTGGTCTCAAAGTGAATCACGAGTCTTAGTATTTATCCCTTCTCTTCATGCCGGAGTCTAGTTCAACGAGCTCTTGAGTTGAGAGTCTTTTGAGAGCGAAGTGATGCTCGAGAATTCTAAGTATGTTCTTTCCAACCAATTCTCAATTTGATTGCCTTCGGTTTTGGAGACTGCGGAAGATGATCAGATGACGCTTGAGGCGCCAGATTAATCCGCACTGATGACCCAAGTCAAATTCATACCAGGTATCCTCTTTTTTTTCCTGAAGAAAATATTAGTACTAACTAGTTCGGGATTATAACGTTCTCCTAATGTTAACATAGACACTGCGTCTAATTTGCTGCATCGTTCTGAGCTTCTTCTGTTGACCATTAAACTTGTTCATGTACTTGTATGATGAATCGGATTTGTCCTCTAGATTAATTTCTTGAGAGAGATTCCATGAATAAGTTAAAAAAATAAAAAGAGTCTCCGAGCGTCTCTGTCTCCGTCTGTTAAAAAGAGAGATTAGTGTTGAGAGAATCCAACGCTGTTTAATGGAATAATCTTTTCTTCAACTGATACGTGAACTCCCCTAACTGATACTGTGCAGAATTCTTTGAGTTTCATTGGTTTATAGACATGAGAAGACGAGGAATCAACAGTTTTGTATTAATATCAGGTACACGGTAAAATGGACATGCAGTTACAAGTAATATTTCCTGACCATTGATTGAGGTGTCACTAAAACAGGAGCACAGAAAAAATGCAAGGCATCCAGTTTATGATTGCCTTGCCATCTTTACAATCATCTTGCCTAAAACTTGGCTGTTTCATTTTTCTCTTCCCTGCTGCACTCCACGAACAAAACTGTGACTATGGTCATTGTTGGTACCCAGGCCGACTTTTTGTCTCCTTGTGATCTTCTTAGATTAACCAAGAAATAAATTAGGCGAGTTTTGCTTGTTTTAGTGAAAAGCCGCGTTACCAGAAGCTCATAAATAATCAAATGCCCTGCAGATATATATATATAAAGAGATCCGATTAGGCTTGTACATCTCCATCAACATATCAGCACCGCAAAAGGTAATAGGACAATTACCAGTAAACAAGCTTCTCACCTCTCTTAGCTATGTCAGGGTAGGTCCTACTTTGGCCGGTCTTAGACTTCTTGTAGATCTTCTCAGGTACTCCGCTACCAACACGAGGAGGCCAAAAAGGTACAAGAAGAAGGCATGAAGCTTTCCTACAAGGTCAACCATGAAACTCAAACTAGCTCCTCCCTCAGAGTTGATTCTCCCAAATTTTATCCACCCTGAAAAAGCGTCAGCACACAAGCACGAAACAATTTAATGGAATAGGCCAGTTGACAACATTTAAACACCATCATTACAGCTATTGGCCCTTTATGAGACACCTAAACTTAGGCTTCAGCAAACCCCGTTTCAAGTTTCAACAGATTTACGTTTATTATATCCGAGCCAGCCTAGTTTCAAAATTGAAAAAATGGTATGCTGTCAATATTGCTATTTTGTACAACTCCATAGCGCAAGATGGCTACAATGCCAATATTTTATATCCATATTTAATCTTTGTCTGAATGGATCCTTTCTTAGTTTAGAGCAAGTCACTTAGTGTTGCATTACTCTTCTGATAACATGAAATACTCACCAGAGCTTTTCAGGGGCAAGTTTGTCCAATCATGTGTGCTTAATTTTTCTTCTGATGCCTTGAGCAATTCAAGAAGAGCTTTATTGACCTGGAGTTAATGATGAAGTTACTGATTCGAGCAAGAAATAGAAACTGATCATATCACACACATCCAGTTCAGGAAAAAATAGAATTTTAGGAGGCCAACAGTCTAAAACGAAATACTGAGTAAACTTCCCAACAAGTAACAGAAAAAAAAAAAAAAAAAAAAAGAAGTGAATTGCACCAGTAATTGAATTCCGTGGAAGCATGGTTTTCTACTTACAATCTCAAAAGTGAAACAAGAAACTAAGCCTGTAACCAGCACTTCATACAATCAAAGTTCTGCATGAGAATGGAATTTTGAAACAATTTCTAGCTGCTTCACAGTGCCTCATCATTATTTTGACACACACACAGAACATTGTAACTCAGCCTTGTGACATTTTAATTCCAAATTATAAGACGATCACACAAGTTTTGTAGCTGATAGCATAATTATTAAACCCAGCAAGGAGCTCAACCCGGAGAGGTGATCGGGTCACCGGTTCAATCATGGGTGGAGCGGTTCAACTGCAAATTACACAATAGTTATATTATATAATATAATAATATATTTTAAATTATAAAAATAGTAAAATTTTTAAGTTAGTGGTTCAATTAGCAGTTTAATCGGAGATTTTTTTCAATTCACAGGTTGAATCGCCGGCTCGTTGACTAGCGATTTAACCGGGGGTTTGTTGCTTAACTGGTTTAATTAGCAACCCAGCCCAGTTCTATGGCCAGTTCGATCGCCGGGCCGGCCCAACCTATGGCTGATAGGTAGCTTAATGCCTTTAAGGACCAGGCAAGCTACTTTTTCCCCCGGTTTGGTCAGTCAATTAAATGTCTTTCCCAATTTGGCTTCTTATAGTTCACAAAATTCATAACAATCTGCAGGTACTATGGATTTCAGAACAAAGCCATCAGCCAGCTAATAACATCAGCAAGATCCAGGTAATGCAAGCACCACCAGTCAAGCTAAGCCAGAGTTTTTCCATGCTTATCATCTCATTTCAGTGCCTCAGTGTTTTTCATTTTTTATTTCTCGTCTTCTTCTTCTCTCTCTCTCAATTTTAATTTTGGTCGGATTTGGCAGGGAAATATGGCACCTGGTTTCAAAACAAATTTTCAGCCTACTTTTTCCATTCTCAGCTACAAAAAAAGAATTTCTACCTCTTCAGTCCTCTCATGACTGACAAGATGTCCCCCATGAAGTTCTACCATTCGGGCAGAAGGATACAATTTCTCAGCAATCCTCTTTGCATGGCATAATTGAGCAATGACATCATGTCTGAACCATCAAAAGACTACTCAGTTTTGCTAAGTAGAGATCTTTCAGGTAAAATTGCAACTAACAAGTAAAGTTCTTGTGCCGTGAACAGTAATAATACCTTCCATGGATAACTGATACTAGGAATCCAGCCGCACGGATTGCTTCAAACTCTGCAAGCGTCAGCTTATGCGTCCAGCATGCATTTATTTGACCTTCAAATCCATAATTGGTCTGCATGCCAGTAGATGATATACCTTTAACATATTCCTGCAAAATGGCCTCAAATAAGTCTGCCATTCTAACAGCTTTACTCATATACTGTAATTTCACCTTTGTTAAGTAATGGCCACATATTATGGCATCAGTAACTCGAGAAAAGTGGATCATGCATAAAATTGCCACAAAGAGCGTAACATGTTAATGAGAAAATGACAGAAAACCAAAATATTGTGATACATATACAATTACAAAACATTTGGATACGGCCAACTGCTTCATAGCCAATGATAGTTATTAATCCCAGGTTTGAGTGAGCAAAAAATGCAGGAGGATAACCATAACATCTTAGTAGTTTGCTGGTCAACTATATTATTCTGCACAAAAGTTGAAAAGGAATAGGTAGTAATTCCTACCTATTCCTTACCACCTTGAGGGAATCCACCAGGAAGAATGATTAGACCTTAAGACAATTTGAAATAAAGGACAAGTAAAATGGCAGACTAAGACTCTGGCAACTCTCTGTTGGTTGAAACAGATGCCCTATTTGGATTATCAAATATTGCTTGTGTAAAGGTTTGAAAATGATTTAAACCACAGGTAACAATCATGCACCATGAACAACACACTGGTTGATAATCATGCAATCGTTTACAGCAAGTCAACAAAAGCCATTGGTTGGTCGCAAAGCCTGCCAACTTGCTGAAGTTGTATCTTAAATGCACTGCAATACATCTTAAGCGTCATGCAAAAAAGGCAAGCTGGCTCACTGTTCCTTACTTGATATAGAATTGCTCTTCTGGTTTGCGTGCCAACATACTCTTCAAGATATTCCTGCATAGAGGTTACATTTCCTTAAATGTCAATCATCTCAGTGACACTATTTGATACCCTGGATTTCTAACATCAACAAAACCAAACAAGCCTTAAAAAATGTGCAGGAACTTTTTCATTGTACCATTCAGCTAAGTTGATAACCTAACAGGAGGCAAAGTTCAAAAGTTGCAAAAGAAAAATTCATAGAATCATATACAAAGTTTCCTGTCCCAATTTTTATCTTAATTTCAACAACGAAAACTAGACCAACCAAAAACCAGTCCACATTTGGCAGAAGTTTTCCGACTCACTGCTCAACTAGTCTAGCTAAACTTCCTTTCAAAACCAAGAAAAAATGAATACAAGAAAAATGTTCTAAAACAAAAACCATAAAACAGCAAAAGAAGGGTAACCTTTGAGTAGTGAGTGTCCAAATCAACAGCTGCCCTCTGCTGAGGAGTTTTTGCCCTCAAAAACCGGATTGCAATTGACAAGGTTTGACGATCTAGCTGCAAAATAGGGAAAGTTCTTATCAGTCAACATGGTTGTACTGCATATTAGAATCATAAATTGATGCTGGAAATCAAATACAGTGGCCACCAGAATCACTTGATCTCAAGCCAACTAAACAAACAAAAGTGTTCATCAATGGGAGATGGATATAATGATGGCCATAGCAACTATTTTGTAAACCTTTTGCACTTGACTGTTGGATAGAAAGAAGAGAAATGCAGAGCTTATAACCCGTTCCCCCCCCCCCCCCAGGGTAAACTTGCTGAGAGAGAGAGAGAGAGATTATGTTCAAAACAGTTTCAGAGGGGAATTACTTTTGTTTCAACGATTTAAAGGAGGTGTCCAGAAACAATCTAAGATTGCATTTTTCATTGTACAGATTGGAACAAGATAAGAAACCGCCATAATGGTTACACATCATTGAACCAGATTGCAGGGTTAAAGAATATTTGTCATTTGCTCAGAAAGGATACGTACCTTTGGAATGCATTCATAACCTCCACCCGTCACATTTAGTAAAGCCAGTGATAATACCCTGCCAGGGACCATAGCAGCCATTTTGCAAGCAATCATACCTCCTACATATATCCCAGCTTCACTCAGTCATGCGAACTCATATGCCACTTAGAGCAGAACTGAATCCTAACACTAGTACCTAGTTCCATAGGAGTATTTCCCAGTGAAGTGAACCACATCATTAAAACAATGAACAATCGAAATCATGACAAGCTCAGTTGAAGTGCATGTCTGACATTACTTAAAATATACCTCCAGGTTATCAACAACTATGTTTTCAAGAAGAACTGTTGTGTTTGGTGGCCTGCATTTCCTCTTTCAATTTTGAAATTTGGTATCAAACTGAAAATCGACCCTATTATTCCACACCAAATCTTATCCTTGCAATAACTATATTTCTGTTTTGTAAGCAATCCTTCCAATAAGTTGATTAACCTATCTTAAAATCACAACTGACATTAAGGGGCTCAGGGAAAACCAAAAATGAAACAAATCAATAAAACGACTGAGTAATGTTGTCACTCATGGACTCACCCATTGAATGTCCAAATACATGGGCCTTTTCCCAACCCAAAAAATCCATTATAGCGACCGCATCTTTTGCCATAAGAGTCGTTCTGCACAATAACCATTCCACAATACTATCAGTTTCAGAATATATCCGCACCCTCTTCGACACAGCTGAAGTAAAAGAATTAAAACCTAAAACCCTGTATATTCGGAGTTCCAACGCGTCAAGGTCCACTTTTTTACTAACCTCAGCAGCTCATTTAGGAGGAAAAATGAAAACCATCTGCAGAAAGCTTTCATTTTTCTATTTCACAAAAAGAGGGAAAGAGGAACAGGAGAAACTTAAATGGTTTGCCGCTTTGCCTATATCATTTTTCTCAGAACCCCAAAAAAAAAAAGGAAAAAAAAAAAAGACAGCAGAAAGGAAGAATTTCTAGCATGGAACGGATGATCATCACAAAAATACACCATTTACATCTTCGACGGCCATTAAAACCAAAATCCATCACAAGTCTATGTCTTTACCAGAATCTCAGAGAGTCAAGAAACTAACAATCAATTAATCAACCCACGATATCTATGGGGGTTGTGATGCTAAAAAAGATTGGAGTTTTGGAACAAGGAGTTTTGAGGACTCACGTGTAAGCTGACTTTTTGGTGGGCACGGAGCTGCGACCCATTCCACGATTATCAAAGGCACAAACCTCCACTCCAAGGCTCTCATTGTGACTAGCGATAGGGGTTTGATCGCCGGCCGGCGATTCCTCATCATTGGGCGTCAAGGTACCGGCGAGCGTCCTGATTTGCCGTTCCCATGAAGTGTGAGTCCCCGCCAATCCTAATAATCAAAGCGAAAAATCATCATCGACCCACAATAATTATATATGTTAACACTTTAATATCTTCCATCTTTTGTTGTTTTGAATTTTTACCGATGATCATGAGGACTTTAGTTGGACCTCGCCCGTAAGTTCTGTAGAAAATCTTAATTCCATTATCCCCAGGGGCAGCTTCTGAACCGTTCTGGAACGAGCTGACCTCGCAGAATGGCATGTTGGGTCGAATTTAACAGAGAGAAAAGAGAGAGATAGCAGACGAGGAGGAGGAGGAGGAGATGCGGACGTGGAGGAGGGAATGTTTATTTTCCAGGAAACAACACCACATAACGAGGAGGAATGCTATTTTTTTTTTCTTTTATAAGTACCATCACTAACTAATACAGCTAAAAATAAAAAATAGAAAAGATTATGTGTTGTTTTCTCCGATGCTGCTGTTTGTTTTCGTTTTCGTTTTCGTTTTCTTTTTTTGGTTGTATTTTATCTGGTTTTGGTTAGTAGACTAGTACTTGTTTTATGATGGTGGGACCTGAGACGCGTGGCAGATAAGGAGTGATTTAGTGGGAGATTAGGAATACGATGGTGGTCGGCTGCGCGTGGAGTCCAGGTCAAAGTCAAAAAATGTTAGTACTATGACTTTTTTTTTTTTCTTTGTCAAAAAATAACGTTAGTTAGCACTTAGCACTTAGCAGATCCAAAATCCAATTCAACGTTAATGGCAATGGGGCAGCGACAGCCAGGAGCGATTCGAGCGAATCGAGGGAGAAAGGGTCTTCCACTCTTCCTTAGATTTTTTGTTGTTAGTAGCAGGTGTTTGACTTTCTTTTCCTAGAGTTACTTCAATTCATCCCCTCTATTCTGTACCCTTATTCTATGCTCCGAGGTTCGGGGTAAAAAGAAAAGAGAAAAGTCAATCAATCTAACTAAATACTCTTTGCCTTCCTCTTTATACGAGAATTGTTCTAAATCTATACGCTTTCCATCTGATCTGATAATGGTTCAATTTCCGTCAGGTTTCCTCCCATCTGGTTTGATGGTGGTTTAGTCCCCGTCAAATTCTCTCGACTCAGTTGAACCACTCCTTTAAAATAAGCACTCATCTGGTCTGATGGTGGTTCAGTCCCCATCAGGTCCCCTTCCATCTGGTCTGATGGTAATTTAGTTCTCGTTATGTTCTCTCTGACTTAGTTGGATCACTTCTCTAGAGTAGGCTATAGGAGTAAATTAGACTAAACTAAATGTGCCGTTAAAGACAAAAAAAAAAAAAGAAGAAAAACTAAATACTCCTTGCATCCCAATTAAGTTGTTATGTTTCAAAAATTCAACTTTTAAAAATAGTGATTTGATTATGATGTTTGTATTTCTCTTTCAATGTTACCCCCAACAAATTCAAAATTTGAATATCAATGGTAACACACATGCACATGATGAAGAGAGGGGCTATATCAAAATGAGAGACTAAAAAATATTTAATTTTCTCAACATAACGAACATTTTAGAATATCTCAAAATAAATTATATGACACTTCCAATGAAATAAAGTTGGACCATTTAAGAAAGCATTCAACACGAGTGAGAGTACCCACTAAATGAACGAGGAGTCATTACCACACCGGTAATTGTCTCTAGTTGTTAATGACTACACTAGACGACTATGACTCGGGTAAAGGGATTTGTTTGAGCAGCGTGATTGCCGGGGCCGGCCACGGAGGAGAGTTCAAGCCCGAACTTCACACTACCATGTCGCCCAGATTATATTCAACTTCTTGATTGGATGTTTACATTAGTAGCAACAAGTTACCAATGAAAAAACATGTACCCCACTAACAGAAAAACGCGGTAGGTAAATGGGATATGGAAACTGGCTCGTGTAAAACGTTTAGAAAAAATGGGTGGGAATAGAGATGCGAACGGGGAAGATGATGACTGGGCCATTATTTATCACATATATCTATATGATATGATGCCGAAGGATGAAATGCTGAAATTTTTTTTTTTTTTCCTTTGGAGCCAGCCACGCGCATGCGCATGCGCGTTCATTCATTTATGATTATTAACGGAATGACTGCGCGCCTCTAAAATACTGCCATTTGGCAGCGAATGTTGACAACGACAGAAATGCAGAGAGACATGTGTACTGTTTACCCAAATCCATTTGATTAGCTCTTTCCAAATTCCTCGACAAGTGTTTGGACTGGACGCTACCGATGACAATTGTTTACACTTACACATACTTGTTTTTTTTTTTTTGTAATCCCCTTAAAATCTAAATCCAGTAAATTGTTCCTCACAATTGATAACGTAACCCAAAAAAAAAAAAGAAAAAAATTTATTTGTTAGCAGGTACAATTTAAGAGCTACAAAGAATGACATACTACCAGCAGGTAACAAATGAATTGGTCAACAAGTCCCCGCGTGGCATTTTTGAAGACCAACGACCTCGGTCTCTAAAATGCAAACTTTGACTTTTGAACATTGGCCTATTCCTGTTTCAACACAAGGGAGCTGCAGAAGTACAAGCCAACCCAACAATCTTTTTAACTTGAATTACCCTAAAATATTAAATTAAGAGCTCATTCTACCAACTAGTTACCCGCTTCAATCTCTCCCTATAATTAAGATCAACCAAATTTCTACACGGAGCAGCTGCTACAGATGACACATTTTTGAAAGGAAACAAACCTGACATACCATTTCCGGAAACCTACTCAATTTACCAATCAGATCATTAGATTTTATACGGACCTGCTGTGGATGACGCGGTGAAAAGTACTCGAACCAGCCATCGTGTGCCAGGCGAACCAGCAGGACGCAAAAGGATGGATCCCATTGAGGAGAATCCTGTGGATCAGAGCCTATTAGCAGTAACAATATCGATGCAGAATTACTCGAGTTCAATTCTCATCCATGTTGAACTCCAAAACACCACTAGACAATTCTCATCTATGTGGGCTGTAGCAATGGCACTGCTAAGAGCAAAGTCAACCAATGCCGCTCGCTTACCACCAATGAGACTTAGTCGTGTGTCGTAGTGTTCCATGCTTCTAGATCGCAATTGCCACCCTAAATGTCCGGTTCCTATTTTTGTCCAGTTCCTGTAACAGGTATAATGCAACACAAAAGCCAAGTAAATGAAGTGGCATACTTAGAAAGCAATCAAGTATGATCAAATGAAAAACAAGAAACGCTTGAAACGTTCTGTTGTGTTGTTTCTTTGCTTCGTGCAAATACTTGTCGATGCCTAATTTGGATACTTTACAATTACCCATCATATCCTCACATTGGCTTAATTTGGAAAGCAGAAGGATGAGCAAATCCACTAAATCCCTCTGTTACAGGACATTTCAGAAAAGAGGAAGCCATAGAACTTTAAGAACAAGAAAAGAATATACATGAATGTGTGCGCGTGTCTGTGTATTAAGCCGTCTGTTACTAAATGATGGCGAGTCAAACAGAGTCTGTAATGAATACATTCATGTGTCCTCCAAAAAATGGGGAATAGTTATCCAAACAAAAGTAGTTTGAAATAAAAAAAATTGTGCAACAATCAAAATGAGCACAAAGTTGATTTTCTAAAATTTGGTACCTTGATTCATTCTCTTCAGTGGAAATGCCATATATGAGCAGCTTCACAACCTCCAGTGGAGGGAAGTAGGCAGGGAAAGTAGGAAATTTGACCAAAGATAACACATGTTACCACTAAACCATTTCTTTTAATTTCTTTCTCAGTCTAGACAATCTTCTCTGCAGAGGCAACTTCTCAGATCTCATTTCCAATTTGTCCAAATAATATATTACTTTTTTCAATGTCTCCACAACCTCTTTACTATCATTGCCAAGAGCTAACTCTTGAATTTTCAAGATCCTTTGTAGCCGCTTGAGTATTTCTTTATCATCCCTCCCCAATCGGGTTTGAATGGAGACCACACAGTCAAGAGCCTCCCCTGCAATGTAGGTAAAAAAAAGATCAAAATATGAAAAGAAGTTGGTTAATCAATGCAAAGAGCAGAAATGGAGATTTTATTGTCAGTCTGTGGTGGGAAAAAACTAGGAGCCAATCAAGAACTATATGCTCCAAATCCTTCTAGGATATAAGCTGGTCAAGCACAAAAGAAGGTTGCTACTACAATCTCTACAGGAATGAAGTACCTACAAAAGTATATACAACATACTTCAGCATAAAATGGGTAGGCAAAGCTCACCAACTGGTAGGGATTCTTCTCCAAATGCTTTTTCACGGATAAGTAAAGCGTTTAAGGCAAAATTTTCAGCTTCTTCATCTCGATTCAGATTATACAGTACAACTGCCAGATGCAACATCGGAAAGGTGATGGACTGATCATCTGGAGGTACTGTCTTCATCATGATCTGCAGACTTTTTCTGAGCAAGCGTTCAGCCTCAGCAAAATTTTTGAACTGTGAATAGGAAGCAGCAAGGTTCATTAGATGGATGACACAGCTCGGATGGTCTTTCCCTTGATATTTCTCAGTGATCAACAAGCACTCCTCCAGAAGGACCCTGCCTTCTTCTCCTCTGAAAATGTAATGACGCATTTCAATGATAGACAGTCAAAACCAATTTGAAAGTCATAAATTTAATAGAAAAGCTTTCTTCCACAAGGTTTAGCCTATTAAACGCAGTATATCACCCCAGATGTGAAGTAGAACAATCTGAAGTGCATTACAACTTGAGTATTTATAATTAAAAGATGACCCTTCAAACATGATATTCATCAAAAGGCATTGATAATCTAGCACAAAGTTAGTTAGTTAACAAAGAAAGTTGCATATAATTAGCTAATTATTTACCTTCCGACTGCATGAAGTAATTCTGCCACATCTATTCTCATCTTCTCCATCAGCTCATCATCTAATGCTATGGACTTTGAATGCTTCAGAACTTGAAAAGCATCCTTATATAGATTGATGGCTTCATGTACATCACCTGTGATGAGTACGATTGAATCCAACATGTTTAGGAAGTACAAAGAAGTCCATGACATGGTAACACTTCTCAATAGATAAAAATTGGATGCAACTGTGATCTTAAATGGTACGAGAGGAGGCGCACAATGGACATAAAATCGAGATATCTGAGTATTTTGTTGTATAGAGAAATCTGTAAAAGCTTACCTGTTGCACATTTTACATGTGCCAGGGAACACATAGCCATTCCTACTCTTCCATCTTTTTCTCCATATAACTTGATATACTGGTCTAAAATTCTGCACAATGACAGAAAAAGCCAAGAGAGCGTGAATAATCAAAACCAAAACCTCATGCAATTAAAGCATATTAGCTGGAGATATGTAACCTCTTGAAAACATTTTCGGCTTCAGATGATCTTCCTTCCTTTGATAAAAGATTGCCCAGTGAAGTCAAAGGCAACAGCAATTCCTCACATACAAGGCCCCTTCCAGATTCCAATATCTTAATCACCAGGTGATATGTCTCTATTGACTCCGTGGCTCTTCCAGTAGAACCCAGAACTTTTGCAATGCCTAACATCGGAGTGACAAGGAAAGTACTACTATTTCCTGCAAAAAGAAAATTTTCATAAAATATCAATGCTTGCAGAGAAGTGGAGGCAAAGCTACCATGGCAGATGACTAAACTAGAATGTAAAAGTCTATGTCCCTATGAAACAACAGATGCGCCTTCCACTTATTGCTCCTAATAACCAGACAAGTAAAAAGCAAAACTTCAGTGGAACTGTCGAGAAAATTGAGGCGAGGCTGCAAATATAGTAGCATCTAAGGATAGGCATCAATTAGTCACTCCAGCTGTAACTATCTCACCATCACCTGTCAGAATGCAGCATACAAAAGAACAAACTTACCATATTTTTTTTCCATAATTCTAAGGGCCCTCCTGTACTGATAAATGGCCATTTCAAACTTTTTCACCTTCTCATACATGTTTCCCATGTGTAAAAGTATCGAATCCAGAAGAGGCTCATCATCTTTTAATTCCTCAACAACTTGCTCTACCTGGGAGCAGGAAAACTTACATAATTAGTATAGGAATATGCAAGATAATTTAGGATAAAGTACCAGATGCTCCCCAGAAGAAAATGTGACTACTTGAAGGACTAAAAACTAAGCATAGTCATCAAAATATAATCATTCAGAAATTCGAAATGAAACGTATCTATGCTCAATTAGAGATTAACCAAATCAGAGAACGAGATATCTATTTCCTAACAAATTCGTCTCACCACATCTAACACAGATGCAACCATCCTTGTTTCACTTAGAGCCATGTATCCCAATGCAATTACATCGAGAATAGCAGCTTCTTCTATGCCTCTAGCACCAGTATCCATCTGTTGTTTCACAGCAACATAATTTGCTTGAAGTAGGTCAAAGGCATCATTTTCCTTTCCCAATCTTATCAAAGTTTTGACTTCGTCGAATAAACCATCCAGCTGTCTTTCAAGGTTGTATATACTGCCAAGCGAGAGGGAGAGGTATCACTCAACTTTTCCCCACTCACAATGAGGTATATAGCATAACATGACTGACATGGTGTGCAGGACTACTTTCCTAAAAGATTTTGACCTACTTCAACTGAAACAGCAGTTTAAGATGTCTCCACATTTCAATTTGGTCATAAGTCGGACATTCCCAGGAAGGTTATCAGACACTATTTGCATAGTTCAGTTCAAGACGCTGAAAAACAGATGGAATTTCAGAAACTGATTTGTTTTAGCTTAATCACAGATCTGTTCTGAGCATTGCTCCGCTAGTGCATCAATGAAGGAAAGCCGGCTATTACAGGATGCTATCCTTAAAGCTTTGATACAAGGAAGCTGCTTAATTGAGCTTTTTAGCTGATATACATGGGCACTTCTACACAAGCACCAACAACGAATATAACTCAAGCTTCTGTAGGAATTTAGTTCTTGATGCAATTGTGGTTTTAGTACCTCTCCAAATTGCTTGGACTATGATCACCAGAGGCGATCAATCGATCTTCTTGATTTGTTCCATCCACTTCTACTGTGCCATTTGTGGCAAGTCGCCTACAATGACGACTGAATGGCGCTCCAGGAGTGGTGACCATGTAGAGCTTAACATTACATTTTTGACATGGAAGACAGTAAACTGCAGAAGTAATGAAGCCCTTCAGCAGCTGATATAAACGGGAGTCCAGACAGGCGGCAGAATGCATCCTGAAAGATCAAAGGAAAGGAAAATAAACGCATAACGGACAAATACTGGGGTACCATCCGATTAATATGGGTTAATTAGCTGAAACAAAAAAAGAGCAAAAAAAAAAAAAACACATTGTACGCACAAAGGGAGTGATTTGGGGAGAAAGGTAAATCGACAATCCCACACCTATTAGAAACTAGAACATCAAACTTTTTAAAGGAAAAAAAAAAAATTTAAAAAGGGTTGCTTCACAGTGATGCCGCAAAGGGAGAGTTGAAATTTCTGGATTAGTTCAACAACAAGTATTAAATGGTGAGAGACAAACTACGTTATTAGAGAATATGACATATAAATCATTCCCACCCCTTGAACCCACAAGCTTGAGAAGCTGTACTTGGTAGACGATAATTAAGCTGATAGAGTCATAGAGATATAAGAGTTAGACTGAAGAAGAAGAAGAAGGAAATAAAACTAACAGCTTAGCAGGGTTCAGGATTCACATATCATCCTTATCCTTGTGTAGTTACCTTAAGTGCACAACTAAATGCGCTAAAAAAAAATAGAAGAAGGACGAGAGAAAAGTTTAATGCGTACTTGCACAGATTATTAGTGGGAGTTATAAGAGAAGAAGTTGAGGAAGAAGAGAGCAGAGAAGCTGCAGCAGCTGCTGCCATTCTTTATCTGCAATTCTGCGAGCCACCGCGCCGGCTGTCTCCTGTAGAATAGAATAGAATAGAATATTATGGAACTGGATGGAAATAATCCCCTCATGCCCTTTACTTTTAGTTTTAGCAGCCAACGATATTGGACAATGATGGTTGGGCTGGTAGGCAGGTTGAGCCCAATATCATTTGTTAGCCCACATTGACCCAAACAGTCCGCGTTCGTAAAGCCCAAGTGCAGTTTTGTATTTTCAGAGACATATAGTGGTATTTTGCAAACTATTGCCACGCGTACAAAAGGGTGGCGAATAGCAGCAGAAAGATGGTAAAGAAGAAGAAGAAGGAGAATAAATGGCAATGGCTGCCTTATCGTCTTTCTTCATCGCTGCGCCAGTATCCACCCCCTGTAAACTACCAGTAGTGCCAGCATATCAAATGCTACTCTAATTTGCCATTTTCATATTTTATCTCGAAATTCGTTCGTCTTGACTTTAAATTTCACTTTGCTGCAGAGAATTGATCTCCAAGCTCAAGTTAATCCATGCCGGTGGAACCTCGAAATTAGGTCCCAGGTACGATTCTTATGATTTTGGTATTCGACTTTGTGCGCGAATCCGAAAAAACTTTTGTCGATTTACTTAATGAATTATTGGAAAACAGCGGATTTCCAGCTCGAAAAGTGATGGTCCTGGGCGTAGGCGGGTGTGGAGGCGAAGAAAATTGGTAATGGACAATTTCTGTTTCCATTTATTGAATTTTTTTTCTGGAATTATAGTAGCATCCCCTAATAAGTAGTAGTAGTAAGCATGTAAATGTGGCTGAACTTGAATAGGATTTTATATCTTAGTTTACTTCTCATTCCAGCTCTTATACTCAACCAACGACAGCCTGAGCAGTGCAGATGCTTGATAGTTTTATTTGTTGAAATTGAGAGCTTGTAGATAAGGGTGAATTTGGAACCTTGCCTCACAGTGATTCTTTTTGCCAATTGTTTTCCTTAATGTTATGATCTTTATTGCTGGATCTTGATAATTTGGAACTCAATATTGTTGAAACTTAATTTAGTTCATCTACAGGACAATGACTTTTGCTGACTTGCATGATACCTAGAAGGTAAAAACTACCATCCTCTTGAGAGTCCATGACAAAAACTGGGCTGTTTAGATGCAGAATGAGATTATGCTTGTTCAAAATGTAATTGATGGAAATGATGGCATGTCATTTTCCTGGAATCTTCAAAATAGAGTGAAAATTGAAGTAATGATCCAAAGCTAGCCTCTGTGCTGAGTGTAAAGGAGAGCAATGTTGTGTTTATGCGGTGCATGCTTTGAAATATTTCAACAATGAGAAGTTCACATTGCTGAGAGAGCGTGTAAATAGACTTTATAGTTAGAGAATATGTGAAATCAAAGCTACTTTTCTGAGAGGCTTCAATAAGGAGATGGAGAATGGTAGTGCTTTTTATTCACTGGTGGAATCTAAGATTTTGGTTTGAGCTTTGCTAAATTGCATGATGTAACTTAATGGATTTATTGTGGTTCAAAGTCTCGTTTTCCAACGGTGTGTACTGGATACTTGCTTCGAAGATGCGTTGTTAGTAGTTTTTAACAAGCCTCCCCTGCTATATTCACTAGCACAATATGGGTTCAACTTCTTATTTGGTGCTTACATTCCTATCAAGGACGTGCTATTGCTGGAAGACTTGAGCACTCTTAAGCTGGATGTTGATCACTGAGTCTGTTATCACAGTCATTTCCCTGGAAAGAAAGTTTCTAGTATTTTCATATGTTGAAGCATTTTGGAGCTTCTTTAAATTTTGCAGTGATGTTGGTATTGTCAAATCTGGTTTTATTTATTTCTTATTTTCAGTTTCAAATTTTATTTCATAAGTAAAAACTTAGTTTATGTGGCAACTCTGATGTGGCAAATGTGGGATTTTATTTTGGGATGATGTGGCAAACTTAGTTTATGTCTGATGATGTGGATGAAGACAAAATTGTGCGTTCTTGTAGAAAAATGCTTAAAGTTGAGACCCATTGACAAAGCAAATTCTCTAGCATGACCCGATCCCAGAATAGAAGTTTTGTTGGCTCTACAGATATCGTTTACATGGAAAGCATGATTGAATGTATCTGAATAAAGTGATTTGTATATGAATTTTGATAGTTGCTCTGGCATTTCTCTGTTTTTAACTAAACTAGTGCTAAGGGCACACTCATGTGGCTGCAATTTAAGAATAAGCTAATTTTTATGAAATTTTCTTTATTGAATTGATAGTTATCTTGGTAGTTATGCCCATTGGCAGTTACCTTGGCAGTTAAGCCTATTGGTAGTCACAGCGAAAAGTGAAAATTATGTTGGATATGTATAATCGGATAGTCAGGATAAAATTTAGTTTTTGTGAGGATAAAAATGGATGCTTAGAAAGTGACAAAAGATATTTACCCCAATCCCTTCCTCTAACTTTATATGTAGTATGGATATAAATTGTGGAATGCCAAACCTCTATTTTACTTGGGGCCTTTAAGGAATTTTCACTTTCATAATGGGCCAGATATTTTGTGCTCTGCTATTCTTATTAATTCTTTAGCCAAAAATGGTCTTTGGAACCATTATTCTGCTGTAAAAGTATTCCAGAAGCCTCAGTAGATTTATTATTTATTTGGCAATTCCCTCACCAAGTGCCCACCCTTTTGTCCCTTTGGTAATTTACAGACAAAGAAGGATGAGTTTCTGGAACCCAAATTGGAAAGAGTTCCTTTCCTTGAAGAACAGGTCAGGAAGATAAGAGACGGGGGGAAGCTCCTGACCATGGATATCCATAGACTACTATTATCTGAGGATAACCGATTTGATTTTGTGAATGAGGTGGCAGCTGAGGCGAAAATGTATGTTGAAAACAACCGGGATGAATATGGTGCAAAGAAGGCTATCCTTCATGTACTGAGCAATCGAATGAATGATGCTGGGACGTCTCGTCCAGAAGCATACTTGGAGTCCGATCCATTCAATCCTGGTCCTGGTTATTTGAGAGAAGAGCTTTAGATTGTCGTAGATGTTGTAAATTGTAAAAATAATCTGATAGACAAACTTTGTCAGATTAGTTTCTTGTAATATTTGCAGTCAGTGTTTATCCGTCTTTTCCTACTGATTTCTATAATAGTTCGAGCGTTTGAGCTGACATTACAGTTGACAAATGATTTGGTTCCGCTAGTGCAAAAATTGATAACGAGACGGTGCTCGGGGTTATGAGTTATGCTCGCAGTTTGGCCTTTGGCTTGGAATGGCAGACCGAAATCTGCCTTGATTACAATGGGGCTAGTGAGCAAGGTGACGGATCTCCCATGCAATTGCATACGGTGTATTTCTGTCAACATTTGAGACAAATTATCTGAAAAAATTGAAGAGCTGAAACTCTCACTCTATACGATCAAGCATTAGAGTATTGAGATTTATTATCTTAAAATTTGACGGACATGAAGCTACTAAAAAGCATTACCCAAAAAAAAAAAAATTTTTTTTCCTCCTCAAAATAGAGGGTGAACCTTCTTTTGTATTAATAGCTTGGTGGTGAATTAGGGTAAACATAACATTTTAAAAAAGGCATTTTTTTCTTTAACAAATTTTGAAAAAAAAAAAAGAATTGAAGAAAAATTTTAGAGGCACCACAAAACCAATTTCATATATACTTTTTAATCCTAATGAATTGTCATTTTTTTCCTATTCTACTTTTTTTTCGGTTTTTGAATTGCAATCCCAAATGCGTGGAAAATTTTATTGCAAATAATAAACTTGTGTCTCTAAAGGGATAATTTCTAAAACCTTCCTTGACATTTTTTATAATATTACTTAGCACCACTTAGGTTTTCAAAATCTCACGTACCTCTTTGGGATTGATTTTTTTGTTATTAGAAATGCAATAAATATAAGAATTTTATTCTAACACAACCCTTATGTTACACTACTTGTGAAGTTTACAATGATAATAAAAAATTAAATGACGTTAAAAAGTAAAAATATGAAAATATGAACGGTTATAAATGTAATAACGAGTAATTTTGTAGATATATAACAACTATTTCTTAATATAACGAATGATATTCTAACAAAAAAAAAGGATATTCTTAGATGTATATCTGGTCATTAAATTATTTTTTATTAATTTATTTAATTCTAACTTATTTATAATTTTTTTCTATAAGTAGGATTCGTATTTCAAATCACATAAATGAAAAGATTGTTTTAATTTTTAATACAACTTAAATTACATCATGTATTAAAAAATATTTTTAAAAAAATTTCTTGATTTCATTGTAACTACCCCATAAAATTTTTAAGGTATTAATTATTTATTAAAATCCTTCTAAATGATTGATTTTGACTGGATTTAATTTAACTACTTTCTTTACCATCCGACCACCACCTCGATGCAGAGAAATATGGGTCAATATTGGATAGCGATTTAACTTTTTGATCTATATTTTTTGTTTTAACCTTTTGGTTATATATAGTTATATTAAGAACCGAAGGGTAATCTCGTTAATCTGCGGTCTTTAACAGGGACAAAAGAAGGAGAGGGAGAATGCAAAAAAGAGGAAATAGTGCAGGTGCGTGGCGCGGCCGGGGCTAGTTTTAACAGTAACACAAACACAAGCGCTCGCTCGAGAGATTGTTAGGTGCACGCTTGGGTTTTCCTGTTTACTTCGATCAAAATAATTAGAAAAGAAAAAAAATTAAGGGCGGAATTCAATGGCCGAAGCGTATTGGAGGTACAGCGACAGCCGGCAGCAGGCCTCGGCGACTCTTCAGTTGCCGGTCGCGAAACGTCTTCGTTCTGATTACGGTATTAATAATATATTCCACCGTTTGTTTCCAATTTTACCTGTTTTCGTCGATTTTTTCTCTAAGCTAGGGTTTTGGGGATTGTTTTGTTTGGGTATTACTTGCAGAATCACTGTGTTTTGCAAAAGCAGTAAAACCAAAAAAGAAAAAAAAGCGATCTTTGATTTCTTCCGAGTGAATGCAAAAGATGGCTCTTGAAAATTTGGGTAAAGTAGATTTAGCCAATTGTATAGATTATTTTTAAGAGTAGATGATTGTGTTGACCCCCATCAAAACTAATTTATCTCACTTTAGGGGATGAGAAAAGAGAAATAAGAGATGCCGTGCTATTTTTATTACAATCATTACTGTTGTTGTGGCCGGCTTAATTTTGGTAAAGTTAGGAATTATGAGGACATAGGAAAACAGGGCATCCAGAGTTGATGTTTCTTTTCTTATATAAATTTTTATTTTACATGAATGGCATACAGTTATTATGCCATACTTCAAATTGGCTACTAAACTGACCATGTTTGGACCTCTATGATTGACTTTGATGTGTTCTTTTTTATGTGGCAGATGTGCCTAGTGGCCATGAATTGTCGAACTACTATGCTCGCGAAGATGAAAGGGTATCACACCGTGTCATCAGAGATACTGACCCTATTGGAGCATCTTATGACCGTTACCTACGTAGCTCGGTATTTTTTGGCATTAGGTTTTACTCTTCAAATTTAGATCGCCAGGTTAGGTGAATTTCACCTATTTGTGCTTGTGTCTGACACACTTTTGCTATTCAACAGCAATTGTCATCTTACTCTGGTGGGGAGTCTGCAAGATCAATGAGTAATGGACTTGGTGGACATCCTGTTGATGATCCGCGAATTGTGGGCATGGGGGGATCTGATTTAGCTATGAGCACAAAGAGCCGGAGCATGGGTGTAGGTGGTGGAAGATCTGAACTTCCTCTTCCTCCTGATGCTTCCAGTACGCTGTTTGTGGAGGGCTTGCCTGCCAATTGCACACGTCGAGAAGTTTCTCGTATCCTTTTGTGATTGGGATTTCAAAGCACTGCTTTCATATTTCTATTCTACTTTGGTTTCCTTCACTCTGGTATGCAGATATATTCCGCCCCTTTGTAGGCTACAAAGAAGTGAGGCTTGTAACCAAAGATTCGAGGCATGTAAGTATAGACACTAATTTATACCTCTTCCTGAATCCATAAAGGCTTTTGTATATGTATTTTTATGCTGCTACGCTGAATTTCCATGAACTGTTGCAGCCTGGAGGTGAGCCGTTGGTCCTTTGTTTTGTTGATTTTGCAAGTCCAGCTTATGCAGCTACTGCAATGGATGCATTACAAGGTAAGATTAAGAAATACAATGTTATACTTGTTACACCATTTCCGCATGAAAAGAATAGTGAACAGGTAAAGAATTATGGGCTTAATTATGAACTTGTGCTTAATCATGGAAGATTGAAAGAAACACTATTGCTCACAAGATCTTGGAAGATTGAAAAGAACCACTATTGTTGTCAATACCATCTGTTTTTATCAGCTCCACTAATATTATCACAACATCTCCACTATTGTTACCAACGCAAGCCCAATTTTATCTGTTGGACTAATATTATCACGACTTTTCCTTTTTGAGCCATAAATTTGCATCTATTATATTAGGAGATGTTGCTAAGACGATGATCAATTCCAAAGGGTGCCCATTTTTGTATTTGGTACCCAGTAAATGGTAGCACCATATTTTGCGTGTCTGGATTCACTCAGACATGTATGACTGTATTGATGACAATGGAGTTTAAAATCAACTAGCAAGTCTGACCAGGTTACCGGTTTTAGTTATAGTTGGCATTTTAAGTTGTGTTTCTATTGACAATTTAAGAGTGAGAAAGGAAGCAGAAGGCGTGAATTCAGGATCTGAGATCATGAATCTAACAGCTAGTGCCACCAAGCCTGATGTTGGATGCAGTCTCTTGTACTAGTCTGTTCTGAACCGAAACTTATATCTCCAGATAGGGTTGATTCAGAAATGGTGCAGCTTAGTTTTCATTTTTACACTTCTGACTTCACGTTGTGCCATTTCATGTTCTTCATTCCGGGAAATTCACATTGAGATCAAATATGACAGGTATTGGTGAGATTATTCGTCTTTAGAATCCAGGAAATTATCTATGCATAATGATCGAAATTGTTGATTGGTGATAATATAAAGTCAATAGCTCTTTTAGCAAAAGAATAAGATTTTTTGGCCGCATTTAAGATATCTTTTTTCCTTGGGCACATACAGATTAGTGGAACTCTATCTGGTGGACTTGCATAGTGTGCTGAAAGTTGGTAAATAGCATAAATGGACATTATTATACGAGTGTGTTTATGTGTTTCCAATGCAGCAATAATTCAACTATGAAAATGAGTTGATATCCCACAGTTGTAATAACAAAAAAAACCTTGGGATGACACGTAAAATAGACAAACTTAATCTTGCAGGTTATAAATTCGACGAGCATGACCGTGATTCTGTGCGTCTAAGGCTGCAATTTGCTCGCTACCCTGGTGCAAGGTCGGGTGGCGGGCATCGTGGAAAACGCTGAATTATGCAGCTACAGGTGATACGTGATACACTCGATGCGCTTGAACCCTTAATGTTTATGGCCACTATGTTTTGTTAGATATAGTGGTCATTAAAGCACACTAAATAATGGAACAACGCTTGTATGTAGGACCTACCACGAGAGATGATACGATGCCTTGGACTTTTGCGAATTACATCGTTTTCCAAATGGACGCTTTCCCTAGGTCCAGCTTGAATTGGGTGGGTTGCCGTATTTGAGTGGTGGCTGCTGATGTCTTAAGAGCGTGTTAGCGTTTTCTATTGCTGTTGTTTTTCGTCTCAAAATCTGGTATCTATTCTGAAGTTGGAGGGCATGCGGGATAATGTTATAGGTCATGGCAGATGATCCTTATCCTTTTGGCCTTCAAAATATAGGAGACTCTTATACAAGTTAATGTAACACTAAGTGCAATTTATTTAGTTTACTATTGTGCTACATGATGGTTTTTAAGCTTGTTTACTGAATCTGTGCTTGATGAGCACTATAGCTATTTCACCCTTTTCCTTCTTTAATTCTTTTTTTTTTAAATTACGATGACGCAACAGACTATTCATTTTCTGCCCTAGTTCTTTGGTTCACTTTATATGTCAACGTGTTTGTGCCCTCTACATCCTTCACAGACATTTGGAAAATCTAATGCAAGCATAAGCCGGACTGCATTTTGTAGGTTTCTTCTGGAATTGAAAACATAATACCTTTGGAATGATACCTTGAATTCATTAGCTTCTTATCAAGAATTGGAATGATAATGGAAGGGTGTTAGGTGCCCCTATCAATGCTATTTATGAAATTTTGTTAAAAGAAAATAAAAGGATGGTTAGAGAGAGGGAGAGCTGCATCTTGGCCATGCATTAATCACTTATTTGAGTTGAAGATTAGCAACTTGTGCACGTGTGATGCACTTCCCTTTGATATGAATCCAAAACAGTCCTGCATGTGCGTCACTCTCTATTAGGAGTTTCTGCACATTTTTCAGTTCTTGAAGTGGAGAAAATGCCGTCTCCTGCTGTAGCAAGATGCATTTAATTGACAATGTTACTCCAATGTCATTTGGATTGAAGAAGCTCTACCTCTATCGAAATGAGGAAGCTCCTAATAGACCTTATCTCTGGGCAGGAAATCTTGCTATGAAAGAACACCAACATAACTGCGTTAAAATTTGACATAGATCGTCTTAACATTGACTTCTTGCAGTTAGTTTGCACTAGGGACATTGTCAACCATGCAGCGCTGTGCTGTATTCTCGTTTCACTCAACCATCCATGTTCAATGATGACATAAGTTTTTCCAAAGGAAAATTTTTCCAATACCTTAGATAGGATTCCTTATCTTGAACTGTATAATTTTAGAGCGATAAGCAGAATCTTGTATCAATGATGGGGATTGAGAAGATTTTCAAAACTAGTATACTTGTTATGGTATTTGTGCATCTCTTTGCCCTTAGTTGTGCCGCTAATGTGGTGTGGTTTTAATTGCTTTTGGAAGCATCATAGACTTTGGTTGCCTGGCCATACCTGCTTAATGGGATGTAAAAACTTCATGATCTGCTGATTTGCTGATTGCTGTCTTTCTTGGTGTTCTGTTTGAGCCTTGTCTGATGCAAGGCATATCTTGATTGTACATCTGAATTTCTATTCACTCGCGGCTGTGGTAATTGAGCTACGAGCATTTTCATGCTCGAGATTCTCTTGCTGATAATGTTGAAGGGCCCACAGTGCTTGTATCAGATACGTTGGATTTGGCTTTGGAATTTTGGAACAGTCAATATTGGTCTGAAAGTTACTTCTGAAAAAGGAGGACATGGAATGTGGAACAACTTCTCAGATTTTTAGTTCTTTCTGTTTAGCTAACTGATTTTCATTGTTGTTGTGCTGTGGATGTGGAATGCAGACAAGCAAAGCATCTAAGTAGTTTTTGTTTGGCTGTAACCTCATGTTGGATAAAATGAACCTGATGGAATGTGAAAAAAATTTTCTGTTTTTTTTTAAATGAAAATTGTTTAGTTAACTGATTTTAAAATTTGTGGTGCTGTGGTCCTCTGGAAGTGGAATGCAAACGAGCATTTAGAGTCTTTGTCGATTTGATGTTCTTGTCAGCTACAAACCTTTACTGATCTAAATGTGCTCAAGCTGCAGAAGGCGGATCAACTGAATCAAAGTTTGACCTTGACAAATTTTAATTCGTGTTTGGCTCTTTTAAGACTCCTGATTTCTTTTCCTCCAGTAATTTATTCAAAGCTTGAATAGATTGGCTTTCTGCCTTGGTCATGAGCTTGAGATTGTTCAGAGTATGCCTCATTCTGTTCCTTCTGTGTTTTATTCTTTTTTCTTTGGAATATGCTGTCAGTCAACCGAAAAAAAAAGAGCATATGATGTTTATGTTCACCGGATTTCAGGTCGAAGTTGATTTTATGATGAGAACATACTTTCAGATTTTAGCACTCGAGCATTTCTTCCTTTCGCCTTGGTTTCTTGGTTTTATAATAATAGGCTATGTAAGGATGGTTTTTGAAATCAGTTTAACCTTTGCCTCTATAAATTAGCACAAACAACTGGATGATCTATCAAAAAAATTAGGGTTATATGCAAAAAACCCACACAAATTATATACCCAACTGCAGTTTACCTCCTAAACTATAATAATGGGCATTTTGCTCCCTTGAATGATATGTTTGAACAATATTGTCCCTGCTATCTTAAATTCTTTTTTTTTTTTCTATTAGCTTTTTTCATTTTTTTTTTCCTTTTATTTTCTTTTTGTTCTCGTGGAACTAGATAACGTCTCTCTTCGATGTGAAAAGACTTTTTGTTTTCCTGGTACGTGTGAAAAAGAAAGATATTTTCATAATTAAAATTCTCGCAAGCTTTGGATGATCATGCTAAACTAGGCGAAAGAAATTGAGGGAACCCCATGCTACTCGAACGACGACGACGACCAGGAATTAATATGACCGACCACATTAATATTTTGTTTGGACGGCCATTATTTAGCCAAAAATTATTTGCTTGCATCATAAATATAATCTTTAACACATCTTTTTATTTCATTCACAGCACATCACAAAAAAGTGATATAATAATTATTTCAAATAATCTTCTGTCCAAATAACAGAGTAGTAATTAGTAAAGTACATAATTTTCCGGGTAAAAATTTCTGTGAAATGTAGTCAGGTGAAGCCAATTTCCCTGAGCATGAAATCTTCATTAATCATTTGCAGTGTTATCTTTAACGTCATCCAAAACCCGAGGGGAGAGGGGCCTATTTGGAGTGCTTCATTTTTTCCCCAATTAAATTGTTAATAGTCCATATGTCTGTAAATGATATTGTATGATTCTACAAAGAACACATTCAGTTTTTTCCCCCCTTTAATAACGATAAGAAAATTTCCCCCCCCCCCAAAAAGAGTCTATAATATCATTTAAGTTCTCCAAGAATGTGCAAATTGGTCTACCAATTTCGAGTAAATCTTGGGTTATATACGAATTGAGACTCGTGTATAATTTTGTTTGGATAATTTTTTATACACTCTCAGTATATAATTTTTATGTTGGTAGATTTAAATCATTGCTATATAATATAAATTTAAATTTAAAATTTAAATCATGCACATGTAAGCGTACATCCAAAGCTAAGTTGTCACTTAATCCATTTTGTTTTAGTGTGTAATTTTGGGTTATCTATTAATTGATATATCCTTGTGAATTCGGGCCACTCTAGTTACGGGTCTGTCCAATTACCTAATAAATTAGCACAACAATAGTAGTAAATTTTGCATCAACTCATTTATAATTCAGGTTTACATCGAAATTCTACGGTTGACATGACTGGAGCTGGTGATTCCCATTTCCTATCCTTGGAGGTTCCATCCCAGAAAACTTGTAATAATAAATTTGATCTGTAAGAATAATTGAACTAATAATTTTTGTTCTGGAGTGGACAGAATCTGAAATCTAAGCCGCTAAAATTAGTTAGAGGTGAGGCTTCGTTCCCAGAATCTTATCCTTCCCGTTCTAAACCACACGCTTTCCTTTGGCCCATTCTCACCGTACTATAAACAGCAGCAGAAGCTGGCAACTTCAAAGGTTGTTCAGGAACCCCTCTGAAGCTCTGCTTTTCATCAAGACTTCTACTTCATTAATGGCTTTGTCTAGCCCACAACTTCGGAGGTTTCTCTTAAACCACAGGGGATACTGCAACTACGAATTGAACAACAAGGCCACAAAAAACACCGTCGCGGTTAAGGGTGGGGGAGGCAGATGCTGCTCAGCCATTGCAATTGATGCCCCATCTTCTTTGACAGGTGTTTCCAGCATTAGATGGGGTTCTTCCCTTGTACAAGGTGTCCGCGAAGAGATGGAGGATGATGTCATTATTGTTCGGTCAGAGGATCTTGCTGGCTTCTCTTATGCAGCTGTTTTCGACGGCCATGCTGGTTTCTCTTCTGTCAAATTTCTCAGGTTTGGCTAATTGGTGCTGTGGCTTATTACATACGAACCATTAAGAGGGGGGGGGGGGGGGGGAAGTGCATGAGCTTTTGATGCTCTGAGTCATCCGTACCATCTTTTGCAGCTTTCTAAATTGCTTCTCCATTTTTATTGAATCCTATAGGGAGTCCCTGGATGTATTCAGCGATCATCTAAGTGTCACTAATCAATCACTACTAAAAAAAATACTATTGTGTAATTTAACCTCACTTTTGTGCCAGTAACTTCATGGTTTTTCTGGGGTCTGCTACAGTTAACTTTCATGATTTCTACCGCCACATTACTTTTTACTGGGGAAAAATTGATGCTTAATTCAATGTACTGGTTCCAGAAATGAGTTGTACAAAGAATGCGTGGCAGCATTACAAGGTGGACTTTTACTGAGGGAGAAGGGGTTTGACACAGTAAAGAAGGCGTTAGAAGAGGCTTTTGAAAGTGCTGATATGAAACTCTTGAACTGGTAAACCCATGTATATTCCTGGTGAAGATTCTTACTGCCTCATTAATATCTGTGCGCTGGACATGTAATCTAGTCTCAATATGATTCTACATTGTATATGATTGCGTTGAAGGTTTAGACGCTGTTTGATTTTGTAAAGGCTTGAGACGAGCGCTGAGGAGAGGGATTCTGGCTCAACAGCTACTGTGATCCTAATTGGAGATGATACATTGTTCATCTCTCACGTTGGTGACTCATGCGTGGTAATCTCTTTGAAGTTTTCATGATTATGCTTTTCCATTTTTTTTGTGATGGTCTACTCATACCAAACAGATGCCAAACCCAGCTCTTTTCCTTTATCAATCACTTTGGTTTAGGTGCTGTCACGATCTGGAAAAGCAGAAGTGTTAACCAGTTCTCATCGTCCATATGGAAGCAACAAAGCGTCTCTCGAAGAAATCAGGCGTATCAGAGAAGCAGGTGGATGGGTGTGTTTTCTTTTCTTGAATTCTTAATTTGATTGCTTTTCTTTCAGTTGTATCAGCTATCTTGTCTAGAATGATTATGCTGCCCTTAGAATTAGATCTTTCTGCATTTGCTATGCTCTGAAAACCTTCACGGTGTTGCATCTGGAGTTAAATTCAATCTCTCAAAGGAAAAACTGATAAAGTCATGTCTTTTAATACCATTACTATGACAAGTCCTTACCAAGTGGGCATTTACTGGCCATGAAAATTCCAATATGCTACTCAAACAATGAATAACACTTCTTGAATTTCAATATGCTCCTTGTTCTTAGCTGACTAGGTACTTTAGGGGACAATTCTTTTTTGTTTTTTTGCTCAAGTCGATAACAACTGCTCAATACAAGTTGAGGGCTATACATTGAAGCTAATTCCATTTTAGTTTACAAACAATGCTAGACTTTTACCTTTTCCCTGGGATGGTGTGGAATAGTCTTGCCTTAATTTTTTCCCCTTCTTTTTGCTAACACAGTTTTTTTGCTATCCCTGTCGCAATTAAGCTCATTTTGTTCTGACATATCTTGCAATTTAAGAACAGGGCATAGAAATATAGACATAATGGAAATTTTTTATGTGGTGTCTACAGATAAGCAATGGCAGAATTTGTGGAGACATTGCAGTGTCACGTGCTTTTGGTGACGTGCGGTTTAAGACCAGGAAGAATGAGTATGTGTATTCCTCATTATCCTCAATTGACACAATGAATTTGTTGCCATGCCATATATCTACTTGAGAATCTAAGAGATCCTATGCATTATGAATCTTCTGTTAATATTTATACATGTTGCTGTGAAGGATGCTGGAGAAGGGAGTTGAGGAAGGCAGGTGGTCCCAAAAGTTCATTTCCAGGTACGTGATATTCCATTTTCTACAAACAAATGTATTTCGTTCACTTGTATTCTTATCACTGCTGAAACTAGAGTGGTGAATTTAGTTGTCCCTAAAGCGCTGGACCATAATAATTATGGTGGAATCTGTTTTTAACATTTTGTCTATTCAGTATCAACCACTTCTACAGTGCAGGAAAATCAAATTTTCTTGGGCTGTCCTTAGGTTATCCTTTGTTGAATTATTTTTATGCAAAAAATGATGAGTCAGATTGTGTTCCAAATGTGAGATAAATGCCAAATCAAATTTTTATAAGATGATTCCCTAGGTCATTACAGATTTGGTACTAAGGCTGGAAGCATGATAAATCTCAAATGCACTTCAAGAGAAGTTTTAAGTTAGACTTCCCTTAGGAAGTCCACTCTTGAATTAATAAAAAATTTGCAAACTTCTCTTTTATAATGCAAGAGCCTTTTGGGATTATTTCAGGATACAATTTACTGGAGACTTGGTTACAGCATGTCCTGATGTTTCCCAAGTTGCTTTGGAATCAGATGCTGAATGTGTAATATTAGCATCTGATGGATTGTGGGATTACGTAAACAGGTTTTATTCTTAGAGCTTTTGGAAGTTTGCCCTTTTGCCCTATCAAGCAATTAGTCATTCATTCATCTTCCTTATACTGGTAATCCAGTCATCCTGAAGAGCATAATGGTTGAGAAATTTTACGATGTTTCAGTTCAGATGCAGTTGATTTTGTTAGAAATCAACTTCGAGAACATGGAGATGTGCAGGTAAGGAATCTGCCATGGCTCCTTAATTGATCCCGCAGTACAGTAGGCATTATCTAATTTTCTTTGCTCTGATTACAGAGAGCTTGTGAAGCCCTTGCTCAGACGGCACTGGTAATAAACGGAAACTGCAACTCAAAAAAAAAAAAACTGTCTCCATGGTCGTTCTGAGATTCATTTGCTTTTATAGCTCTTATGCCGAAAATTTGCTAATTACTACAGGAACGAGGGTCACAAGATAACATCAGCATTGTGGTTGCTGATTTAGGGTACGTGCTGGCTCTTCTGGTTTATGTCCGTTCTCGTCATTTTGGTCTTCCTAACCTAGAAGTAAAATGAGATGGCTTTAAATGAGGGCGGTAACCAACCAAAAAATGTCTCTCTTGGTAGCTCTTACTAACTCATCTAGTACAAGGTTCAATGACACTAACCAGACAAGATTGATCACATGAAAGGTTAGTGCACGAAGCTGGCAAGAAGGCTATTCTTTCTTTTGGATGTTTCCCCTTAGAAAAGGGAACGTAATTTTGTTATATGAATCCTGGTTGTGGGATGTGTTGTTAGTAGATATTCCATACGACCGAAACCAACACTACTTCACTCTTGAGAAATTTTATATGCTCTTTTACTGATTATTGCTGTCCGTTTTTTCTATGTACAGACGGACCGACTGGGCAAGCGTGCCTCTCCGGCAGCAAAATTTGGTATATGAGTTGGCCCAAGCTTTGGCTACAATTGGCGCAGTTTCAATTGGGATATGGATGACATCTCAACTCAACTTGTAAAATGAAATGAAATTATCCACGCCTGTATTGTATACACGCCTGTATATTCCAACTGCTAACCGTCGACTCGTTTGGCTTATTATACTTATACGGAGTAATTACTTTTTTGCCTAATACTTGTGTAGATATAAGAGAATGATCCTACTCCCTAGCAAGAATTGGAATCCCATTTTCTAAGACCATATTACGTACACTATCTATTGCCTTTCTATTTTGACGGTTTTATGTTTAGTCAAGGCGCAACTTACTTGCAGTGTTCTAAAGACTTGCAAAACAAAACTAGACCCTCAAAGCCTGCGCATGCGTCATCATTTATTAAGCTCATATGAGCCCTCGAAGTCTCTGGCATTTTGCTGTCGCTTGATCAATTGCATTGTTGTTGGTCGGCGCATTTGGCTGCGCTCCATATATGCCCCTTGCTTTAATTTTCTTTTCTTTTTAGCCTTTTTCTTCCTCTTCATTTTTGTTTTTTTGCGGGGGTGGTAGAAAGGTTTTGCTAAACATCAAAATTAAGTAGGTCTTGAGAATGTCAGAAGAGGTCTCTCAATAATTAGGTCCTTTTGGTTTATCATACGCCGTGATTAGAGCTGATACGCGCACCATCTCTGAGCAAAACATTGTTGAATTTCTCAACACAAAAAAAAAAAAAAAAAAAACTTGGCGACGATGCCAAGCCTTAGCCTTTGTCAAGAGTGGATATGTAGTCCTAATTCTAGGATTGACCCAATTTGCAGTATTAGGGAATATTCTTGAGAAAAAGAGAATTTAAACACCACCATTATTATACATAGATTAAATGACCAAAATGGTCACTAAATTATTCAAAATGGTACGAATTGATCATAACTTTTTTTTTTTTATCAAAAAGCTTTCTCGACTCTTTAAAATGAGCCTTTGGATCATTTTGACCAATTTACCAAGTAAACCAACCTAGAACAAGGCAAAACCAAAAAAAAAAAATTTTTGAACTACTGTTGTAGATTTTCAAGCATAAAAATGCCCCATTATGATTGACACAAATTTTTTTGAAAACAAAAAAGACCAATCTTTGGGGGTTAATCTATATCTTGGCCAAACTTCGTAGAAGCCAAGTGCAATTAATTAAAAAAAAAAATCAGTAACATCATCATCCTCTCCTTCTTCCTCCTCCGCATCCTCCTCCGCATCCACCACCTACCGCCACTATTGTACAATGACTAGATCTGGTCGTGGGGGAAGGAGGGGAGCGGTGACGAGGAAGGGACAATGGTAAAGAAGGAGGAGGAAGAAGGGAGTGATGGCGGAGGTGGAGGGGAGAAGTTGACAATTCATCAGCATTATACAATGCAATAACTAAGCACGTCTTAAAGCCTTGGTTTGTTAGTTTGTTTCATGATTTGCTTGTTCTCTGCGCTGAAGTTTTGCTGCTTGAGCTTGACCTCCCGGTATGCCCGTTCTGTTTCCCTCCTGCAAGATGGGGCCGGGGAAGGGAAGAACGCATCGGTGCATGTTTGCTTCGACTTGTGCTAATGCTCCCTGGTAGGTCGCAGTCCTCATAAATGGCGTGTTTCTTATGTAATTTGCCCATTGAATTTCGGGCTTTGCCATGTACACAGTACAGTGCCTCTGCAATTCACTTCGGGATCAATTGATTCCTGGAATTTTAGCTATGATCGATTATTCAACTTTAAACGTTGAAGAGCTTAAATCTTCTTCCTCAGAACTTCAAATTCCAATTAATTCAATAGAAAGTGATCCTAAAGATTCATTTTAGGAAAGTTCAGTGACTTTTTGACAAAAGAAAACAAAAACAGCGACCAACTCAAGTCATTTTAATAGTTTAGTGAAAATTTTGGCTATTTCCCCTTAATACATACAAATTACGTACTCTAAAACCCTTGACAAAAATAGAGAAGCACCGTGATTTCATGGATGCATGGAATTTTGGACTCTTTAATGTAATACTAGCTACTAATTTGATGATGCAACATGACGAAACACTTAATATTCACTGACACAGAGACAGAATTAACCCTGTCCCCATATCTTGTCGAATTTTTTTTAAAAAAAAAAAGGGATGGCATGCATTCTGAATATGAGGGGAAAAAAAAACACGAAATAGACCAATGAATACTCGATAACCAGCCAACGTGAAATGACCATTCCGCATCTCATGGCAACAACATCTCTATCCAATCCCAATCTCCAGCAAAAACAACGTTATACTTCTTTGGGTGGACCTTCAGCCAGTCTGAGAAGCGTTTTCAGACACTCCTCCGATGGCAAAATAAAAGAACCCGACCCTATGGTGCTGATGCATGAGTTAGTGACAACTTGAAGATCAGTTACTCCTCCAGCAAATTCTGAGAAGCACTTTCCGACACTCCTTCCATGGCAAAACGAAACGACCGGACCCTATGGTGCTGATGCACAAGTTAGTGACAACTTGAAGATCAGTTACTCCTCCAGCAAATTCTGAGAGCACTTTCAGACACTCCTTCCATGACAAAACGAAACGACCTGACCCTATGGTGCTGATGCATGAGTTAGTGACAACTTGAAGATCAGTTACTCCTCCAGCAAATTCTGAGAGGCACTTTCCGACACTCCTTCCATGGCAAAATGAAACAACCCAACCCTTTGGTGCTGATGCATGAGTTAGTGACAACTTGAAGATCAGTTACTCCTTTTATCAGTAGATGCCAATGACCCAACATGTTGAATGCAATCATGGACCCCGACTCAACACAACCATATGCATGCAGGGACTTCTAAGACGGAAAAAAATCATATACACCAGGGGTTGGAGCCTCAAACAGATATGGCACGAGTGATGGCCATCTTGGCCCACTCAGCTGATTCTTTAATCAAATGGTCATCTGAGGACAAACACTCATTTAAAAAGTCCTTGCATGAGAGAGATTGCTGAATCAAAGAACCAGCATTACTTCCCAATGTATCTGCCAAATCTCCCAGCACCCCAATAGCAGTTTTCATCACAACATCATCCCTGTAATAAAATAAGTGAGACATTTAGAAAGATCCAAAATTTAAGGACATCCAAATATAATATCAACTCAAAAATGGTGATGTAGAGAACACTAACATGTCTTTTTCCATGTAAATGCTATCCAGAAATTGCAATATGTGAGGTGCATAAGGAATCAACAGCTGAGTTTTAGGAGAGTTCTTAAATCCCTGAAATATCCCTGAGTATGCCTCTAAGATTCCATTCCTCAACAGATTGGTATACTCAATCATTTCGTCATCAGCGCCTGATGTGTGGGCAGACAATTCGGCTGCGCTCTGGAGCATAGGCATGGCATACATCAAGTACTTTTCAAAATTCTCTCCTATAGCCAGAGCTATGTCACCAAAGCATGAAAAGATAGGAGGTTTCACAGATCGGTGTAACTGATTGCTCGAAAGGTCTTTCAGAAGCTGGGTCATTATTCCATCACAATAAGGCAGTACTTTGTCATCCAACGCCCTGCATATATCACCCACAACACCGACAGTGACAGCACAGACCTGATACTCCTCAAAATTTTGAAGACCCATTTCCAAATATTTGTAAAGCTCAGGCATGTACTTTGCAAAATCTGGGCCAGTTGCATGGGCAACAGCTCCAATGGCAAGCATAGCTTCCTCATGCACAGTTGCACTTCTACAAGCAAACACCCGAAGGAAGAGATTCATTATCTGATCTGCAAACTGCATGAACGCATACTTTGCTGGCTCAGATGCACCAAGTTTCTGAGTAATGACCTGTAAGCACCCACAAAGTAGGCCCTGTAACTCGTTCTGCTTCTCTCTCCCGTCAGAAGAAAGCTTCTCTGCTTCCAGGGTTTGGTGAAGCTTCGTCATAATGATAGGAACTAACTGCAACACCATTGAAGCTGTCTCGTCCGTGGAACACCTCACCACTTCGTTCAGTGTCTCATAAGCAGCAGTCCTCAGTCGTGACTCCCCAGCATCTTCCCTGTCAGTGACATGAAGGAGGGATTTAACAATTTCCTGGAAAAAAGGAGTTATTGGAGATGTGGACCCAATATCCTCATAACCCTGCACAAGGAAATAGAGAGCACCACAGGCCTTCTCAGCGACATTGGGAGCATCATTCATGCTCTGAAGCAGAACCGTGACAATCTGTTGACAATTTGCAGGGGTAATAATGGGAGTCTCTACAGTTGAACCATGAAGAAATTCAAATATTCTACCAAGTGTCCATGCCGTCGTATCCTTAACATGACTATTAGGGTCATTTGTGAGTGCAGTAAGCATGAAATTTAGAGCAACATTGACGATGGAGGTCAACTTATCAGGCGATGGACCCTCCAGTATGGAACCAAAGGCATATGTGGCAGCCTCTCTCTGTCTCCAATCTGGCTTTGTTATGTTTTCTTCTATAAATGGCATGACTAGCGGGACAATATCATCACCAACAGTGCGAGCAACCAAACCAAGGCACGTACCACCAGCCATAGCAAGATTCCAAGCACCCTCATCCAGATCCTGATCTTCTTCTTGCTTTAAAAGTGTCTCTAACAGCATAGGTACAAGAGCAGGGAGAGCCTGCTTGATGAAATAATAGCATGGGACATCTGAGTCTGCAGTAAAATCACCCCCATATTCTTCCAAAATATCTATCTCCTCGTCACATATTGAGCTCCAGAGTTCAATAGCTTGTAGAGCAACGGGCTCCTCATCTTCCCTGACAGCCTTGGCCGTGATATTGAAAATCTCCTGGATGTATGGAGCTAACTTCTCGTAGTATGTAGAGGCAATCGAGACCAGACATTCAAAAGCAGCCTGTCGGATTTTGACATCAGGACACAAAGTAGCCTCACACACAACTCTCATGATATAATCACGCTCCATATCATTGGAAAAGTTTGCGTGAGAAAATCCAAGAGCATTATACAATGCTCTGGTAGCTGCAAGCCTGACATCATTATTCACCTCATTTGCATTCATACCTTGGACAACAGCTGTCAGTATTTTATTCACTTGATCTTGGTCTACCACATCCGGAGAAACTTCTTCGCACAAATACCCGAGAGTTTCCAAGGTGGCTTGCTTCACATGAGCGGGGACCTGGTGAATGTTTGACAGAAGTGAACCTATCAATTCAGGCCACTGTTTCTGAGGCAACTCAATGGCTGCAACTTTTGCGATGACCTGTGAAGCCGTAGAGTGAGCATCATGCACGGGCGAGGAAAGCGTCTGTAATAAGCATGCTTTTATCTGAGTTTTCACACCCATATCTAGTGCTAACCATCTTTGGACAAGCTCATATTTCCTATGTTGCTCCTTAGCATCCAAAGCATTTTTAAGGATCAAACCAGCTAGTTTACGGCTATCAACTGGTTTGTCCTCACCAGCAAGTTCTCCAGAAAGAGACAATAAGAACACAGAAAGATTTTGCTCCTGAAACTGCCTCAACGACTCTTCTGCATGTTTACGAACAGTTGAATCCACTGATTGTGCATTTAGGAGGACTTGGGTAACTTCCATTGCCATATTACCTCTGCAGACAATTATAAACTTCATTTATTAGACATTCACAATGAACATTGCGGATGATCTAATTGATATGCAACCCCAATGCGAAAAGGTTAAATACAACACTAACAGCACAAAAGAAGACCATGCAAATACTTGGGCAGACATGATACTGCAACGAGCTCCGAGCAGGAAATGGGAATATCAGGAAGAGGTTGTAAGAAAACATAGCTGATGCATCACAAAAAAATGAAAAAGCAAAAAATAGAGGCAAAAGGACACACATAACCGTGGACTTACATATCATATTCCCGGGATACCGGCACCACCTTAAGAGTTTAACAAAATATAAAGATGAACTTACCTTCCACAAAACTATCAGGTGAAAATCATGCAGCTCGTGACAATGTCTCCTAGATCAAACTGATCAGCCCAGACAAGAAATGTAAAAGCCCAGGGCAAAGCTAATACCCAACCAACTGGAATAAGTAGGACAAATCATTAACGTAACCAAACAGGTTGGCTCTACACTCAATCTAGATATTGAATACCCACAAAGAGACAGAAGCATAATAACAAAGCTAACGCATTGATCTTCCAAGGCATTAGATACATAAACACATCAAATTCAAACATCAGGACGAGCTTAAGAGAGAGTAAAGTCAAACTAATTCTACTGATCCTGAAGCCAAGTCAAAATCAAGCCGGCGGTGAAACTAATCAGCAACAGGAACAAAATCGATTCCATCAATTGCAAAGCTGAAGCCTATAGACTAATTCCCCGAATCCCGCCTAAGTCAAAAAATATCCAAGTGAACTCTAAGACCTTAACTCGTGATTTACATACAAATAAAAGCCAACCGATCTAACAAAAGTCGACAGTTTAACCAATTAGCTGAAAGCAAAATGGAAGTTGCTTCAGCGTACACAGATATAACAATTAACAAAAGAAAAATGAAAACAGACTGGCGCAGATTGGGATTTCCAGAATACAACAGTAATTAAAATAAAAGGCAAAACTTATAAAGCATTTAAAAAGAGGGAAAAAAACAGAGATCGAGCATTGAGTTGGCTTAAGAAAAGGTACTTAAAATCCGAGAAAAAGAAGTAAATCCATTGAGAAATTAGCAAGAAGGTGAAGAAATTTACCTCAAGGCGTGAATCGTTGAAATGACAGAGAGAGTGTGGGTGTGAGAGAATCACACTTCGTTCAGTCGATGATAATGAAACAAAAGCGGCGCTGTGAAACCCTAAGAGAGAGAAAGAGAAAAAAGAGGGGAAGGGCGCGGATGTCAAGCTGCAGTTGAATTATGCAAATCTTTTAATATATTCTGGGGTTGGGGGGCGCCTTAATTATTTCCTTTTAAATATTCTTAAATTTGTAATGGGGAATTATTATTGGCTGCTGCTGTCCAAACCAGCCTTTTTTTTTTTATTTTTAAAATAAATCAACTATCGCCTGATGCCGGGGGGTGGACCCACGTACTCAACTGTTTAAACTCTTTTTCCTTCCCCCCTGCTTCCTCTTTTCTTATTTTCCGTCTTGCCAAAAGAATAAAACAAAAAATACTACTCACCTTTTTTTTTTTTTTTGTACCAACAAAGATGTGAAAAGATAAAAGGGATCAATCTATTCGGGAACGTAGAATAGCGATCAAAGTTTAATACAGCAGAATAACTTAGGCATAAAACTGAAAATTGGAAGGAGAACACCAAAATTTACGTAGCACTATATAATCTGAATTTGACATTTCCAAAAAAAAAATAATAATTTGAGCTTGGATAAGATATTTCTACATTGTATATAATACAATTCCATACAAAAAATTATAAAGACTCTGTTGTATCTTTCCCATCATTAGATTAATGAACAAAGATTTATAGAGGTAACAAGGCTTTCAATTTGGAAAGCACGTTTTTTCATAAATATATTTTTTAATTAATTTTTTTATTTCACATACATCAAATCGTTATAGTATATTTTTCTACAAAAACTCAAAAAAAAAAATCCAAACGGTCATGAACATAAGAATGTGCTTAATTCACGGGAAATTTTCTTGTTACGTTACCGTTTTAAATATTTGATAATTTTGATCAAGTTAACTAACTGATAATGCCCGGAAAAGATTTTCTTCTTTTTGTATTTTCATTTTGGGAGTGTGAGAAATAAATTATCAATGTCAGATAAAAATGCATTAACTTCAAAAAATTCTGCAACACTTTCTGGAGGTTTTTTTCTTCAAGCCTCTCCTGAAATTAAAAAGTGACTTTTTTTTTAAGCAAAGTAAAGTTCATCAGCTTAAAATTTATAATACCCATCTCACCACCCAATTATTAATTAACCTTAGCCTCAACAGTTAGAACATGAAAGTAACCACAATTAGGGCATCCGTAATTGTTCCAACGTTATTTTTCAGACGCATATGACATATGAGTCCTTTTGGCTTATATGGTGATTAATTGTTTAGCTCTCTTTTTTTGGATAAGTTTACAGGATTGCATTCCCAAACATGATCCGCTCATTTCAACAAGTCATAAAACAAGAGATATCTTATACGTGTATCCATCTTCGAGGCAGCCTTGTTTGGACAGCTATTTTCTACCGAAAAATTGCGTCATTTTTCGTGATCACATTTCTCTATTACCTTTTTTCCTCACATATATCAAATCGTTACAGTAATTTTTCTACAAAAAATCCTAGAAAATGCAATCCAAACACAACCGGAATATTTTTTTAAAACATTTCAGCAATATCAGTTAAACTATTATCTTTTCTGTTTGATTTAAGAATTTTTGTTTTGTAATCCCAATGTAGCACGCAGTATTTTGTCATCCTTTTTCACGCCTGCACTGTGATTTCTCCGCATAATCGCACCCTTTATAAGATGAACAAACGAACTCTACATGGTTTGATGCCTTCAAATTTCCTTTTATTCCTTAAGCAGAATGTTTGTTATAGAGAACAAAAACCCTTTATATATATATATATATATATATATATATATATATATATATATAAAGAGAAAGAGGTGAAATTTAAGGAGCGCATAGGGAAAAAGAGAAGTTAAACCCAAAACCTTGACCTTAAGACACTAGACCAATACCCCTTCGGTAAATTCCATAAAGAAAAAGAACCCTTGTTTATTCTTACTATATAAAACGGAACATAATATAAGTATTTAACACAGAACACAAGCATTATTATGCAGGTGTGGCATTCCCGTGACATGCCTACACCAAGCTGTTGCAAACTCACATTAATTAACCGGACAAAAATCCCCGTGGAATTGGGTGCCGTCTCTTCAAGCAAGACATGCAGGAGATACCAGATATGTAGGAAACTCAAGGATTTTTGTTGCCACCTCCGCCTGGTTTCTTCCCTCTTGGGTCATGCTTAGGATTAGGCCCTGCATAGTCATAATCCAACGCTACATCCAGGACCTGAACCTTTCTGTTGTTCCCGATCACAACTCCATCCTGCAACGAATTTAACCCCCAAAAAAAAAAAAAAAAAAATTGCAGCAAAATGAATCAGTTAGCAGATATGGACTGCTCAGGTAATTCTAATTTCTGAGGTGCCGATAGAATCTCAACCCTTTCTTTCTCATGCCATGTCTTATTGATTAATTTCCCTCTCCGTCATGCTTGCCATTTCATTAGGACGTCAAAAGGGTCTCACGTACGGATGTGAGATACCACAATCCTTTGCAATAGGACTAAAAACAGCGCATACCACTATATATGGGTGGCTGATCCTCAAAATGGCAACATTAATAAAACCAGCAAACACAATATCTACCTTGTCAGCTGAGTACATGTGATTCACGCCATTGCTGAAGCCTTCAACCTTACCTATAAAGGACAATTAACAAGAATTTGCATTATCAGTTTGGGGTTAGAAATTGGTGTAACCAAAAAGGAGGGACTTGTAAAAGCTTCATCTTAATTTGTCTCTACTCCGTACTCTATAGCCTAAATGCACAATGGTGAGCTATAGCTTACCTGAAGACAGGAGATTGAGTATTAAAAGATAGACTAGAAGAGAGGTGCTGATCCTGAGCTGCATTGCTATAGTTACATGTACTATTAAACCGAACGTTACCTATGGTTCTTATCTTTCTTAGGATGAGAAGGGAGGGCAGGAGGAAGGAGAGGTCCCCTTTTATCCTTTTCTGGGAGTTTGGAAAATGGCCATCAAAAGGGCTTCTGGATTTGTGGTGCACCCCACCAAACAGAAAAACGATAATGGTGAGATGCATTACCCATATTCCACGTCCTGGAAGTCAACTACACTATTTCACTTTACATACAAATAGAAGCAACATTATGGGCACTTGGATCACTCTTTATGCATGGATCAAATGTACCATTTTCAGCCTCTAGTACTACTTTTGTTGTCTGGCTGAAAGTTTTGTGCCCCCAGTTTTGATAAGTAAACTAACATTTCTTATTTAATAGCAGCATACGGTGCATGTATAGCTGTAGGTAACTCCGATTGAATGTCAATCCATAGATCACATCGTATATAGAGCTCTTTTCTGCTCCCTCCCTCCCTCCTTTTTTTGTTTTTGTTCTCTTTGGAGGGGATCCTTTCTGCTTTTGTTCCAAGGTACGACAGCTAAGACCATGAAAAGGAAAAAAAAAAAAAAATGGATGATCCAATGCACTGCATAACTTTATTTTTGCCTCATCATGAGTTAAGAAAAATTGAAATTGATCTGTTGTGGTGCACGCTCAAAAGTTTAGGCTTCCGTCACCCTGTGAAATCAATAGAAAGGAGACAGAAATGGACAATGACCTACTTGTGAAATCAATGTGAAGGATTTTTGAAGATTGAAATGTGGTACAACATTAGTGGGAGCACTAGGAAAAAGGCAGACAAACGCAGATGCATCTCTGGACTCTTTTAACATAATTACTGCACTAAAATCCTTTTTAATCATTCATTAACACCTAGGAACGAAATCAAAATCTATTGTTGGGAGACCAAATGTTGGAAATGATTGTGAATTTTTTGGGTCTAATGATTTACTAATTAAAGAATTAAACCTCTGTTACCACAATGGTTCTACTTTGTCGGGAAAACAAGAAAGATAAACAGTGGCCCTTTTCATACAACACCAAACATCGTTTCTTGCTAAATAGAGATGCCTTCTTCGTGATAAATCAACAAATTAGACGATGTAACACATAGAAACCTAAATAAATAAGATGCCAATCCAATCAGAAGGCAGCGGTAGTGACGTAGATCTTGCGTTTGACAATCCACAATGTCATTGCTCATTGCAGCAGTTCTAGTCACTAACTGATACAATCTTCTTCTTCTATGATAAACACGCTTATAAAGCATAGGTACGAACGAAGACCATACCTTTAGATTTGCCCGGCAGTATTGTTCCGTCAACTCGATTCGAAATGCGAGAGCTTTCACCATTACTCCATCGATGAGCACAAACTGTTTTTTTGACCCCAAAAAAAAAAAAGAGTACAAAACTGTTCGAATTTCAACCGTTTCAAGACTGGCCTTTCCCTCAAAAAAAAAAAAAAAAAGAGTTGGTGGATTACAACGAGGCCGGAGACCAGCTCGACGTCGTGCATCTGGTGCCCTTCATTCGGTCTGCCTAGCTTCACTAAACTAAGAATAACCTGCTGTTGGAAAAGGCGGCCTGAACAATGCTAACACTTGAACACTTGAGTCGTGCTTGAAAGCACTGTCCTAAGAAACTATTTCAGAGTATTGAAACGTTTCCCCAGGATTAAACAAGTTTTCCTCTAATTTGTAAGAGGGATGTAGAACCAGCAAAATATGAAACAAAACCAGCAGGTGAAATAAGAATATTAAGAAGAGCAGATGGAGAAAGGGAGGAGAGAATTTGCGAAGCATAGACTTCGTTCTTCTGTGTGTAAATGAACCTGACAAATGGTTCTATTTATAGGCTTTCATGGTATAGGGTGCGGAATCGGATAGAAGGTAAAAAGCTGATTTTCCGCACGAATGGGCGTGCAAACTATTGCGCAACTTAAGGGCTAAGGCTGAAGTAGTCATACTAGTCTATCTTCTGTTGGCAGTGGTTGGAATGGGTCAGACCATCAGGAAGGCTTTTTTTGACCGATCTTATCAAGATGCCATACAATTGGACTTCTTGCTTTTTGTCTTTTAGTCCTTTATCAAAACCTTAACTTTGAAATTTTCTCCCTCAATAATAGGAACAAAACATTTCTGATGAAAGTTTATCGGATAAAACTCTTATCCGATTACTAACAAACATAAGAAAAAATCTTTTGAAATATCTTTTTTTTTCAACAATCTCCCACCTATTTCAAAAGAGTATGAATATCTGCTGGATTTGTTTGAGCTCAATGTAATCAGTTTGGTGTCTTTTGAACTATGAACCAAACTTAAATTGATGAAATATGTCTTACAGAATTATTGGTGAAAAATATCTTTCTATGAACCAATAATTATTATTGTATGACAGAGATCTTATCAATCACATTATAACCCATAGTTTTGCTGTTCAATGCAGTTTTGCGCCTTAGGCCATGCGCCTGCCTGGGTATTCATGAGAGTTCTAAAGATTTGGCCCAAAAAAAATCTTATAGGAGCGGCCCCACTCCACTCTCATATAGGTGAATTTATCAAGTGTATACTGCTATAGATACACCTCCCTAAAGGGATATAAATTCATTAAGAGTATTAAACTCAGCCTCACAATTACTGGCAGTCAGAGCACTTCTTTTCGAAGGGACTTAAATTTCAAGTGTTTTACTGTCAATATCGACTTGTTATTACCCATATGAACCTATTTCATGGGATCACCAATCACATAGGTTGGGTTACCATCTCTATTGACAACCGTTGGCCTAAGTCCCATCTCCCTTGTAGTTTGAAGAATTAATTTTCTTCCTACAGGTTTAGTCAGAGGATCGGCCAAATTCAACTCTGACTTCACAAAATCAATGGAAATAATTCCATCTCTAAGCAGCTGCTTTACGACATCATGTCTCAATCTCATGTGTCGACTTTTACAATTATAAGATTTATTTTTTGCAATAGCAATTGCCGCTTGACAATCACAGTGTATAGACACAGGAGGCAACAGTTCCTTAATAGGAGGAATATTGGCTAAGAAATTTCTTAACCAATCTGCCTCAGAACCAGTCAACTCCAGAGCTATGAACTCCGATTCCATAGTTGACCGAGCAATGATTGTCTGTCTGGCTGACTTCCATGCTACTGCACCACCACCAAGGGTGAACACATAACCACTAGTGGATTTTGTATCATTTGAATCAGAGATCCAATTAGCATCACTGTAACCCTCTAATACAGTGGGAAATCCACTATACAGGATACCAAAATTCATGGTACCTCTCAAATATTTCATTAGTCTGACTAATGCAAACCAATGCTCACGATTGGGATTGTGAGTATATCTACTCAGTCTACATACAGCATAAGCTATATCCGGTCTAGTGAAATTCATCAGATGCATCAGACTCCCAATAATCTGAGCATATTTAGACTGAGCAATTGGGTCACCATTATTTTTCTTTAACTGAGTGTTAGCGTCATAAGGAGTACTAACAGGTGTCACATCATAATTTTCAAACTTCCTAAGAAGTCTCTCTGTATAATGTTCTTGTGTCAACATTATACCATCACCTTTCCTTATGATTTTAACACCCAATATTATTTTGGCTTCACCCAAATCTTTCATATCAAAATTAGAAGACAAAAAATATTTAGTACTATTTACAATATCTAGACTAGTACCAAATATAAGCATGTCATCCACATATAAACTGATTATCACATATTGATCATTTATAATTTTGACATATACACATTTATCCACTTCTACAGATGAAAATCCATCTTTCATCAATACTTGATCAAATTTCTCATGCCACTGTTTAGGAGCTTGTTTTAGGCCATAAAGAGATTTAATTAGTTTACAAACCTTATTTTCTTGTCCAGATACAATACATCCCTCAGGTTGAAACATATAAATTTCTTCTTCTAAATCACCATTTAAAAAAGCTGTTTTGACATCCATTTGATGAATAACAAGTTTATGGATAGAAGCTAAAGCAAATAAAACTCGAATAGATGCAATTCTAGTTACTGGTGCAAATGTATCAAAATAATCAATATTTTGTTTTTGAGAAAATCCTTTTGCTACTAAACGAGCTTTGTACTTTTCTATAGAGCCATCAGAGTTATATTTTCTTTTAAAAATCCATTTGCACCCAATAGGTTTTGCACCAGGAGGTAAGTCTACCAAAATCCAAGTTTTATTTGTCAAGATAGAATCAATTTCAGATTTAATTGCTTCTTTCCAAAATTTACACTCAGGAGAAGAAATAGCATCGGAGTATGTTAAAGGATCATTATCAACAAGAAAGGTTTGGAATTCATTTCCAAATGAAAATTCTTTTCTTGGCCTTTTGCTCCTTCTTAATTCCTCAATTGGAATAATTTCCTTATTTATTTCAACAGGTGCATGAGAAATTTTACTAGACAGTGGAAAAATATGTTCAAAAAATTCAGCATTTTTTGTCTCAATAATTGTATTACAATCAAGTATATCACTTCTTAACACAAGAAATCTATATGCAGCACTATGTTCAGCATATCCAATAAACATACAATCAGAAGTTTTAGAACCTATTTTCCTTTTCTTAGGTTCAGGCAACAAGACTTTAGCAAGACACCCCCAAACTTTTAAATATTTCAAATTTGGTTTATAATTTTTCCATAACTCATAAGGTGTTTTGCCAGTCTTTTTATGTGGGATTCTATTTTGTAAGTGACATGCAGATAATATAGCTTCTCCCCATAAATTATCTGTAGCATGAGAACTAATTAACATAGAGTTCATCATTTCTTTTAACGTTCTATTTTTCCTTTCAGCTACTCCATTAGATTCTGGAGAATAAGGTGGAGTTATTTCATGTATTATGCCTTCCTGTTCACAAAGGTTATCTAAAGTTAAATATTCTCCACCCCTATCTGATCTAATTCTTTTCTACTTCAGACTTATAGGATAAAAAGGCATTATAAGTATCATCTTTATTTCTAAGTAAATAAACTTTGGTATATCTAGAATAGTCATCTATAAATGTGACATAATACCTTTTCCCACCTCTAGTCATTGTTTGTTTTAAATCACCTAAATCAGTATGAATTAAATTTAATAATTCAGTTTCTCTATGGACAGTTATACAACTTTTCTTTGTTATTTTAGCTTCCGCACATATTTCACATTTGCCCATATTATCATTAATACCAGAAATTAGGCCACATGATTGCATTTTCTTTATATACCCAATATTAACATGTCCTAATCTAGCATGCCATAAAGAAATGGAATCAACAATATAAGCAGAAGAAGATGCATTTTCATTGATCACATTGGAAATATTAAGTACAAAAAGTCCCTGATTACAATAGCCCTTGCCCACAAATACATTATTTTTGGTCATTATAATCTTTCCAGATTCAAATGACACTTTCACTCCAACTTTTCCTAGCAATGCTACGGAAACCAGATTTGCCCGAATGTTAGGCACATGCAGCACATCATTGAGAGCCAAAGTTTTTCCTGAAGTGAGTTTCAAGAATACTTTGCCCTTACCCAGAACATTAGCCGTTCGTGAGTCACCAAGGTAGACCACTTCTTCATCATCCCCTATAGGAGTATAGGAGGAAAATGCTTCTCGATTCGCACATATGTGCCGAGTAGCCCCAGAGTCTACCACCCACTCTTTGACATTGGCTGCAATGTTCACTTGAGAGATGACAGCAGCAATTATATCATCTCCTTCGGTTAAGTGCACCTTAGGAGGGTTACCATTTGCTCTGTCACCTTTATTATGTCTGCATTGGACTGCATAATGTCCTGGTTTTCCACAATAAAAGCAATTGCCTTTCTTCTTCTTAAAGTTGGGATTGTTAGGCTTGACATTAAAATTTTTGGGCTTGTAGTTCTGGGATTTATTGGCGTACCTTTTATTATTGCTTTGCACCAAATTGGCTTTGTAGGCCATCTCCTTTGCCTTGGTAGCTCTCAACTCCCTTTTGCTTGAATCCTCAATGAGGATGTGTTTCACGAGCTCATCCATGGTATAGTTTTTCTCCTTGTGTTTCAAGTTGTTTTTATAGTCGGCCCATGACTCAGGTAGCTTTTCAATCAGCATGCCAGCAGCGAATTTTTCAGGAAGATTGATGTCTTCATTTTTCAAGTCCTCTAGCAGCATTTGATATTCAGTGATTTGGATTTTCATCTCCTTGTCATCAGTCATTTGCCATTGGTTATATTTTCCTACGACGAATTTTTGCTTGGTTGCATCTTCGGCAGTAAACTTTGTTACCAAGCCTTCCCAAATTGCCTTGGCTTCTTTGCTGCTACAATAGACGTCAAATAATTCATTAGAGAGTGTTTGAAGGATAGTGTGTCGACATACCTTATTGGCATATTGCCATGCTTCTTGAGTCTTGGCATCCGCAGTTGCGGAAGGTTGAGATTCAGTGAGCGCATAAGCTACTCCATGAATGTCAAGTAGAGAGTGCACACGTTCTTGCCATCTTTTAAAATTTTCATTGGCGAAAATTTCAATTTTGGATACATCTGGAAAGGGCTTGGCGAATGGTAGTGCCACTGCAACAGTTGCTGATGAAGGCTGCGGGGTGCTAACATTGTCAGATGCCATAGTTTCTTAGATTGTTGGAAAAGGCGGCCTGAACAATGCTAACACTTGAACACTTGAGTCGTGCTTGAAAGCACTGTCCTAAGAAACTATTTCAGAGTATTGAAACGTTTCCCCAGGATTAAACAAGTCTTCCTCTAATTTGTAAGAGGGATGTAGAACCAGCAAAATATGAAACAAAACCAGCAGGTGAAATAAGAATATTAAGAAGAGCAGATGGAGAAAGGGAGGAGAGAATTTGCGAAGCATAGACTTCGTTCTTCGATGTGTAAATGAACCTGACAAATGGTTCTATTTATAGGCTTTCATGGTATAGGGTGCGGAATCGGATAGAAGGTAAAAAGCTGATTTTCCGCACGAATGGGCGTGCAAACTATTGCGCAACTTAAGGGCTAAGGCTGAAGTAGTCATACTAGTCTATCTTCTGTTGGCAGTGGTTGGAATGGGTCAGACCATCAGGAAGGCTTTTTTTGACCGATCTTATCAAGATGCCATACAATTGGACTTCTTGCTTTTTGTCTTTTAGTCCTTTATCAAAACCTTAACTTTGAAATTTTCTCCCTCAATAATAGGAACAAAACATTTCTGATGAAAGTTTATCGGATAAAACTCTTATCCGATTACTAACAAACATAAGAAAAAATCTTTTGAAATATCTTTTTTTTCAACACCTGCAACCGGGATTCCCGGTGCATCTTGACTCGTCAATCGTTCAACAGCCACGATAGATATCAAGAGCGATGGTAGAGTAGTTGTTCTTCAACGAGCATGGGCCTCCATTTGACCCAAAAATCTATAAAATCTATATCTATATAAATTTGAGAAGGGATTTTCAGGAACAAGCCTCCACAACCCTTCCCACTCTCAACTCTATTTTCCTAGCATTTTACATTTATCTTATTTCGTAAAAAATATCATGGGCCCATTACATCCCCACTTTCCCTCAAATAAGAAGTTAATACCAACTAAAACTCCCACGTTCTCTCAAACAAAAATGTAACTTCCACTTACATTAAATCTCTAACACTCCCACGTTCCCTCAAACAAAAAAATAACTTCCACTTAGGATTTTCATGAACAAGCCTCCACAACCCTTCCCACTCTCAACTCTATTTTCCTAGCATTTTACATTAATCTTATTTCGTAAAAAATATCATGGGCCCATTACATCCCCACGTTTCCCTCAAATAAGAAGTTAATACCAACTAAAACTCCCACGTTCTCTCAAACAAAAATGTAACTTCCACTTACATTAAATCTCTAACACTCCCACGTTCCCTCAAACAAAAAAATAACTTCCACTTACATTAAAACTCTTCCCACTTACAATATAGTTGGTACTTGGCCCCTGATCCAACGGAATTGAGGATTGCACCTGATCTCTTCCCAACTGCCACGGAATATACTTGGTACTACTTTTGGGAATTACTACCTTTGGGAATTACTCTTACAATTTCACTCCACACCCACATTTTCACTTCATTTAAAACCCTTCCAATCAACTTCCTTCTCGAACCTCTCTAATTAGCTTCACAATGGAACATGGCCGTTTACAGGCATGTCATCAACACCTGAATTTCAAACTCGCAAGATTGCAACGGATGAAACATCTGCTAATGAAACGAAAAGGACGCCACCACGGTCCCGCACAAGAATTGGAACAGTTCCAACAACTTTGCGTCGACGAAAGAGAAATCTCACATCAACTACGACGGATAAAATCTCGACTGCACCGACTCAAACGCCGCGCCAATCAAATTAGAAGTTTCGGTACTATTTATTCTTTTAATATTGACATTTATTCTTTTAATATTGATATTCTTTTAATATTGAAAACCTGATTATATCATGAGTTGTGCTCATGATGTGACTTATGTAGTCTTTACCCCAAACTCTTAATATGGTAACATATTGTAGTACCATCAATTTTGATCACGAAAAATAATACTACTATTAATTATGAGTTGTGACCTGTGGAGTTTCTTCGTTACTAGCGGGTAGGTTCGTTTTTTGTGTTTTGGGTTTTTTTTTTTCGGCAGATTTTGTGTCTTACTGCATTACATGTCCTTGGGCTGTTCAAATCGGGATTATGCTGTAAATTTGCGGTGAAAAAGTTGGAATCGTGCAAGACAAAAATGTTGACGCTTGAGAGAAATAGCAAAAAAAAAAAAGGGGAATAGATTCAAAAAATAAATCTTGCAAAAACATATGGGACAATGGCACCTAAGAATCTTATGGACAATGGCACCTAAGATCGATGGCTATAGATGCTTTAGCAATATAGATGACCTCCGTCCTGGTGCAGTGTACCAGGGGGTGAGACTTTTAGGGGACTAGAAAGTCGGTGGTGGGAATCACGAAGATTCTGTTTTAGTGCCAAAAATGAACTCAGAATCACATCAGTTTTTGTGGTATGGTTTGCTCATTCACTATTATAATCGTCTGTGAATCAATTTCTGGCTTCTGATTTCAATTATTCAAATATTATAATTTCAATTATATAATTAAAATAATTCGATTATCGTGTTGACTGCTAATGTTGATTTAATTTAAATAACTTTAAAGATCCTTGCTTTTGAGGTAATGTTCAATGGCTGATTTGGAAGTATATGGTCACAATGGATGTGTATATAAAGTTTGTTTATCTTATTCAGCTTATGGTGTGAATGATGATCTGATTGTGCGAGTCCAGTGGACAGGAAACTCTTTTCGTATATATAAACTTTGGCTGCAGGGATGATCAACTGTTGGTTATGTTCTGTTCTGTTACCTATCAGGGTTATATGGTTATATAGTTAACTTCGAAATATATACCAATATTGGCTGAAGGAATAATTAGCTAGAAATTTGTAACTTAATTTAATACGTATTTTAATACAATTATAATTTCAATTATTACTAATATTTCCAATATTATAATATGATTGTTGTTCCCATTGTTTATAAGTTTTGGTACTATTTATTCTTTAAACATTTATGATTTTCATTGTAGTTACCATATTATAATGTTATTACTGTTATTACCATTTCATTGTAGCCTATACCTCGCGCTTCAAGACAGACATGCACGATTCATGTTTCGTTGTGATGCTTCTTATCTTAGAGATTTTAAAACAAAGGTATACATTATTTATATGTATATTTTTTTACACAATATTATTTACAAACTGTCTAAAATAAAAGATAATTTTGAACTATGTATGCTTTTCATTGTCAGAAAAATGGAGGTGCATTGTTCGACCAACACATTAATTCATGCAAAAATCGTGCATTCTCATTCATAGTGCGAAGTCCACAAAAAACAACAGAGTTAATTAAACCCCCATTACTGGCGTTCGTACTCAAGGTTGATTGGTGTGAAGAATGTTCACACCTTCGTAGAACATTATCAAATCAAAGGCAAAATGTCTGTAAGTATTTCATTTACTTATCAAATTAAATATTCAATTATATTTAATTGGACCCATATGTCGCTCGATTTATGATATAGATTTCTATTTTTTTTCAGGATCCAACCTTCATTGAAATGATCGTTTATAATAATGGAGATGTTTTTATCATATATTGAACTATTGTTACAAAGTTTCATTTTTTAAAATATACTTTCATGTGCCCGTGATTATAATATTTTACTATTTTTAAATTCTTCCATAGATTGTAATTTTTTTTTAATAATGTAAGCACCGTGCGTAGCACGGGTATTCACACTAGTATCTATATAAATTTAAAAAGGGATTTTTAACGACAAACCTCCGTACTAACACTCTTCATTTCAGGCACATTTCCACTCCAATTGATACTCCTCTAATTAATAATTTCACTTCGATTAAAACTCCTCCAACCCAATAATAAGAGATAACACCATAATTTTATCAAAAAATCGCAATTCACCGTCTCTTTTAACTTTCTTCTGGTATCGATCTTAACCCTCAACTTAATTTCACCATGAAACATGTCCACCTACAAACATTCCACCAATGCCTAAATTTCAAATTCGTCAGATTGCAAAAGGAGGAAACATTTGCTTACAATGCAAAACATACACTACAACAATCCCACACAATAATTTGAAAAGTTCCAGCAACTTTGACTGGACGAATGAGAGATCTCACGTCAACTACGATGGATAAAATCCTAACTACACAGATTCAAACGTCACACACATCGAATTAGAAATTTCGGTACTATTTATTCTTTAAATATTGGCATTTTGATTGTAATAAATTTAATATTTTCAAAACATTTTATATTCTACAAATTTTGATTTATACTTACTAAAATTCTCTAAATGAAGCTTGACAGTAGCTCGGTTGTATTTATTTGATAAATTTGCTATTGATGATGGTGAACATCTGCATCAAACTATTGCAAAAAATAAATGTTTTACTAGCCTGTGGTATTTGTGTAAGACATTATAAAGGTAATTCAATTTATTTTTACTTTATTTTATTTAATTTTTATAGTTTATTAATAAATATAGCACATTGTGCAGGACTATCACTTTGTACAATTCAAGCAATTAAATTGTATGTCAATCACTATTTGGATTTTGCTCAATATCTCCATAGTTGATAAGTTTTAAAAATAACGAAATATTAAATTATTAATAATGTTTCATACACTTATGAATATGTATTTGAAAAATTTGTAGGTTTGAAAGTCATAAATTTACTCAGAAGTTAGTGACATGGTTGCGGTCATGCAATCTTACAATGTTGCGAACATTGTTGATATCAAATGCTAAGAGAATACAGATATCCGAATATGTAGTCACATCTACGTTAAAAATGTTCACAATTAACTAATTAATTAATGAACAATTATCTACATATTATTTTGAATTAATAATTGTAATTTATATGTTTTTTGAATGGTTTTAGGTTAAATATTTTCGGATACTTGCTTACATTCAAAGCATTAACGTAGACAATATTTTCCATAAGTTAAGCAAAAATTATGGACAACCATGTCAATCTCATTTTTCAAAAATGGTGTGTATCCAGTATAATGACGTGGTCAACACTATTGTCAGGTAATTATTTTCATATATCTTTAATTTTAAATACATTTTTTTATTGTATATCACAATTTCTTCTTAACAGATACAATATTAAAATACAATTAAAGATTCCAGTGGTAACCTATACCTCGCTCTTTAAGATAGACATGCATGATTCATATTTCGTCGTAATACTTCTTATTTCAGAAATTTAAAAGGAAAAGGTATAAATTATTTATACGTATATATTTTTATATAATATTATTTACAAACTTTCTAAAACAAATGATAATTTTGAATTCCGTGTGCTCTTAATTGTTAGAAAATTTGAGGTACATTGTTCAACCAACACATTAATCCATGTAAAAATCATGCATTCTCATTTATAATACAAACTCTATAAATTCAACAGAGTTAATTACACTCCTAATACTGGCATTCGTACTCAGAGTTGATTAGTGTGAATAATGTTTCCACATTCATAGAAGATTATCAAATTGAAAGCAAAATGTTTGTAAGTATTTCATTTTCTTATCAAATTAAATATTCAGTTACATTTAATTGAACCCTTATGTCGCTCAATTTATAATATAGATTTTTATTTTTTTTGTAAGATCCAACTTCTATCAATATGGTAGTTTATGAATAATGGGGATGTTTTTATCATATATTAAACTATTGATACAAAATCTCATTATTTTAACTATACTTTCATGTATCCTAAATTATACGAACAATTACATATATTTCTTACTTTTTTTTTAATTCCTCCATCGATTATAATTTCTTCAAAAAATATGATTTACTGTGCATAGCATTGGTGTTTATACTAGTAAATAAATAAATATAAAAACTTTACTCAAAGAAACTTTTCCTCGACGTTATTTATTTTTGTCACAGTTTGAGTTTTTTCTCCCGACTAACAATCAACACTAATGTTTAGTACTTTAAAAAAAAACGTTTGGTAGAAAGACAATAATACCCTAAAATTAGGGATGAGTACAAACAATTAGTCAAACAGAATTCCTTTTTTTTTTTTTTTTGGCTCCTGGAAAACATAATTCAAAATAGGAGTCAACCACTGCATTTGGAATTTATCCTAAAAAATATAAGAAAAGATCATTTAATGTAAAAAAGAAAAAAAACTCACAAAATACTTACCAAAAACTTTTTGGTAACAAAATACAAGATCATTCAAAAATTATTACGTAATTTTAACAGCAAAAGAAGCCCTCCTAAGATTTTTAAATGTCAAAGACATACATATGAAAACTTCACGGCTTTTATGTCTCACCTCTTGATTACGTTTATAATTTGAGAAGAAACACCTTGATCAATAACAAGGCGTCAAATTTACTGAATTTTGTAATATATTTTTTCTAAGCAAAAGTGGAATATTTTTGGAAACTTTAGTTCTTAATTATCCAAAAAAGAAAAAAGAAGAATTCGCGATAAAAAGTTAAAAACGGGTGATACAAGAAGCTCGGATGGTGATTTGTGGGAAAAACAATGGAGAGAAATGTAAACAAGGACAAAATAAAAACTGTAAGACATTTTCTCAATGGTCCAGGCTAATACAACGTCACAAAAGGGCCAAAGTGCAACAAAAATCATGCTCGGAGATAAAGGTAATTACACCAAAAAAACCGACGTCTTGAAGAATTTTTGGATGGACAAGCAACAAACCAGACCAACATCTCTCTCACTAGACAAGTGACGAACACATCACAACTGAAAAAATGCCATTATACTTCTCCAACAAAAATTTTACAATCAAATATAGACGGTACAAAAAGGATACGAGCCATGAAAGAGGCTACTGGCAAGGCGAGAAAAATGATAATACAAGGCGACAACGCCAAGCCTTGCCTCCGTCTGATCATAAGCAGATGTACAGTCCTAATTCAAGAACTTCTATAATTGATACAATTTGCTAATCTTTGGGAATCCAATTCTCGAGAGATAAGAGAATTAAACACCATTTTACATCCAAAACCACTCTCAAAACCTAAAATCTGAAAAGGAAAAAGAAGCACCAAGATTTCACGGATGCATGTAATTTTTTACTCTTCAACGCACTAACTACTAATGTTGACATACCGAAAAAATGCAACATGACAAAGCAATTGATGCGCACTGAAACCACGACGGAATACCATCCCTGTGACCCTGATCGATGAAGTACCCAAAAATGTATATTTTGTGAAAAGAAAAAAAAAATGACACAGTACGCATTCTGAATATGAGAGACAAAAAAGGGCGGACTCAGACCAATGCAAAATGTGGGCAGACACCAGCAATATAAAATTATTTTCAAAAAAAAAAAGTAAAATAATGGAGGATAAATGAAGCTGCAGGTCTAGCGGCTTGAAAGTATCACGAACCAAAATTTGCGCTTGAAAATGCCAACACCCCCAAGACTTCAAGACAAAAGCAGCACCAGGGTGGTAGGCAATCATGTCAAGTAGAGCACGAAATAGCCCAATGAACAATCAATAACCAGCTAACGTTAAATGTCCATTTCGCAGCTCATAGTAACATTTCTGTCCAACCTCAATCTCCAGCAAAAACAACGTTATACATCTCCAGAAGGACCTTCAGCCAGTTCTGAGGAACCATCATCAGACACTCCTTCCATGGCAAAACCAAAGAACCCGACCCTGTGGTGCTGATGCATGAGTTAGTAACAACATGAAGATGAGTTAACTCCTGTCAGTAGATACCAATGACCCAACATGTTGAATGCAATCATGGACCCCGACTCAACACAACAAATGCATGCAGGCACTTCCAATAGCGGAAGAAAAACATATGTACCGGGCCACAGCCTCAAACAGAAATGGCACGACTGATAGCCATCTTGGCCCACTCAGCTGATTCTTTAATCAAATGGTCATCCGAGGACAGACACTCATTTAAAAATTCCTTGCATGAGAGTGATAGCTGAATCAAAGAACCTGCATTACTTCCCAGTGTATCCGCCAAATCCCCAAGCACCCCAATAGCAGTTTTCATCACAACATCATCCCTGCAATAGAATAAGTGAAACATTTAGATCCAAAAATTAAAGACATCAAAATAAAACATCAACTGAGAACCAGTGATGTAGAGAGTACTAACATGTCTTTCTCCATGTAAATGCTATCCAGAAATTGCAATATGTGAGGTGCATAAGGAATCAACAGCTGAGTTTTAGGAGAGTTCTTAAATCCCTGAAATATCCCCGAGTATGCCTCTAAGATTCCATTCCTCAACAGATTGGTATACTCAATCATTTCGTCATCAGCGCCTGATGTGTGGGCAGACAATTCGGCTGCACTCTGGAGCATAGGCATGGCATACATCAAGTACTTTTCAAAATTCTCGCCAATAGCTAGAGCTATGTCACCAAAGCATGAGAAGATAGGAGGCTTCACAGATCGGTGTAACTGATTGCTCGAGAGGTCTTTCAGGAGCTGGGTCATTATTCCATCACAGTAAGGCAGGACTGTGTCCTCCAATGCCCTGCATATATCACCCACAACACCAACTGTAACAGCACAGACCTGATACTCCTCAAAATTCTGAAGACCCATTTCCAAATATTTATAAAGTTCAGGCATGTACTTAGCAAAATCTGGGCCAGTTGCATGGGCAACAGCTCCAATGGCAAGCATGGCTTCCTCATGCACAGTTGCACTTCTACAAGCAAAAACCCGAAGGAAAAGATTCATGATCTGATCTGCAAACTGCATGAATGCATACTGAGTAGGCTCAGATGCACCAAGTTTCTGAGTAATGACCTGTAAGCACCCACAAAGAAGGCCCTGCAACTCATTCTGCTTCTCTCTCTCATCAGAAGAAAGCTTCTCTGCTTCCAGAGTCTGGTGAAGCTTTGTCATGATGATAGGAACTAACTGCAACACCATTGCAGCTGTTTCATCTGTCGAACACCTCACCACTTCGTTCAATGTCTCATAAGCAGCAGTCCTCAGTCGTGATTCCCCAGCATCTTCTCTGTCAGTGACACTAAGGAGGGATTTGACAATTTCCTGGAAATAAGGTGTTATGGGAGATGCGGACCCAATATCCTCGTAACCCTGCGCAAGAAAATATAGAGCACCACAGGCCTTCTCAGCAACATTCGGAGCATCATTCATGCTCTGAAGCAGAACGCGGATAATCTGCGGACAATTTGCAGGGGTAATGATTGGAGTCTCTACAGTTGAACCATGAAGAAATTCAAATATTCGACCAAGTGTCCACGCCGTCGTATCCTTAACATGACTATTAGGGTCATTTGTGAGAGCAGTGAGCATGAAATTTAGAGCAACATTGACAATGGACGTCAACTTATCAGGCGATGGACCCTCCAGTATGGAACCAAAGGCATACGTGGCAGCCTCTCTCTGCCTCCACTCTGACTTTGTTATGTTTTCTTCTATAAAAGGCATGACTAATGGGACAATATCATCACCAACAGTGCGAGCAACCAAACCAAGGCACGTACCACCAGCCATAGCAAGATTCCAAGCACCCTCATCCAGATCCTGATCTTCTTCTTGCTTTAAAAGTGTCTCTAGCAGCATAGGTACAAGAGCAGGGAGAGCCTGCTTGATGAAATAATAGCATGGGACATCTGAGTCTGCAGTAAAATCACCCCCATATTCTTCCAAAATATCTATCTCCTCGTCACATATTGAGCTCCAGAGTTCAATAGCTTGAAGAGCAACGGGCTCCTCATCTTCCCTAACAGCCTTGGCCGTGATATTGAAAATATCCTGGATGTATGGAGCTAACTTCTCATAGTACGTAGACGAAATCGAGACCAGACATTCAAAAGCAGCCTGTCGGATTTTGACATCAGGAGACAAAGTAGCTTCACACACAACTCTCATGATGTAATCACGCTCCATATCATTGGAAAAATTTGCTTGAGCAAATCCAAGAGCATTATACAATGCTCTGGTAGCTGCAAGCCTGACATCATTATTCCCCTCATTTCCACTCATACCTTGGATAACTGCTGTCAGTATTTTATTCACTTGATCTTGGTCTACCACATCTGGAGAAACTTCTTCACATAAATATCCTAGAGTTTCCAAAGTGGCTTGCTTCACATGAGCGGGGACCTGGTGAATATTTGACAGAAGTGAACCTATCAGTTCAGGCCACTGCTTCTGCGGCAACTCAATGGCTGCAATTTTTGCAATGACTTGTGAAGCAGTAGAGCGAGCATCAGGCACAGGTGAAGAAAGTATCTGTAATAAGCATGTTTTTATCTGGGTTTTCACACCCACATCTAATGCCAACCATCTTTGGACAAGCTCATATTTTCTATGTTGTTCCTTAGCATCCAAAGCATTTTTAAGGATCAAACCAGCTAGTTTACGGCTATCAACTGGTTTGTCCTCACCAGCAAGTTCCCCAGAAAGAGATAATAAGAATACAGAAAGGTTTTGCTCCTGAAACTGCCTCAATGACTCTTCTGCATGCTTTCGTACAGTTGAATCCACTGATTGTGCATTTAGGAGGACCTGGGTAACCTCCATTGCCATACTATCTCTGAAAACATTATAAAGGTTAGCTGTTAGACAACAGAGCATACTCCAAGAAAATACAGGGATCAAAAAAGCAATGAATAAACATTGGAGAGAAACAAATTGAAATGCAAACCTCTGCAGAAAGGTTAAATTCAACACTAACAGCAAGAGTTTAATAGGAGGAAGAGGTCATACAATATTAATGTTAACTGATATATAATTGTGTACATACACATCATATTCTTTGGCTATCAGCACCACTTTAACAAGTGTAAGCAATTATAAAATTAAACTTCTCTTCCAAACAACCATGCGGTTAAAATCATGCAGCTTGTTTAATGATGTTTCCTACATCAAGCTGATCAGGAAGGATGTAAAATCCAGGCTTGGACGCATAGGACAAAGGACTAATGTAACCAAAGAGGTTAGTGACAATAACAGCTCTAACATGCAACCTAGATCTTGAATTCCCCGCAAAAACAGAAGCATAATAAAAGAAGCTCCCGGCGGCACATTCATCTTCCAAAGCATTAGATACGTAAAGACATCAAATTTATCATTCAACTCGAGCTTAAGTGATAGAAACAGTCAAACTAATTATAATTGATCCAGAGACCGAGTCAAAATTAAGCCACGTGGAATTATAATATGCAACAGGAAAATCCCATGAATTGCAAAGCTGAAGCCCATAAACTAAATACCCGAATCCCACCTAAGTGCACAAACATCCAACCAACACATCCGAGCTCTAAAAGCTTAACTCGTGATTTAAACAAACATAAAAGCTAACCGATCTAAAGAAAACTCGTCTGATTTTAGGAAAATGAATTAACTGAACGCAAAACGGAAGTTACTTGAGCGCGCAAAGATATGACAATTAAAAAAAGGAAAAAAAGAACTACGTAGATCGGGATTTCAAGTATTGTACAATAAGCAAGCATACAAAGTTAAACTTACAAAGCACTTTTAAAAGAGAAAAAAAAAAAAGGCAAGAAAACATAGAGGATAGATCGAGCATTGAGTTGGCTCAAGAAACGCTAGTTTAAATTTGAGAAGAGAAAAACATAAATCCATGACGAAATCAGTAAGAACGAGGAGAATATTACCTAAAGGCGTGAGTTGACGAGATGGGAGAGATAGAGTGCGAGTAAGAGAATCGGACTCTCGGATCGATATGAAACCCTAAGAGAGAGACAATGGAGGAAGAAGAGAGAGAGAGAGAGACGCGGAGGTAAAGCTGAAGTTGGATTATGCAAATGTTTTTAATTTAATATCTGGGGGCGTAATTATTTCCTTAAAATGTCCGCGAATTTGAAACGTGGGATCGTTGGCTTGTTGGTGTCCTGCGTCCGTCCTCCACCCCAAGGTGCGCTTTGTTTTAAAAATCACGCACTCCTACTATCGCCTCCCGGCTCTGCCCGGCCTACAAACGCAACTGCTTGGAACTTTTTGAGTTTTTTCCCTGTTCGAGTTTTTCTATTTTTTCCCTCCCGTATCCCCGCATTGCCCGTTCCTGACAAAGAAGGTGTTGCAAGCGTCCCAATGCAAACAATTCTAGAACCTTCGGTTACCGTTTATTTCAGCGAGAAGTACTACAGGCATTTTCACATGAAACAACTACCACTTTTTAGTAGTAAAAATACGTTATTTAAATGGTTATAATTAACAATTAACATATAGCTTACAAAAGTTCACCTCACACATTATTTGATACAACATTTAATTATATCAATAATAGAAAATTCCGAAGCAGTCCATTTGGATTAATTAAAGGTGCGTAGGTGGATTTGATGTGAAATCCCTATTCAAAACCCTTTCGGTAAATGCAAATGTTGTTTGAGTAACTTAGGGCATCCATAATTGAATGTGATAGATACACCCATCCATTATACTCACTCGGTCCCATAACCAGAGTGGGAGTATAGTGAAAGTGTAATAGTAATGATGTGTATCATGGCCATTACACGCATAATAGACTGGTTGTGGATTCCATTTGTCATTTATGGATTCCATTTGCTAGTTGTGATTTTGAAGACCTTGAGTTATCATGTGTAAGATAGAATTTTTTATGTTGGACATCATGTTAATCTAGCTTTGACAACATGTTAAGCCCCCATTTTGGGCCTAGGGTACTTTTGATTTTTTTTAAAAAAAGGTAATTTTAGGTGTTAAAGTATTTTTGAGGTATTTGGTGAATGTTATTCCATAAAATCAAGAAGTGAGTTTTTGGTGTTAAAAAACACTTTTAACAAAAACTCAAATTTGATACTTTTAGAGTAAATTTTGTTGTTTAAAAAATAAAACATTAAATTTAACCATTTTGTCTTGCATTATGAGCTAAATAAATGGATAAATACATTTTAAATTTTTAAAATTACATATTATTCAATACAATAAGTACTTATTGAATTATGTATCCAAACAATATATTTTAAAAAAAATTAAACACTTAATAAGTACTTTTATCAAAAGTTCTATCGATGAAATACTTTTCAATAAATTACCACAATTCCAAACGGAACCAAGTGCCATCTTCAAAGAAGAGATGGACTTCACACCACAATGGTTGTGGTTTCCACCAACTTCAAATGTGTAAAATAAATAGGAAAATGCATGTTCAATGCCTCAATTTTCTAAAAATTTTAAATGAATTCATCTCTTTATTTAGTTCATAAAATATGATAAAATGATTAAATTTAATATGTTTTTAAATATAAAATTCATTTTAAAAGCACCAAATTTGAACTTTTGTTAAAAAAATACTTTTAACACTAAAAGTTTCACTTCTAATTTTATAGGATGACATCCATCAAACACTACCAAAATATTTTTAGTACCCAAAAGTGATAAAAACTTTTAGCACCAATAAAAGCTTTTGCTTTTAATCAAAAGTACCATAACCTCATATGGACCCGTTGCCTTGAACTAAAAATGAATACGAGTGGGTGTATAATCATATTTATAATGAATTTTAATTACTATCTCAAAGAATAGTTGTTTTTTATAATATTGAATGAATATTATCACATTATAAAAAAATTACATCTAACAATTTCTAAAGACTAATATGGTAGTTGAATATTTGGAGTATAATAATTTTTTGATATAAATATGAATAATTTATAAAAACATTGTTAATGAATTACTTAAGCCTTGCATTCATTCGGAAATAATTACAATAAAAAATTATTCTATGCCAATGCAAGGGCAAATTACTAGTGTATATTATTTAAACACAAGTGAGCTCAAATGAGTTAAGAGCAATTGAACTTGAGTAAGCTAAAACTAGATGGAGCGCAACCGCCAGCTGATACGAGAAGGGTGAGTTTTAAGAGCTTGACGAGCTTAAGTGAATAGTGCATTAGTTAGGTTGACTCAGGTCATGAGTCAATCCATTCACTTCCAAATTACTATCACTTGCCACCCAGTCACGCAAAAAATGGGATAAAGCAGGCAATTTTTCTCCGTTCTATCCTTCCAATCAAAATTGACTACGCCTATTATTCTTGATTGAAAAGCTCAACACTTCTTTGATTTTTATGTATGATTGAAATACCACATGAATCTCTCGCGTACGATGGAAGTCAGCGTGGATGAGCCCCGTTCAGCTAGCCAACTTGGCCATGTCCAAAACCGTTGCTTTAAGCATGGTTTCTTAAAAGGTAGGAACTAAAACATCTTGAATCCACGTTAAATTTTCAGTGCCACTTTTTTCTCGATGCCAATTTCTATATTTATGCTAAGTATTTTATTTATTTAAGTTGTCATATGTTATTTATTTAATTTTCTTTTATCCTCACGTAATACGTAGGACTGACACTAATTTGATATCGAATAGTGATACAGAGTATCCCAACTGTCTTAAATCTGGATTTAGTTCTCTACCTAAGATGAAATTGCCCCTGCCCTTGTGCAAAATAAAATCAAAAAATGAAAAACACCAAAGAAAAAAAGAAACAATGCGGGCCACACAAACCCGTTCATAAACAAAGGCATTCTCATTTTGAAAGCCACGAGCACAGACTCAAAGTTTAACTTGCTATTTTGCACCCTGTGAGTGTCTATAATGTAGGGATGGATGTATCTTCGATTTAGAGATAAAGAGAGGAAACAAACAAACAAAAATGGTAACCTCAGAGATGAGTGTCTTTGCAATTGGCTAATATGGCTCTCTCCCGACAACAATCTACCTAAATGTTTACCGGCAAGTGTTCTGTCAAGGCAGCTCTCCTTGATTTGTCTCTTAGCACCTTGAACTCGTGAATTCTTGGGACTCTTCTTCTCTCCGCCGCAACGCTGCCCCTTTATAGAGAGCACGTATTCAATTGCTGCAAAGGATTTTGTTAGGAAAAAAGTTGTTTGCCAAGCAGCAGCTTTCACATCTCTCTTGTCTCCATCTTCGAGAACCAAGGGAAGTTGGTGAGTTAGCGCAGGCACAGGCGCTACTGCATCAGAGTTCATCATGATAACTGTAATATTCATTCTCATGCTTCCCATTGTCATAAACCGTGTTGTAGAAAATGTGTTCGTGATTCAGCATCTCATCCAGCGTCAATTTTCCGTCTCTATTCTCGTCAGCCTTTTTTCAATATCATGACAAACAAAGCAATAACCTGTGGTTATAATTACTCTAGCCATTGGTGTAAACACTAAACGGTAGATACATGGGCTTTTTAGCCAGAAAAAAAAAAGGAAAGAAAGAAAAAATCAAATGGAAGAAATTAAAGGCAGACTGTTTTACACAGTTTGCTTGAGAGTGTTTAGCACATAGCAATAGAGAAACTTGCCTCCTGAATCAAATAATTGGTGTAGTATTTAGCATATACCAATTCTCCTGGTTTCAGATACTTGAATAAAGGCTTCAATTCTTCCACTCTCAACAATCTGTCAGCAGTTTGTCGACACCAAATTAAAGGATTAAATATACTTGAAACTTTAGCCATATGTGGTTTTAATTACCACATCCGGGATATATTTTCACAGAAAAAGCAAAAAGTTACTTGTCGTGATCAACATCAAGTTTGTCAAATACAGCTGCTGCTGAAGATATATTTGCCGCGCTTCCTGATTCGTAGTCGAGGTAAAACTTGTAGTCATTGTATGCCCCCACCTCAAATTCCAGCAAATTCAACCTTTGGTCATTGTCTTTATCCATCTGCCTGAACATTTAAAAGATAGGACAAGGATATGGCATTGTATATTGCAAATACGTGTGAAGAAGAAGAGGTGTAAACATTGTCAGCAATTTGGAATAGAACCAACCTTAGCTTCTCTCTCAACAATCGCCTTTGAATACGTTCATTCCTGCTGTCTTCTGGATGCAGAAAACTGAAAAATTCAAAATTTCGTATATCATCAGTAAGAGATGTTGATTAAAACTAAGTCGCTGATTATTGAACTGGAAAGACAGATCACGTACTCCCTGAATTCATATAAATTGAGATTCCCATTCCTATCAACATCAGAATCGTTAAATTGTTCCATCCACCATCCGGCTTCCCCATATCTCGTATCGTTTCTCTCTGTTCCAGTAGATTCTCTCTTTTCATTAGAGCTCTGCCCATAAAAGTATCCATATGCTCCATTTGGTTGGCCACGAAATGGGGAAGTCAAGATGTTTTCATCGTTTAATCAAATTGTTGATCTCATCGTAATCAATAGACGTTTTATCTTAAAAAACAAGAAAAATAAAAATTGGGAGGGCTCAGCCATGGAAATATTTTTCTTCGTTTCCCACCATTTCGTAGACAGCCAAACGTTGCACAACCAATGTTACACGAGATTCAAGAATCAAATGATGAGTTACCAATGTCTTCCTTGGTGAACTGAGGGAGGTACTCGTAGAAAGAAATTGATGCATCCCCGTCTTTATCGCGCAACTCCAATTCTCTCCTTGTTCTGTAATCCAATCTATCAACAGCTTGCTGGGTAAGCCAAGCCTCCAGCTCCTTGGAATCAACCATCCCATCCTGGGGAGCCACGTCCAAAACAGGAAACAGAACCATCAACCTTAGCCTCAAGTTTAATGTCCCGTCTTCGTCATAATATTTCATATCTTCTTTAGCTGCATTAATATAGCTGGATGACGCTGCCGCTGCTGCTGCTGCTTTTGTGTCTCTTGACGTATTCTCCTCAGCTTTTCTATGGCCTTTCGCGACAATGGGGTCAAATATGGGAGAACCCAAACGCCTACTTAAGGCATCATGTTTGCGATGGTCGTCGGGTTTTGAATTTTTGGACAACACAATGAGCAGGACGAGGGCGGTGGCCAAAAGGGAGCAAACCACCGCCTTCGAAGACATCTTCGATTGGGTGTAATTTATGATCGGAGCAAGAGAAGTGGGAAATTGGGAATTCACCTTTCTGCGCATTCTTGGATTTTTCCTCAGCTTCTGAAGAAACCGTTATTGACGGTTAAAGCTTCGAGGGACCAATATTTGAGCCGACCTATGTGGCTGGACGAGACGCATTCTCAGATTTTTGGGTGCCAACTGCCAACTGACGGTTAAAGGTACGACATTGGTATATAGTATTTTTTTTTGGGGATAATAGCAGAAACCTCCCCTAAGATTTCTCTTAATATCACCTAACACCCCTCAAATTTTAAAAATATTACTTACCTCCCTTATTTTTGTTATTTATGTAACAAAAATATTTATTACGCCATAAAAATATTTCTTATTTTTGTTATTTTTGCTATACCTCATAAAATATAAATTTTAAAAATAAAAAAATATTTAAAAGAAATATACTTGCACCAATTTAATTCTCTATACTCAAAATCGATTTCTTATGAACTTTTTATATATTTTTTAAACATCTTTTCAACTTTTATCCAAACTATTATATTGTACAAATCATTATAAAAATCAACTCAGAATAAGCAAATAAATCATACCTTATTTTATCACAATCTCAAAAAATGAAAGATAGAAAAATTTAATTTATTATAATTTATAAATAAAATATTGTATAGTCATTTAAAAAATGAGTAAGAGAGAATGATGAACAAAAGAAAAACAGAAGAAAGTGACTTTCGTTTCTTTTTTTTTTAAAAATTTAATCTCCATTTATTTGGTGTGTGAATTATGTGTCAAATGAGGGTTAATATAATTTTTTTACTATTATTAGGGGAGATAAGTGATATTTCAAAAACTTCAGGAGCGGTGAGTGATATTAGGAGAAACCTAAAGGGAGGTTTCTGATATTATCCTTTTTTTTTTGTCAAAACATTGGCGTATTGTCTTGGTAGATGAGATGCCTATTAAAAGCAAATTGATGTTTAATTATTCTCCTAGAGAAAAACAAAAAATTTCTTCGTGTCAAAAAAAAGGAACAAAAGGAGAATAAATGAAATGACCGGTGAGGGTGCTCACCTCGGCCGTACCTTGTTGCCGAGGTGACCTCGTTTCGTCTCCTACACGAATACAGCCATTCCCCGATCCGGACCCTGAGCTCGGCTCGATCCATGGTCTCCTACTTGGATGACCTCTGCACCCCTGGCTACCACCTCGGCTAGACGCTGATGATGTCAACACCCCTGACAACACCCAGGACCAGTGCTTTATCTGAAAAGCACTGGATGATCTTAATGACTACTGCGCAGGACCCCCGTCATCCAGCCCAGGCGGCTACAGTGTCAGAGTCAAGCCTCCTGGCAGGGAACAGAGCCGTAATGTCAGGACATGGGTCCCACCAGCATTAACCCTCCGTCCTGACCTCCACTCCCACTCTATAAATACCCCACACACTCCCAACAAGTAAGCATACTGTTCATTTGACAATACTACTGCTTTTCTCTCGTTCTCATACTAACTTGATCGTCGGAGTGAACCCAGGGGAGAAGCCCCGCCATTCACTTCGGACACGAGGATACACCTCACTTCATCTCAGAGGAGCCTGATTCTGGTCGGTTCAACTACCCACCAAAAATCACCTCTTCAATTGGCGCCGTCTGTGGGAACGAGATTACTGCTAAAATGAGATCCACGCGCTCCAGAAGTGGAAGAGTCACCTCAACCGGGGCTGGGCAAACATCAGGAGCCCAGCAAGATCGTATTTCTGAAGAACAAGGGTCCCCAAGGACCCAGCCCCACAACGAAGACGCCATCGTCAAGATGGCCGAATTCGTGGCTGATAACCCAAACATCTTCGAAGAACTGGGGAGGTACTTCAAGAGGCAGGGGAAGGAAAAAGCAGAATCCTCCAAGAGGAGACCGACGAAGTCCCCTGAAGTGCCTTCCGGCGAAGACTCCGATGAGGGGCACCTCTCTCGGAGCACTTCCAGACGCGCCTCTTCCAAGGCGACGTCTAAGATCGCTTCCATTTCCCGGGCGTTTTCCCAGGGCCTCCTGGGAAAACGAGCTGAGGACCCACCTCGGCGTCCCGGAGGCTTAGCAGCCGAATATCTGAGGGCACCGCCCTTCACGGATGACATCAATGGGGAGATGGTCCCCCCAAACTTTAAACTTCCCGCCTGCGCTCCTACGATGGCCGAGGTGACCCCGAGGATCACCTCCGCGCCTTCCTCTCCGCTTTTCGGCTCTATTGCGTCCCCGACGCAGTAATTTGCCGAGCTTTCCCCATCTTCCTGCAGGGCACGGCCCGAAAGTGGTTCTGGGGTTTAGAACCGAGGAGCATTTTCTCACTGGATGAGTTGATAGATCGGTTCATTCACCGCTTTGTATCATCTCGTCCGATTACGAAGACTTCAGCCTACCTCTTGAACCTGCAGCAAGCCCCCGGCGAGTCACTGCGCTCCTACGTGCAGAGGTTCAATGAGGAGAACGTGCAGATACCTGATCAGTATGACCAGGTAACCATAGCTGCCTTCACCAATGGGCTGACCGCGGGAATCTTCAATACTGAGATACACCGGGATTACCCCCACACACCGGGAACTCTGGGATCGAGTAGATCAGGGAATCCGAAGCGAAGATCTAAACCGTATGAAGCGAGAGGCTCAAGCCGCTCGTACCGGGCAAGATTCCCGGAGGAAAAAAGACGCCGGCCGAGTCGAACAAGGCCCCAGTGGCTCGTCGACTCAGTTTCGAGACCGCCGAAGTGTCTTCGACCGGATCGTAAAAGGAAGGTCGTCCACCTCGGACGCCGAGCTGACACTTCTCAATTCCAGCCGGACCCATGTCCTGGCTGTGATGAGGCAGAATCACCTCGGCCGAAACCCTCCTGAAATTCCAGGGAGGAGAGATAAGAGGAACTCGAACCTCTATTGTGCCTACCACCGGGATGTTGGGCACGAGACTGAAAACTGTAATGATCTGAAGCGAGAGCTCGAGAATTTGATCCGGCAAGGATACTTGAAGCAATTCGTCCGCAAGGATGGGGGCCCCCGCCGAGAGAACCGGGGCCCCCGCCGAGAGGACAGGCGGGACACGAACATGCATTGCCGAGATCCCGAGGATCGTAGGGAGGACAAGCAGCCTCCACGCGACGGATCACCGGGCTACGGCCTCAACATCGCCGGGGTGATCAACACGATCGCGGGAGGACCGACGGGAGGAGACAGCCAGAACTCTCGGAAGCGGACCTACGCCAGACCGGGATGGAGGTGGCCGAGCCGAGCTCTCGGTTGTCCGAGGTCATCACCTATGGTCCCACTGACCCCGTCCCCGCCGCTTCCAGCAACTACGAAACCCTCGTGATCGAGGTCCTCACCAACAACTATATAGTCAAAAAGGTCTATGTTGACCCCGAAAGCTCGGTAGACGTCTTGTACTACCGAACCTTCGAGAGTTTGAAACTGACCAGGGAGCAGCTCACTCCGGTCAGGACTCCCCTCGTTGGATTCGGGGGACACGTGGTCCACCCCGAGGGTATGGTGTCCCTGATGGTGACCATCGGGCGTCATCCCCCTGCCGAACTGTGCCTGTCAGTTTTGCAGTGGTTAAAGCAGACTCTCCCTACAACATGCTAATAGGCCGGCCCACGCTCAACGCCTTGAGAGCCGTATATTCCACCTACCACCTGAGATTTAAATTCCCAACACCTGAGGGGGTGGCCGAGGTGAGCAGCGACGTGGGCGCCGCCCGGGAATGCTACCTCGCCACCATTCAAGCAGCAGTCACACCCTGGCTCTCTCCGAGGTCAGAAGAAAAGAGGCCAGCAGTCCTCTTCATAGACTGCATCGACCCTCAGAAGGCAGGAGAGGCCAACAGGCTTGAGCCCGGGGATGAGGTGGAACAAGTGGTCTTGGATGAAGCGAAACCTGACAAAGTGGTCCAAGTAGGGGCCGGACTTTCCCCACCCCTGAAAGAAGAAATGATCTCCCTGATCAAGGACCATCGAGACGTCTTCGCGTGGTCCGCAGATGAAGTGGTTGGAGTGCCACCCGAGCTCATGATTCATCAACTCAACATTAACCCACTGGCCCGACCTGTGCGACAGAAACGAAGGCACTTTGGCCCCGAACGTAGCAAGGCCATATCGGATGAGGTCGACAAGCTCCTGCCCGCCAAGATGATCCATGAGGTCCAGTACCCCACCTGGCTCTCCAACCCTGTCATGGTCAAAAAGGATGCCGGTGGATGGAGGATGTGTGTCGACTTCACCGACCTTAACAAGGCATGCCCCAAAGATTGCTACCCTCTACCGAGGATCGACGCCCTCGTCGACTCGGCAATGGGACATGAGATCCTCTGCTTCCTAGATGCCTTCAAAGGCTATCACCAAATAGGAATGAGTGAGGAAGACCAAGAAAAAACGGCATTTTACACCGACAAGGTGTCTACTGCTATACCACCATGCCATTCGGGTTAAAAAACGCCGGGGCGACCTATCAAAGGCTGATCAACCGCCTTTTCAAAAATCAGATCGGCCGAAATGTGGAGGCCTACGTGGACGATATTCTCATCAAAAGCTTAACCACTTCGGCCTTCTTGTCGGATGTGAAGGAGGTCTTCGGCGTCCTCCGCGACTCAAGGATGAAGTTAAACCCCAAGAAGTGCGTCTTTGGCGTCACCTCAGGAAAATTTTTGGGGTATCTGGTTTCCCACCGGGGAATCGAAACTAACCCCGACAAAGTCAAGGCCATCCAGGACATGTCCCCACCTCGGAACCTCCGGGAAGTCCAGAGGCTGAATGGACGCTTGGCTGCACTGAACCGCTTCCTATCCCAGTCCGCAGAAAAAGCTTTGCCCTTTTTCAAGCTGCTAAAGAAGGCCGATCAGTTTGCCTGGACTGAGGAGTGCCAGGCTGCCTTCGACAAGGTGAAGCAGTACCTGCACCACCTACTCACCCTCGCTTCACCTCGGCCCGAGGAGAATCTCTACCTCTACCTCTCCGCAGCGGACGAGGCTGTCAGCGTTGTGCTCATCCGGGATGAGGGCACTCAAGCGCCAGTCTACTATGTCAGCCGAGCTCTCCGTGCGCCGGAGACTCGATACACTCAAGTGAAAAAACTTGTGCTAGGACTAGTCCACGCCGCCCGACGGCTGAAACCCTATTTCTTAACTCATCCCATCTCTGTCAGGACCGACCAACCACTCCGACAGATACTGGTGCGGCCCGAGGCCTCCGGGCGCCTCACTAAGTGGGCCGTCGAGTTGGGGGAATACGACCTGTCGTATGAGCCGCGCACCGCCATAAAGGCTCAAGCCTTAGCCGACTTCTTGGCCGAGCTCACCTTCACGGAAGGTCAGGAGTCCACCTCCGCCCTAGCCGAAGTGTCCACCCCACACCTGTGGATGTTGTATGTGGACGGGTCCTCTAATGGGGATGGGAGTGGAGCAGGACTGCTCCTGGAGGGCCCCCAAGGAGAAGTGTGCTCGTATGCCCTCCGTTTTGACTTCCCGACCACCAACAATGAAGCCGAGTATGAGGTCTTAATCGCGGGACTCCAACTAGCCCGCAGGCTCGGTGCACAGCGGATTCACGTCCGCAGCGACTCCCAACTCGTAGTATGCCAAGTCCTTGGTGAGTATGAGGCCAAGGATGAAACCATGCAACGGTATTTATCCAAAGTCCACCAACTCATTGCGTATTTTGAATCTTTCGAAATCCAAAGAATCCCCCGCTCCCAGAATAGGCGCGCCGACGCTCTGTCCCGGCTGGCCTCCATATCATTCTCCGACCTCAACAAAACTGTCTTAGTGGAGGTGTTGGATGAGTCGGGATACGTCGAAGAGGTGGCCTGCCCCGTGCACTCGGAAGATACTTGGATGAACCCGTTCATCCTTTTCTTAAGGCAGGGGATCCTTCCCGAGGACCGAGCCGAGGCAAGGAAAATACAACGCAAATCTGCTCGGTACGCGCTCCGCGATGGAGAGCTATATAAACGCTCATATTTTGGCCCATGGCTGAGGTGCATTACATCCGAGGTGGGACGCCAAGTCCTTCACGAGATACACGAAAGCCTATGTGGAGCTCACGTCGGCCACAGGATGTTAGCCAGGAAGACCCTACTTCTTGGATATTTCTGGCCTTCCCTTCGACAAGATGCCCAAAATCTTGTTCTCAGCTGCCCATCCTGCCAAGTCCACGCCCCTGAGCTTCACCAACCCTCGAACTTTATGGTTCCAATCACCTCACCCTGGCCGTTTGAGCAATGGGGGACAGATATCATAGGTCCTTTCCCTAAAACGGTCGGGGGCTATACCTTCCTGGTAACTGCTGTGGATTATTTCACTAAGTGGGTTGAGGCCGAGCCTCTACGGACCATCACAGGGCTGGCCATTCAAAAATTCTTTTGGAAATGTATTATCTGCCGCTTCGGCATACCTCAAGATCATCATCTCGGACAATGGAAGGCAGTTTGCCGAGAACCCATTTAAGGCTTGATGCCAGAACCTCGGCATCAAACAACATTTTACATCGGTAGGCCACCCTCAGGCCAATGGTCAGGCAGAAAATTTCAACCGAACTCTCTTGCATGGCCTCAAGACCCGACTACACCGAGCTGGATCATCGTGGGTGGAGGAACTCCCCAGTGTTCTGTGGTCATATCGGACCACGCCGAGGTCTTCCACGCAAGTGACCCCCTTCTCCTTGACCTATGGAGCTAAGGCTGTCATCCCTGCTGAGATCCTTACACCCAGTCCTCGGCTGACAGCCTATGTAGCCGAGGTGAACGAAGAAGAGAGACAGTTGGATCTCGACCTCGTCGACGAGAAAAGGGACATTGCCTCAGCTCGGATTGCTTCCTACAAGAACACCCTGGCCCACTACTACAATGCCCGCGTCAAGCATCGGCGATTCCTGCCAGGAGACTTGGTGCTTAGAAAAAACTCGGTCAGCCGAGCTGAACCGCAAGGGAAATTGAGCCCGAAATGGGAAGGGCCTTACCGACTTGTGGAATCTAGTCCTAGTGGGTATTGCAAATTGAGCTACCGAGATGGCTCTCTAGTGCCGAGGACTTGGCACGCCGAGAACCTCAGGCTGAAGTTACTTGAAAATTTTACTAAGTTATCACTTCAGCTGCTTTGTTATTTTTCAATATGATTGTGCCACACATCTGTTATTAAAAAATAAGGGGGACAAACAGGGGACGAAGCAAGCATGAAATTAAAAGAGCCGAACTGAGAAGAAAAATGTTTCATTGAAAGATGAAAAGGCATTACAAGAAGAATACAAAAGACCGAGGTCAGGAGTATTGCTAATCATCTCCCACCTCGGATTTCCACTTAAGACCCTATGACTAAGCTTCAACCTCGGCTCCCTCTTGGCCAGTTGCCCCCCCGCCGGGGTGAATATCTTCTCCACCACCTCCTTGCTCTTCGGCAGCCTCCTCTCCGACGCCACCCCCAGTGTCCTCTCCTTCTTCCTCCTCGAACACCTCATCGAGCTCAGCTAACCATTTGTTGAACTCATCCTGGACTTCGGCCAAGTTCCTTCCAGCTTGGATACCCTCGGCCATCCGATCGCACAGCTCCTTGGAGTCCTCGTTATAGTTGGCACTGTTCCTCAAGGACTCCAAAGCCTCAGAGGGTAGATGAGCTGCTACCTCGTCTATGGCCGATGTGAAGCCTAGCATGAAGGTCGGCCTCGTCAGCTGGCCGAGGTCCCCGATGAAGGTCTCGGACCTCCGGAAATCCTCTACAGCCGAGGTCCTCGCGCTCTCGAGAGCCTGCTCATGGGTCTTCTTCGCCTCCTCCGACCTTTTCTGCTCCTCCTCTAGAGCCGACCTCAGGCTATAGATAGTGGCCTCGGCCTCCTCCTCCTTAGTCTCGGCCTCTTGAAGCCGTCTCTGAAGTTCGGACTTCTCGGACTCAGACACTACCTGCTTTTTCTTCAGCTTGGCAATCTGATCTTGCAGTTTGCCGGTGTCTTGCTCCTCAAGCAACTCACAGTACCGATGTGCCATCTCGGCTACAAAGGCTGTGTTGGAGGCCGTGGTCACCATGACGCTTTGGAGCATCTCGGCCGGAGTCAGCTTCCTGGTGAAATTCAAGTCTCTCGGCAAGGTGGACTGCATCACCAGGTCTTGTGCAACCCGAGGGTGGCTGCATCGGTCGTTGATCTTGAGCGACCAGTCCGGACACCAATGCTCGCCGGGGTGAGATTTCTCTTTCCCAGAAAACACCGGGGGGCTTTGGTAACGGTTCCATAGTGAGGACGCCGTCACCGCGTTGACCGGAGACTTCAACTGTTTGCCTCGGCCATGTGGAGGTGGACGTGCCGTGGTCACCCCTATTGGCACCCCTTTGGGCACCGAAGAGGTGGACCCTGTGGCCGCAGCAGCCGAGCTGCTCTGGGCTGCCGTGGTGGGGGTGGTCTTCTCCACCGAGGTCTTAGAGGGCTGCCCTTGCGATTTCTTCTTGGGCGGAGACGCCGATATCTCGCCCGAGCTCTTCCTTTTCGACCTCTTTGCCACTTCGGCCCCCGAACCCGATGTGATGATGTCGGACAGTTTAGTCACTGCACAAGAAACAAATATTATCATATGCCTTAGCCGAAGTGAAAACAAAGCTATGAAAGAAAATTACAAGGTATCTTAAGTTTTGTGGAAATGAGGGGAGTTCTGTCAGGAGGGATCAAAGCTCGGCTAATTCCCCCATCGACCAGCACGGCCTCGGGGTGGTCCCAGCTGAAGATCCGAAGTCCGGACCCCATCAATTTCTGGAAGGACTCCTCCTCATGATCCCCCGCGGAAGGGTCGGCCTTCGATTTGATAGGCCTCCACCAAAAACCCCGTGGGAAGTCCACGGCCGAGACTAATATGAAGTCACGCTTCCAGTTCTTTATTGAAGAGGGGCGCCGATGACTAGTTTCGGGATGGTTTTGTTCCGGTTGCAGACAAAGAACCATCCCTTATCTGTCCCATGTGCCTTGAAGGTGTAACATCGGCGGAAGAGGTCCACGGTCGGGGTCACCTCTTGATGTCGGCACAGCATCTCGAAACCTACGAGGATGCGGACCGCGTTTGGGACGAGTTGGGTGATTCTTACGCCGAAGTGACGGAGCACGTCCCGCAAGAATCTTGACGTCGGCATCCTCAGCCCGGCCTCCAACTGCTGAAGGTAGATGGCCACAGTGCCCATGGGGGGATTCTCGGCCGAATCATTCGGCCCGGGCGAGGTGATGAGATACCCCGGCCTGAAGGGATACTTCCTTATCACCTTCCTACCCCTGTCCATTCCCATTCGGCTCCTAAACTGCGGCATCTTGCCGAAGTCCAGGTTGGCAGCATTTCTTGGGGCAACGGGCTCCAGCACCCCTTCGTCGTGGGGTATTGCAGTTCCGAGGTTGGTGTCGTATTCGACATCGGAACCGCCCTCGCTCATCTCTGATGACTCTGACCCCGATGCTGTCCCAGCCACTTCTTCCTCGGCCGATCCCCCCACATCGGTAGGTGCCGACCCCGTGGAGTTGGATGAAGTCGCCTCTTCCGAAGTGTCCGGCACCTCCTCGGCCTGGTAGCTCGGCTTCACAGTTTTCTTGTGGGTTTTAGCCGTTTTGGCCATGAGTGAATGATGAGATGAAAAGAAAGATACTTACTGTTGACTACGGAATCTGACGAAATGGATGACTTCGGTTGATATCTCGACTGGCAGGACTGACCTCGGCAACGCTCAAGAATTTTACAAGTCTGAGGCTGAGAAAGAAAGTGATGGGCCATGCGATGAAAAGAATCCCCTATTTATAGGGAGTCGGGGGGAATCCGAAGAGGCGGCAAGAATGCGAAAAGGCAACCACGTTCGAATTCAAAAGGACGTGCCTCTCTCTCTCCTCATTAATGACTCGTCCTTTCAACTGACACTCCCTCTGCACGAAACGTCCCACTACTTCACGACGCGACGGTTACCAGTGCCACGTCCTGTCAACTGACTCGCCCACGTGTCCCGTCCCCGCATCTTCCGGAGTAGTTTCGGGACCCCGACTCTTCATGACTTCGGCACAAGGAAGCCTCGGCACCTCCCTAGCCCGGAGCTCCCGAGGCTTGGGGGGCTTATTGAGGGTGCTCACCTCGGCCGTACCTTGTTGCCGAGGTGACCTCGTTTCGTCTCCTACACGAACACAGCCATTCCCCGATCCGGACCCTGAGCTCGGCTCGATCCATGGTCTCCTACTTGGATGACCTCTGCACCCCTTGCTACCACCTCGGCTAGACGCTGATGATGTCAACACCCCTGACAACACCCAGGACCAGTGCTTTATCTGAAAAGCACTGGGTGATCTTAATGACTACTGCGCAGGACCCCCGTCATCCAGCCCAGGCGGCTACAGTGTCAGAGTCAGGCCTCCTGGCAGGAAACAGAGCCGTAATGTCAGGACATGGGTCCCACCAGCATGAACCCTCCGTCCTGACCTCCACTCCCACTCTATAAATACCCCACACACTCCCAACAAGTAAGCATACTGTTCATTTGACAATACTACTGCTTTTCTCTCGTTCTCATACTAACTTGATCATCGGAGTGATCCCAGGGGAGAAGCCCCGCCATTCACTTCGGACACGAGGATACACCTCATTTCATCTCAGAGGAGCCTGATTCTGGTCGGTTCAACTACCCACCAAAAATCACCTCTTCAACCGGTTTTAATTTGTTTTAGATGTTGGGCTTTGATAGCAATATAGTGTGCGTTCTTTTCTAACCCTAGATTTGGCATAGTTGAAGCAAGTGGTTCTTCCGGGCTATCTAACGATTAGCTCCAGGTAGAGCTGTTAAGCGAAACGAGTAGCTCGAAATCTCGTTAAGGCTCGGCTCGATAAGGCTCGAGCTCGGCTCGTTAATTTCAATTAACGAGCCGAGCTCGAGCTCGACAAATACTCGTTTAGTTATCGAGCCGAGTAAGCTCGAACTCGATTCTTTATCGAGTAGCTCGGTTGAGCTCGACAAAGAAGGGTATTTGTGTCATTTTAGCAGTCAACAGGTAGAAATTTGGACTAGGGTTGATATTGCATCGTCTCATACTCTCATTCTTCATTTCTGCCTCTCCCTCTCCGCCGCACCCCGCAAGGCCGCAACCAGTAACCCACAGGCCACAGCCGCACCCACAGCCCCGCAACGCCGCAGCTCCGCAACACCGCACCCAGTAACCCACAGCTCCGCAACACCCAAGACCCAGCACCCAGCACCCAGCACCCAGCAACCCCGCAACACCGCACCCAGTAACCCACAGCTCCGCAACACCCAACACCCAGCACCCAGCACCCAGCACCCAGCAACCCCGCAACCGGCAACCAGTAACCCACAGCCGCACCCACAGCCCCGCAACGCCGCAGCTCCGCAACCTCGCAGCCCCGCAACCCCCGCAGCCCCGCAACACCGCAACCCCGCAGCCCGCAACCCCGCAGCCCGCAACCCCGCAACACCGTAACCCTGCACTCCACAGCAAGCCGCACTCCACAGCAACCTCTGCCTCCACTGCCGCCCACAGCCTCTGTTTTCTGCCATTAACAACCCCGTCCACGGCCAGGGCCAAAAACCAGTCCAATTTGACTGGTTTCTCTAATCCTTCGTGATTTCTGGTAAGTCTCGTCTCTTTTCGTAGGTTAATTATAAAAGAGAGGGGTTGGAAAAACGAAGCAGGGACAAAGATCCTTAACCACTAAGCTATGTCTGATTCTCAACATATGGAACTTGATTCTATGTTGTGCGGTTTTTTTTTTTTTTTGGGAATGCGAATTATGGATAATATGAGTTATGTCTTGAACTTTTTGTGTACGTCTTGAAGTACTTTCATTTGTAATACTGTACTTGATTTCTCTTGGATAAGTTTTAAGTAATCATTGCTCTTCTTTTGGAGTGGGAATGGGGGCAGGTTTGGATAGGCAGGGAAAGCAGGTTAATGTGGTCATGAATATAATCTTTTTGGAGCTCTTTAGGCCATTTTTTTTCATAAAAACAAGTGTACACTTTGAAATGTTCTTGCAGTAATTGCAAAAGCTTGTTGATTGGTAAGAAGAATGATTAGGGGATACACTAGTTCCTGTGAAAGAAAGATATATAACTGGCCATTTTGCACTCCTCAAAAAAAAAATTTTGTTTGCAGGCCCCTATTTTTATGAACTTTTACTACTTCTCATGGAGTGTGAATGTGTTTTCTTGTGTGGAAAAGATTATCCTGGATGCCTTACTTAAACCAGCACCTTGCTGTTAATGTTATGAGACATTTTCTTGTGCTTCTGCTTTCGCTTTTCCCTTTTACTTTTTTTTTGTCTCTTTTATTGTTTTCTTTTTTGCCTTTCCCCTCTTTTAAGGACTCTGTATTTTAATTTTACTGATTTCTTCACTATAGCGTTTCTTCACTATATTCCTGCATATGTTCCTTATGGACTTGACTCAAGTATATTTTTCCTTTTAAATAATAGGTATGTACAGTCACCAAGGATCGTCAACAAGTCCAATTATGGAGGTTGAAAATGAAGCTGTCGAACAAGAACTTGAGGTGGAGTCTAATGCTGATGAGATGAGCGAAGAAGAGCTGGACTTAGATCACTTAGATCAGCCGAATGAAGGAACAGAAACAGGGGAAAAAGGTGCTGTTGAAGGAGCAAATCCGTTTGAAAAAAAACAACGGAAAAAGAAGTCAACAATATGGGAGGATATGACTATAGTAAAACAGCCTGATGGAACATTGAAAGTGCAGTGTAATCACTGCAAAGAACTATTTGTCAAAAATCCATCTGGAGCTACTTCTCAACACAAGCGTCATCTCAAAAATTGCCTACAAAAGAGGCTGGCTGTTGGAGAGGAAAATCAAAAGAGGCAGCAAGTGTTATCCTTTACCGAAGGCCCCTCGGATGGTATAACTTCTATAACTAATTTCTCTTATGATCATGCTAAAGTACGAGAGTTAGCAGCTCATATGGTTCTTGTACATGAGTATCCCTTCTCTATGTTGGATCATGTTGTTTTTAACAAGTTCATGAAAGCTGTATCTCCATTTTATAAAAAGATTAACCGGCAAACAGTAAAGGAAGATTGTGTGACTGCTTTCATGCTTGAAAAGAGAAGGCTGAGAAATATCTTAAAAGGTGCCAATAGGATTAGTATAACCACAGATTTGTGGAAATCTGGTCAAAAAATTCAATACATGGTTGTGACTGGGCATTTTGTTGATAGTGATTGGGTGTTGCAAAAACGGGTTCTAAATTTTTGTAATGTCCCACCTCCTCACACGGGTGTAATTATTGCTGATGCGTTAAGTAAGTGTTTTCTTGAGTGGGGGATTGAAAATAAGGTTTCTACTATCACTGTGGACAATGCTTCTTATAATGATGTATGCATTAGGAGAGTTAAAGAGGATTTCTGTCTAAGAAAAAGGTTGAGCATTGGAGGAAAAATTTTTCATGTTAGGTGTTGTGCCCATATACTTAATTTGCTTGTTCAAGATGGGCTTAATCAAATTGTTGATGTGATTGATGTTGTTCGAGAGGGGATTAAATATTTGAAAAATTCAGAGTCTCGCCTCAATGAATTTGCCAAAATAAAAAAACAGCTTCAATTGCCTTCTAGAAAGCTCATTTTGGACTGCCCAACTAGGTGGAACAGCACTTATTTGATGTTGGCTTCAGCTCTAGAGTTTAGGGATGTATTTCCCAGGTATGGGGACATTGATCCTGGGTTTCACTATGTCCCAAGTGAGTTTGAATGGATGAAAGTTGAAGAAGTATGTAAATTTTTGGGTATTTTTTATGAGATCACCAATATTATTTCTGGATCCGATTACCCAACAGCTAACCTTTTTCTTGTAGAGTTGTATAGGATTAAAGAGCTATTAAATGAAAAAGCTCTCGATTTTTCTGATCATATTAGGTTTATGGCTGAAAGTATGGCACTAAAATTTGACAAGTATTGGGGTGAAAGCAATGTTTTGATGTCTTTGGGTGCTATTCTTGATCCGAGGTACAAAATGGTCCTTGTTAATCATACTTTCCCAGTTATTTATGGAGAAGTTGCAGCCCCTAGGTACATTGATGAGATGAGATGCATTCTTTATGACCTTTATAATGAATATGTGGATGCTTACATCTCATCTCATAGTGAGGAACCACCAAGGGAAGCTGGAAAAAGAAAACATTCGGAAATTTCAAGTAAATCTACTCAAGGGGCTGCTAAAAAGCTTGGAGTTAATGTTCTAACTGGGAAAGAAAAATTTCAGATGATTGTTAGTGAAATTGACAAGGCTCCCCCTGAAAAATCAGATTTAGATGTCTATTTGGAAGAGGGCAGATATGTTTGTGATGCAAATGCAAATCTTGATGTCTTGGGTTGGTGGAAAGGGGAAAGGTGGAGGTTTCCTATATTGTCAAGATTGGCAAGTGATATACTCGCTATTCCAGTTACAACCGTGGCGTCCGAATCTACTTTCAGTGCTGGTGGTAGAATAATCGATGATAGGCGTGCTTCTATGTCCGTTGAAACGGTTCAAATGCTACTTTGTGGGAATGATTGGATCCGCAATCTTCATGGGTTAAAAAACAAGTCTCGTGTAAGTAAAATATATACTCTATTAGTTATTTATTTTGGCAGCTCATTTTATCTTGCTAGGAGTTGTAACTTTCTTGTTTTCGTTTTGTAGGAACCACTCGATGTTTCCGAATCATCTACAATTGAAGAAATTGATCTTCCGGACATTTGAAGGCTGTTTTCTGGAATATGTGATGCTGTTTCTTGTGATTTGTAAAGCTGGACTTGTGAAGCTGTGCTTTTTCTTGTGATTTCTGAAGGGGTTGTACTTTTTCTTGTCAGGTGTTTGAAGTTGGACAATTTTTAAGCTATGTAGCAGTGTTTTACATGGTTATTTAGTTGTAGTTTGTGCGTTTATTTGGCTGGACAAAACCTGTTATGGTATATTGGCTCTTATGAATGTTGTCTCATATGGAATTAGACTGTAGTTTGTGTATTTGTTGACTGCAGTCCCTGGAGTTTGTGTTGTATGGATCATGGATGTTATGGTCTTATTTGTCTTGGATGAAATGTGGTTAGAGTTTGTGTATTGTTGAATGTGAATGGCATTGGTTGCCAATCCTAATATTTTTTGTTGATTTTGGATAGCCTAAATCTGGATATGCTGGAGCAGGACTTCGTAATAACTGATTGTTGAATTTTGAAATCGAGCCTCAAAATCGAGTCTCGAGCTTCGAACTCGAGTCTAAAATCGAGCCTCGAGCCTCGAAATCGAGCCTCGAGCTCGGATAGATATTTCGAGCTCGAGCTCGTCCGAGCCTGGCTCGTTTGTGATAAACGAGTCGAGCTCGAGCTCGAGTTCGAGTCACATTTCCTTTTTTCGAGTCGAGTTCGAGTGCATATTATGGCTCGTTAGCGCTAACGAGCGAGCTCGAGCTTGGCTCGAATTCGTCACGAGTCGAGCTCGGCGTTCAGATACTCGGCTCGACTCGGCTCGATTAACAGCACTAGCTCCAGGTGCAGGAACATTAGATCCAGTCCAAACATTAGCGAGGGCTAAGCTACTTGATTTGATTTTTTGAACTTCTTTCTTAATCTTATACGATTTGGAGTCTCTCTGATAAAATGAATCAAACCTTCCCCACCTTATATGTACCTTTTGTTGGAATATTTTCAAATATTAAAAATCTGAGCAGAATTCTAAAAGTGCTTTCTGCATTTCATTCGCAACTTTTCAGGTTTCAACCATCATTTGAAGAGATACAATTTCAGACATGTTTCTAACTGTTAATAACTATTTAGAGAACATGAAATCTTATTTATATAGATCAATTTGTGATCTTTTGATTACAGATAAAAGGATCTATAAATTCTAAAAAAATTTCTACTCAGAAATTGCTTCAATAATTAAAACCTTATAATTGATCAATCATCATATGGAAAAGTAGCTCTTGAATTCTGATACAAACCTTCCTGCACAAAAGTCTTCCTCCACTCTATCTCCTTCACTTTTCTAGATTTTCCTCACCCAAAAACTTGTCAAGACCCGCTCTTGGCATAAATTTTCAACATCTCCATGGATGCATTGTTTATGCTAGCATAGGAGGTGACAAGGCAAATTTCTGGTAAGAGAGTCGAGATATCCAAGAGACGAGCTCACCTGCAAAATAAGAAGTAGTCGGAACTATGTCTCCCGGTCTCACTTCGATGCCAAAGTCAGAGGTTGTTTGGGAGTTGCGTATATTAGATCAAAGATTGTGTACCTCAAGTGGACAGAGAAGCGAGTTTATATACTAAAGAGGTCTACTAAAAAAATGATGAAGTCTGGTTGTCGGTTGTCATAGGACAGTTTAGGACGGCAGTGACAGATGTATTATTGGATAATAGGATGGTTGACAGTCACATCAATCCATCAGTCATTGGTCACGTCATTCGCAGAGGCGTCCGTCGTTCTGGGTTAAGGATATGGCTGAAGGGACAATGGACAGGTGCAACCGTTTCTGGCGGTTTTGATCATTTTCAACAGCGCATAACTTTGGTTGCACACAGCTTAACTTTGTTTGCACAACGTGTAACTTTAGTACAAAATTTTGCGGGCCCTACACATATTGTGAAAATCGATGTACAACTAGTGATCTGGACCGCACATTTTTTTTTGGCCAAAATCTGGCCGTGAACAGTTCAGGAGCTAATGACCGCTCCTGCCCCTCACCCATGGCGGAAGTGAGCTCTCATCATGGGATGACCAGGGCGAATTCTCCCAGATCAGGATGGACCGAGGTGTTTTGTACTTTGGTCCTATCAGGGATCCACGGGAGAAAAAGGGTAAAATTGGCAAAGATGAGGAGGAGGGAATAGTGGCTGATAATGGGGGCTCCGCTTGGATTAGCTGTTTTTGGAAGTGTTTTTTAAAAACTTTACTGTAACTTTATATATGAAAAACTTTTACTGTAGATGTTTTTGGATTGTTTTTAGAGGTATTTTTAAAATATTTTTTTGAATATTTTTTATAATTTAGAATTTTGTTGAGATTCTTTTTAAATATATACTGGCTCTATTTCTATATATTAATGTTTATTTATTTATATATATAATATTTTTATTTCAATTTTATTTTTTAATATGTATATTATTATATATTTACTATGCATATACAAATATATATTAATATACATATTATAAAACAAAATTGATATGTATATATTTATATATTTATATAAATATATATAAATATATTTTAAACAAATATTAATATTTATATATAAATACATATATTTATTTCAATTGATATAATATATATAATATACACATTAATATGCATAATTTAAATTACATATTAATATTAATATAATTTATATATATAATAAAATATACATAATTGAAATATACATATTAATATATATTAATATACATATTATAAAACAAATTTGAAATAAATATATTTACATATTTATATAAATATATAAATAAATAAATATTTATATAAATATATATAGATATATATTTATATTTAAATAAATATAAATATATTTTAAACAAAATATTTATATTTATATATAAAAATATAATATTTATTTCAATTGATATAATATATATATTATACATATTAATAATTGAAATATAAATATCAAAATATACATATTAATATGTATATTAATTTACATATTATAAAAATATTTGAAATAAAAATATTTATAAATTTATATAAATATATATAAATATATTATTTATATAAATATATATAATTAAATATATATATATTTAAATAAATAAAATATAAATATATTTATAAATATATGTAAATATATTTAATTATATATATATATATTTTGTATTAATATTTATATATAAATATATATTTATTAAACAAAATATATTTTTGTATATAATATTTATATATAAAAATATTTTTGTATATTAATTTTTGTATTAATATTTATATATGTATTTATATATTTATTAAACAAAATATATTTTTTTGTATATAATATTTATATATTAATATATATATTAATATATTTTTTGTATATTTGGAGTTGTTTTTAAAATATTTGCTTGGATATGGTGTTTTTTAAGTTGTTTTTGTTAAATTTTTACTGTAGCATTGTAGATGAAAAACTCTCAAATCCAAACGGGGCCGGGGTTTTTCGTAATAGACGCGAGAATGAATTTTTAACGATGATTGCAGTATTGGTATATCTTATTTGTTATGAATATCTTGATAGGTAAATGCTGAAATGGCCGAGAAACTTCATAAGTCCTGTTCCGAAAGTCTGTTTACATCTTGTAGCGTAAAACATTTTACACTAGAAAATATTTTCCTAGCATCTTCTGTTTCCAAACACTAGAAAATCCGAAAATTATTTCCTGGAAAATATTTTCAGTTCAAACAAACAGTCCCTAGCTGCTAAAACTTTTTCATTTTATAAAATCATTGGCACGAACTTTCTAGAACAAGCGAGCGACGAGGACGTCCAAAAAACTTTGAGGGCCAAATTAGCCAATTAACAACAAACACCAGAACTAGCGGCTAAGATCAACCCAACGCGAGGGCCAACATGAGGATCAAGCCGATTGGCTCCAACATGTCATATACGAAATCCCATTGGTCCACGTCAACAGCTGTGACACAATTACACATCAGTCAAACATTCATTCAAATGCACCCACCCGCAAAAAGGTTAAAAAAATATAAAGCTTCCCTATGTCCCTCCTCTCGTCTCCACTCTCCACTTCTCCATCTGCGAGCGGCCCCTTCTCCACTTCTCCTATAGGCATTTGTTTTTTTGCTGTTAAAATTCTCGCATCGCCGGCCGGGTTACTTAGCTTAGCGGCAATGGCTGGTGCGTGGACAAGACGCGCATCCTTGATCGTTTTCGGAATCTTATTCTTCGGTGAGTAGGAGACTGTTACTTACGTTTCTACTTTTTTTTTTTTGGTTTGATGTTTTGGAGTTGAAACTCAGAAATGTTAAAACTGCATCTCTAGGAAATTCGTGATTTGAGAGTTTACGCAGTGATTGCTCTAATTAACGGTGCCGGGCATGTGATTAATTAAATCGCACTTTAACGTGTTCTGTCTCCGGTGTTGTCATATCTGCCTTGGACTTAGCGTTGATGTCAGCAATTTGATAAATATAAATATCTTGTTCAGATCTGTTTTTATGCTTATATGAGTAGCTGGTTTTCTCGTTTCTCTATGTGGATTAAAAGAAAGTTTGTGCTTGCATGATCTTGATGGAGGACAATTGAATGCCGTAATTTTAGTCCTCTTTTTAATATCAATGGCCTCTCCCGTCTCAAATTGATTGAATGGTTTTAAACACTTTCCTTGCAACCAACTCTGAAGAGAGTTAAGAGTTAGATGTAGTAATTATTGTATTGAGTTGAAAACCGACACTTGGAGTTAGGCTGTGGCCTGAATCGATCTAAGTTGAATTTGAGAGGGATGAAAAGAAGCTTAGACTAGGCTGACACACAATTGTAGGATTTCCAGTTTCTTACACCTGGAGTTCCTACACAATTGGAACACGTTGTGTAAACTCTGGCGGCTTGTTTTGAACAGGAAGTTTTTTTGCATTCTCCATTGCGAAAGAGGAAGCAGCCAAATTAGGAACGGTTATTGGGATTGATCTTGGAACAACTTATTCATGTGTTGGTGTTTACAAAAATGGGCACGTTGAAATCATAGCAAATGACCAAGGTAACCGCATCACCCCTTCGTGGGTCGGCTTCACTGATGGCGAGAGATTAATTGGTGAGGCTGCAAAAAACCAAGCAGCTGTTAATCCCGAGAGGACCATCTTTGATGTCAAAAGACTTATTGGCAGAAAGTAATGTTTACTTTTTTCTCATTTTTTGTTCATGTTTAGACACGTTATTAGTATATTCATTCACTTTAATTTTGCAATCCTGCTACTTCAAATAGATTTGAGGATAAAGAAGTTCAGAGAGACATGAAGCTTGTTCCATACAAGATTGTGAACAAGGATGGAAAACCGTATATTGAAGTAAAGATCAAAGATGGAGAGAAGAAGGTCTTTAGTCCAGAAGAGATCAGTGCTATGGTTCTCATAAAAATGAAGGAAACAGCTGAAGCATACCTTGGAAAGCCAATTAAGGATGCTGTTGTTACCGTCCCAGGTTGGTGGAACTCATTGAACAGAATATTTTAGCTTGTCATATTTTAGACTCTAGATTGATTGTTCACATACTAATAAATTGTATCCTCCTGCAAACTGCAGCTTACTTCAATGATGCCCAGAGGCAAGCCACCAAGGATGCTGGTATCATTGCTGGATTAAATGTTGCAAGGATTATTAATGAACCTACAGCAGCTGCCATTGCCTATGGCTTGGACAAAAAGGGTGGTGAAAAGAATATCCTCGTCTTTGACCTTGGTGGTGGGACTTTTGATGTTAGTATATTGACCATCGATAATGGCGTGTTTGAGGTTCTAGCAACAAATGGAGATACTCATCTTGGAGGTACAGGCTATTTTGAACTCATGATTTCGAACTAATCAGGAGAGATTTCGACAATGCATAAGATTAGAAACTCTTGACTAGAGATTAGCATTGCTCTGTTTTATGTGTTCATTTTGTAAACATCTTGCAGGTGAGGATTTTGATCAAAGGGTCATGGAGTACTTTATTAAATTGATCAAGAAGAAGCACGGGAAGGACATCAGTAAGGATAACAGAGCTCTTGGAAAGCTGAGAAGAGAGAGTGAGCGTGCTAAACGAGCTTTGAGCAGCCAGCATCAGGTCCGTGTTGAGATTGAGTCACTCTTTGACGGTGTCGATTTCTCTGAGCCACTTACCAGAGCTCGCTTCGAGGAGTTGAACAATGATTTATTCAGAAAGACCATGGGACCTGTTAAGAAAGCCATGGAGGATGCTGGTTTGGAGAAACACCAGATTGATGAAATTGTTCTCGTTGGTGGAAGCACCAGGATTCCAAAAGTTCAACAGCTTCTAAAGGATTACTTTGATGGGAAGGAGCCCAACAAGGGTGTGAATCCAGATGAAGCAGTTGCTTACGGTGCTGCTGTACAAGGAGGAATCCTGAGTGGAGAGGGAGGTGATGAAACCAAAGGTATTCTTTCTGGACCTTTCAGGCAAATGGGAAATGGACATTACATATTTTAGCTAAAATTATGGAGAAGCAGTAATTGAAAATTGATTCTGTTACTCGAATGTTAATGTCTTTTGTTTTGTTGATCAGATATTCTTCTCTTGGATGTGGCTCCCCTCACTCTGGGTATTGAAACTGTTGGAGGAGTGATGACTAAGTTGATTCCTCGGAATACAGTTATCCCAACCAAAAAATCTCAAGTGTTCACAACTTACCAGGACCAGCAGACAACTGTTACCATTCAGGTCTGTTTTCTTCATTGGAGTAGCAATCATGTACATGTGAAGAAAACGTGGGAAATCTACAGATATTCGTGAAAAGCACTTGCCTTTTTCTTTTTCTGCTTTTCAAAAGGACTCTTAAAGTGGTGCCTGGTTTAAATTGTATTAATGTCATCTGCAGGTCTTTGAGGGTGAACGGAGTCTTACAAAGGACTGCAGGCTACTTGGGAAATTTGATTTAACTGGAATACCCCCAGCTCCACGGTATGAAATAGTGCGTGATTATAAAAGAGATTATATTTTCATTAACCAGAAATTATCCTTTGTCTGAATAGGGGAACTCCTCAAATTGAAGTTACGTTTGAGGTTGATGCCAATGGTATACTTAATGTCAAGGCCGAAGACAAGGCTTCTGGGAAGTCTGAGAAGATTACAATCACCAATGACAAGGGTCGTTTGAGCCAAGAAGAAATTGAACGTATGGTTCGTGAAGCCGAAGAATTTGCAGAGGAAGACAGAAAGGTCAAGGAGAAAATTGATGCCAGAAACAGCTTAGAAACATACGTTTACAACATGAGAAATCAGATCAATGACAAGGACAAGCTCGCAGATAAACTGGAGTCTGATGAAAAAGAAAAAATTGAAACAGCAACTAAGGAAGCTCTTGACTGGTTAGATGATAATCAGAACGCTGAGAAGGAGGATTACGAGGAAAAATTGAAGGAGGTGGAAGCTGTTTGCAACCCAATTGTTACAGCAGTTTATCAGAGATCGGGAGGAGCCCCTGGTGCTGGATCTGAAGAAGAAGATGAATCTCATGATGAGCTGTAGAGAAGTATCTGATCTACTTGGAATTTTCTTTTTTTTTTTTCCCTTTAATTTGGTATGTAGGACTGAAAAGACGTAGGATAGGACAACAAATGATTTATCAAGGATTTCCTTTTTCTGTCCTGGAGACAAATTGGAATAGGGCAGGATGGAGAAGGACTAAAGACTAATGGGGGATCGAGATCACCACAACTCCCTGCTTTCCATCCATCTAGTTCCTTTTTTCAATATATGTATAGAGATTTATAAATGCGGATTGAGACAATGTACCCTTTTGATGTAGTGATTCTCGCGCAACCGAAGAGTTTATGCTTTATTTTCAGTTTTTTTTTATCCCCCTAAGCAGGGAGCAAAATGATCATGGGGACTCGGAAATGGAGGGACTCAACTCTAAAACTTCCAACCTAATTATTTATGCTTTTTTTTAACCTAATTATTTTTGTAATGGTGTGCAAGGACCTTGAGGCGCCAGCGTGATTTGGTGCTATGAGATGACAAAATTGCTACGTCACAGTTATCTTTCTTTATAGTGCGGTAGGACTTCCCAACCAAAAAATAAAAAAAAGTTCAAGATATTGTTAGAAATCTCAGTATGTTTTATCTTTATTTCCATTTTTTTCTTTTAAATTAAAGGTTAAAATATAGAAAAGTCCCTTGAGATTATAAGAACGAACATATAGAAAAACTCTCTATAGTTTTAGTATATTGCGGTATCTCATGATTTGGACTAATTTAAAAAAGCGATGAAAATCGTTTGAATTAACAAGTTTGAAATACACGCAACACAGTACCTTGTGATTTGAATTAATATGAAAATTTGATAAAAATCATTTAAATTAACAAGTTTGAGATTGCTTGACATGAAAAATAATTTTCTAATTCAAATTTTTAGCTGATATACCTATTAAACTCCTTAGAACTCATAAAATTTTCAAAAAAACTCAAAACTTCCAAATACAACTCACCTTTTTTTTATACATAAAGTAAATAAACAAAAATTTTAAAATAAACTTACCTTATTTGTATACATAAAATAAATAAATAAATAAATAAAAACTTCCAAATACAAGTTACATTATTGCTATACACAAAATAAATAAATAAAAGTAACATGTAACCATAGAAAACTTTTCTGTAAATTGACTTAACCATAGGTGGTTTTTTGTAAGTTTGCTTAATGGTTGTTGGAAGGTCTTTTATTGCTCACATATATTAGGGTAATTGTAACATTTCGTCCGCCTTCATTAGTTTTGATAATTTCCGTTTATGTTTCAAATTAGTTCAAACCATAAGAGACTTTTTTGTATGTTAGCTTAACTATAGGGATTTTTTTGTATTAAAAGAAGGAAATTCCTTTTTTCGTTGCTTAATTCCATGTTTAAATGCACTTAACCCCCTACACTTTTATGCTTTATTTGTGCTTTATCCTCTTCAACTCATTAAATAAACAATTTGCCTCTCTTTGATATTTGAAGGTAAAAAATACCTTTACTATCTTATTTTGTTTCTTTTTTGTTTACCCATTCTATAGTTTTTTCTTTTCCACTTCTTTCTTTTATTTTTTATTTTTTATACTATTTTTTCACTTTTCTCATATCACTATTTTGTTTCACTTCCTATCAGTGTTACTAATTTATATGCATATTATAATATTATAATTATCTTTTACTAATAATTTCATGGGATAATTTCAGAAACCTCCCCTGAGGTTTCTGACAGTCTCACTCACCTCCCCTGAACTTTGCAAAATATCAGATACCTCTCTTGTCAGATTATTGGGCCCTATTTGTGATATCATTGATGATGAATTGACAGATATACCCTCATCACTTATGATATATTTTGAAGCTATTTTGACAGAATTAGTTAAATGAGTAATAGAGATATAGCTTTTGATATAACTTATGATATACCTTCTATTCCACTTTATACTTTTTATTCGTAGTACAATCACCAATGAAGAGTTTAGCACTAGTGTTACCTTTCTATGAAGTCATGGGGATCATGTTTTTTTTTTTTGTAAGACAATTATCTAGTGTAACTTTTTACTTATATTTGGGTAAATTTGATTTTTAAAAATTCAATGACGTAAATTATATATTACATCATCTCATAAAAGTGATGCAACACAATTTGGGTTATTGAATTTTTTGAAAATCAGATCTACCTAAGTTCTGGTATTCAAACGAAACTTGTTGAATAAATTCGACTAACTACAGTGTGAATTAATTCTTTTTTTTTTAAAAATCTCAACTAAATTATCTAGCACTAAATGAAATGAAGTATCTTGCTACTTCATTTCATTTTCCACAGAGAAAATCGCAAAAAGAGTTATTAAACTATTGAGAATTTGGTTATTTGATCGTTACACTATTTATTTAACTGCAATTGCCATTCACTCAATTAACCGAATAGTGAAATTTTTTTTGTGACTTAACTAGTAAAAATTTATACTTTTAATCACTCAAATAATATTTTTTTATGACTTAAATAATAAAAATTTATACTTTTAATCACTCAAATAATATTTTTTTATGACTTAAATAATAAAAATTCATACTTTTAATCACTCAAATTATAAAACTATACATTTTTTTTATATCACCAGAAGTATGTTTCAATTAATTGAATGATCATATTAGCTAAATAAATGTCTTATAGCTAAAACAAAAAAATATAAATAGCATTGTAACACTACTTGAAGAAGCCATCTGCATTTGTCTCTATTTGGTTCAACTGAGTACTTTTTTTTTTTGCTTTTGCTTTAGCTCAAGTTGTAGATAAGCAAAAAAGGCATATGTGGAACACAAATATCATCTCACTCCTCAAAATATTTTTTTAATGCTCATTTTTCTGACATGGGCTAATCTTGTTACTCCAACTATAATTTCAGGAGAGGTATCTGATATTTTACAAAATTCAGGGGAGGTGAGTGAGACTGTTAGAAACCTCAGGGGAGGTTTCTGAAATTATCCCTAATTTCATTCTTGTTTTATTTATTTATACTATTAAAAAATTTAAGACAAATTGGATGGCGTAAAAAAATTATAACCATTACACTATTTAAAAAGATACTAGCAAACAAAAACTTTAAATTACTTAATATTTAAAAGTATTTCCCAAAAAAGGTAACTAATAATTTTATTTGCTTTTTTTTATGTAAAGTTAATTAACCATTATATTATTACAATCTAAATTTGTTACTATTGACATTAAAATTTATTTTATTCTAAGCTCTAAACATATTTATTAAAGTAATATGTGAAATAGTTATATGCGTAGATAACATATATTTTGTCATAGCATAGACTTTATCATCATTAATACTTCCAATAACAAAAGATAGAAATAAATAGAGAATAAGTTTAAAGATTGCAATTAATATATATATAATGGCAAAGAGAAGAAAGTAGTCAATTATATGAGAGAAGTGAGAAAATTTTAAAGACAAGGGACAAGTAGAAAAAGAGCAAAAAAAAGGAGGAAAAAGAAATTAAAAAATAATTAATATGAGAGGAGTTCTTTTGATCTAAAATAAAAAAAAGGACAAAATGCCTATTTATTGAGTTAAGAGGATAAAGTACAACTAAAGAGTAAAGTTTAAGTGGATTCCATACTTTTAACCCTCAATATTATTTCAGTATTTCTTTTTTCCTTGCAAGGGTAGAATATCTAACATCTTTATCAGCCATAGGAATGGGGAAAGTAAGTTCAAGTTCAATCCCAGTAAGATTTATGGCTGCTGTTAACTCAGTTTTTGGATAGAGCATAAAACCTAGAGTTCAAAACAAAATGGAACATCTATAGTTAATAAAATTCAAGCCAAAATGCTAAAATCAAATCAAATAATGCAAACTAAAGCCAATGAGAAATAAAAAAGAATGCAACTTCCAAATGGACATAGCATATGTTAAAGATGACCTTTTAAGAGGTAAACCTAATAATTATGTATAGCATGTACAATGTTAAAATTTCAATCAGTGGAATATAACACCGAAAAATCCTCAGTCAGTCACATTAGCTGATTGCTGCATCCAAGGCCAGTTCAATTCACAAAGATCGGCAGGAGAATTGCCATCATTGTCCTTTATTTCTATATCAGCTTTATGTTTCACTAGGAATTCTGCAAGAGTTGCCCTTTCACATACAGCAGCATAATGTAATGCTGTTTGACCATCATTGTCCTGCAGTAGAAAGGGACAAAAACTTGAGCAAGCAATGAAACATCAGTAATTATAAAAGGGTTAAAGGTGAAAATAGCTGTTTTCAAATCAGCTGCCACCTTCGCAAATAGTCCTAAGATGAGGATCATCGGAAATGGGGGAAAAAAATAAAAGTGCATGCCAAATCATCTCAATGTTGGCCTCTTCTTACATTTTTTTTGGCCAAGCATCAGGAACAGAATGAAAAGGCCAGCACCTTACGCCTCTCCCCCACGCAGAAAAGAACAAAAATAAAAATAAATAAAAAGAACAAAAAAGAGGGGAGCGATTGAAAATCGAATAACTTCTAATTCCTAATAAAGAAGCGAAAGCAAAGGTCTTTATCATCTAAACACAAGGTATAACCAGATATTAAAGTCATAGCCATTGGTTAAAAAAAGAGCTAAAGGATTTCACTTAATCCCCCAAAACAATGTGGTATGGTTATTACATGAAAGGTCAAAACATGAAGAAAATACATAACAGAAGTTCAAAGTATATCAAGGTAGTCTTTCACCTTTGCATTTATATCAGCACCTTTGCTTAGAAGCAATTCTGTGACATTCAGATGACCACGATCCACGGCCCAGTGTAACGGCGCCCTACCCTCACTATCTGCAATTATTTTAATGAAACTACATGATATCACAGTGAAACATGAAAACACACTAGGATTCTTATTTCATTTTGTGAAATGCATCAGATTTCAATGTTTGCCATTCATTTCAAGGACCATCAAGTAACTGGTGCAATATTGGCAAATGAAAACATATTTTCCCCATTCATTGCTCATTCTTCCAGGTAAAATCCAGAAGTATATAGTCCAGCAGTAAAGGGTTCTTGAAAACTAGTTTAAAAAACTTTTATTACCCAAATTACAAGTTCATAACATCACAAAAAAAATTCTAATCTTCAAGACAGAAGAAAAAAACCAACCCTTTGCATTTACTGGAAAACCATTTTCAATGCACTGAAGTAAATTCCCTGCATCTCCTTCTCTCGCAAAAGCGTGTATTGCATCCAATTTTCTGCAAAGAATGTAGCAATCCTTCAGACTACAATTCAAAGTTTGTTCAAAGAACAATTATCCTTGAATCATATGCACTACACGAAGTGCAACAAGAACAATTAGAAACTGCTTAAATGCCGATGCCGTTTGATGAAAGCATCGCAGAAGGGGGGTGAAGGGAAGTGCCACAAATAATAACAATTGGAACCTCAAACACGAAGCAATCAAATTAAATGACAATCATGTTGTAAACTAAATATCATGTTGCATCTTGAAACTATATCAGTAACCTCTAAAAGGTAAATTGTGAAAGCCCTTCACCATTTCAACAAAGCCTAAAGATTTGTATTCAATCAAATAAAGAAAATCAAGTTCAAGTCTTCAAATTAGACCTTCAATCTAACATATGTAGAAATCTTACAGGTCATTTCCAGGTTCATCCTCATAAGTAAAAGTACTGAAAACAGGTCCCATCGGTCCTCTGGATCCTGCACTTGATGCACCACTAGACTCTTTACCTTCCTTCTTCTGTCATTAACCATGTGTAACAATAAGGACTAGCACCCCCAAAAAAAAAAAATGCCCAGTAATTTAGACAGTTTAAACACTTACAGTAGCTGTATTGGTAATCCAAGAAGGATACAATTCAGTAACAATCTCAATGTACTTCTGCATTGCTTCTTCAGGGGGCATAGCACCCAATTTCTGCCATGCTTGCCTAGCGAACATGAGATTTTTTTCTCACTTATCAGAATTGAGATATTCATCCCAAACAGAAGAATAACTGATAGACATCACATAATAAACAATCATCTATCTCACAAGCTTATAATCATCATATGTTAAAAAAAAAACCCAAAAAGTGTCTTAATATGAGTACTTTCCCAGACAAATGCATCCATCTGAAATTTAGACCAAAAAGCACAAAGAACAACAAAGACCAAGGAGAGCGTTTTCAACAGGAAAACCAAATACAATCACACACTGGTCACTAGTAGTATAATCAAAGCTAATAGCACTCTCTATTATCTTTCACATTCTAAAGATCACTCAGTAACCAGTCTTGCCTCTCATTCTTATCTCATATATAAAAAGATGAGTCCAGATTCCCCGTGCACATATGACAACACTCCCAAATTTTGAAGGTGGTGAAAACAATTTGATCAACCACCCCGACAAGGTATTCTCAAACACATTAACCCAAGTTACAAACAAAACAAGGCTATTCTCATAAACATCAAACCAAGTTACGAGGGAAACCATGTATTTGCTTCAGAGTGACTTGCAAGCAAAGGTAAAAATGGATGACTAGCATGATATACAGAGGAATGAAGTTCGAAACTGACAACCTCACAATCCAAACAGACAATTGATGAAATTTTACTTGCATGAGAAATTTCTTATTAGAGAATACTTCATTTAGATTTATTACAAGTGGAGGATAATATGATTTCTAGACGATATGCTTTGAATAACGGGGCTAGGCAATTCTCATTCATTGACCAATGGAAGGATTAGAAAGAAGATATATATATATATATATAACTAGCCTTGCAATGGCCATAAAAGCCACAATGTGAGGGTAATTTATCTGGTAGAGAAATTAAAAACCAATTCTTGATTGGCCACAACATTCCAGCAAAGCTTCAATTATAAAACTATCTGCACAAGAATTGAACCAACCAGCCACTTGAATAGTACAAAAATCACACCGAATCAACCACAATAAGATCGTAGAAAGAGTACAGTAACAGTTTGCTCATCCACAAATGCATTGCAAAAGTGTTCCTAGTGTGTGTGTGTGTGTGAGAGAGAGAGAGAGAGAGAGAAGCTGAAAAGGAGCATTACCACTTGGCACGGGCAGTCATCTTGAGGGGCGACGGCTGAGGGGTGCTGCAGGGTCCCTCAGTGGCAATCTTATACAGGCCGTAGAGCTGCAGCTGCACATCATTCGAGACTTTCTGTGATGACCTATCCGCAGCGGTTGCGGCCACAAACGCGGTTGCCGCACTAAAAGCCTCATCCAATTCGGTACTCTCAACGCCCTCCCAATCACTATCACTATCACTACCACTAGTATAAGTATCGTCCCCACCAGGAGTAGTAACTGACCCGCTCTCCTTGGCGACAGCGGCAGCAATGTCCTTTTCTGTATCGGCAATCAACGGCTTGTTCTCTTCGAAAACCCTAGAATCTGATTCTGAAATTTCCCGTTCGATCGCGGCGGCTGAGGGTTTCGATTGGGATTCTTCGGTCGGATCGCCACGGACGACCCGGAGATTTTCTTCTCGGAAAGCGAAAATTACAGCGAAGAGCTTCGCAAGCAGAAAGGAGAAGATTACGCCAAAGAAAACAGATTGAATAAATTGTTGCCATTCAGCCATTGCGTAACCGAATGATCTCAAGGAAAGGGGGGACAATTTTAGATACTGGAAAAACTTTTATCGAAACCCTAGCAGAAAAACGAAACTGTAGACGAAGAATTTTATTCGCTGCTTATCCTATATATATTTAAGATATCAGTAGTAAACCCGTGGGACTGGGCAGTATGTAGAGATCGAAACAAAAGCAAGACGAAAGTTGCCGCCACTGCCTCAACCTTGACAGTCGCTGTCGTAGACGTAGATGTTCGTTCGACGGAGATGTATCATCGTTCTTCGAGTAAATTACTCTTTCTACTACAGTCAAAAAGTGTCAAATCAACAAATAATAGCGCAAGTTCTTCAGTGCGAGTTTAAAATTGGGAGGCAGAAATTTGGCTCATCCGCTTCTAAATTCCCAAATTTGAAAACCCTGGGGATTTTTCACCTTATATTTATTTACTTTTGCTTTACCAATCACCAATTCACCGCCTCGAGGCAGAATGGACATGATATATAAATAGTTTTTGTTTTCAATGAAAAATTTACAAAAACAAAAATAATAGGCTAAATCAGGTATTGCCCCCCTTTAAGGATCAAATAGCAAATTGCCTCCTATCGACGACCACTAGGCAAGCGTATGTTTCTAGCAAAAAACAATTATGCCCTCTTTGTTAGACATTGTTAGATGATGATCGCTTTTCTTTTCTCCTTCTTCGCCATCTTCTATTTGTTTAGATAGGGTATTATTTGAAATATTATTTAAAATAATTATTATAGAACTTTTTATGATGTGATGTATGTGAGATAAAAAAGTAATTGAAAAGATAAAAAATTGTATTAAAAATTGTAATGGTGATATCAGCAAATATATTTGGCCAAATAATCTACTGTCCAGACAAATGTATAATGGATTCCTTTTTACTCCATCGGCTAGGATTTACAAATTTTAATAGTAATGTATCAAAGAATTTATTTTTATGGTTTAACATATTATATTTTCTCATTAACAATTTCTTTTGTTGGGTTATTTAGTTATGTAGAATGTTTAACTATCACAAATTATTATACGAAACAAGAGTGCATACATAATTAAAAAAACCTAAAGTAGTTTCTATTGTTCTTTAACAAATTCTTGTTGTGTATCAATTATTGATGCAATTTTGATGGTGCACTAGTATGCATTAATTATTAATAAGATGTTTATGATGCACTAATTTTTAATAAAAATAGAAATTACATAAAGTACTATTGTTAAATAGTTTTAGTTTCTTATAATAATTTGTGATAATTAAATATTCAACAAAAATATATCTGTATATGATTGTGTGTCAAATAAACTGTTAATAAGCATCAAGAAGAAAAGTAGATGAAGAAAAAGAGTAAAATATTTATATTTAACAAATAATGCATAATGATAATTTGTTAATAAAATAGGAGTTACTTAGAATAAATATATACTTTTTTAAAATTCTTGTGCTAATTATTTTTTTTTTTCATAAGACAGTCTTTAGTACATTATTATGAAAATTTGTATTTTATAGTAGGAAAGAAATTCAAACAATAATAAGGAAAACTACATGAAGAAATAGAAAAAGACAAATGGTCATTGGACAATATTCTAACAATGAGGGCATAATTATACTTTTGCTATCCAAATACATTAGACTATTATTAGCATTAGCGGGTAATTTGTAGGTTTCATGAACATAGGGGGCGATGTGCTACTAACACCTAATTACAAGGGGGCAAAATGTATTTAAGCCTAAAAATGACAATATTGACTTTATATACAGAATAGAACTTTGCGCATGAGGTAAACCATATCTTACTCATTTTGGATGATTCCATTTTAATAGAAAAGGAGCAAAATAATAATAATGATATGATGATAAACGTCTCCATGTTGCCCTAGAAATTTCCATTTTCCTCTCAATTCTGAAACTACGTTTGGTCCTGTTGATTGGTTTGATACGTTCGGCTACTGTTTGCAGGGTTTTCCATTTCTGGATTGGATTCTCTCTATGTTTTTTTTGGAGGGCGGGCCGGGGAGTAAGAAAGACAACTTGCATAAATAAACACCTACTATTTCTGGATTAGATGATCTCTTTGTATGCTGAACTTATTCAGGTTTGGAGACTTGTTGGAGTGGAAAAGCTTGTGGATAGTGGATACAACAAATCGTTAGGACTGCATACCCTACAAATAACTCAAAACTTTGGTACATAAAATTTTTTCTTGCTTAGCAGAGAATTCCTCTTAAATTTTTGCACCCTGTAAAGTCTATACTATTCTTCCACTATTACTCGTTATCCTCACATTACAGTGCTCATATGACATTTCTTGCTTCACAGCTCTGAACAACAGAATTTAGCAGCCAAGCATCCGTGAATCCCAGTTTCTTCTTTTCAGTATTTGCAGTTCCCATAACCTGAAATTTGAATATAAATAGATTACACAAGTTAAAACTATGATTATGCATCACTAAGAACAAAATGAGTGTTGAAACTTGATCTATGGTTGCAAAATCAACATACTTGGATCTGATTTGGTGATGGCTCCAGTTCCTCCGAAGTCACAGGCGTAATCATTCCTTCCCGTAGCTTGATAATATGCATTCATGGCATAGGCTGCATGACCTCGAACAGTGTTGGGAAGATAGCATGCTCCGCCCTCTTGGATTGGTTTGCAGTCCATTCCCAATCCACATATATAATCAAGATTCTTCTGCAATGCATCTTCTTTAGCTCCTGTCTCCGGCAGACACCATCGTTTTGCCCCTGAAGCCGGGATTGGACTGGGATTGACTGGTGCAGCTTGTGGGGTTGGGTAGGAAGGGAAATTCGCTTTAGCCTGCCAGAGCCAAGTTTACAAACCAATCAAGCAAATGAATACAACTACGAACAAATATCTAGCACTATGGTGATTATCAGCAGCTGCAGCTACCGTTGGCCGGAGAATTCCAATGTCATATACTGGAGTCATATCTGGCTGGAAGAGACCAAAATTTCTCTCGCAAGTTGGCCCTGGCTTTAAATCCTCATTAAAAAGAGCAAAAATGTACGTCTCAAATGTTCTGTTCGGCATGAGGGGTGTCCCAACCCCAGATGTTACATGCTGCATGAGCTTTCTGTTGTATTCAGCTGCCGTATCGGCATCAACGCCAACTTGCCCTGCATCTCCTTTTGAGGGCCAGCCTGTTTCAGCTATGACAATCTCGAGATCAGAAAAGTCCAGGAGCTTTAGTGCTGAGAAAACTGCATCTAATTGGCCATCTAGCATGTTTGTGTAGGTAAACTTTGTGTCGTCATCAAAAGCGCCTGAATTGGGCCTAAATAGTGCATAATCTAGAGTGTCCGCAGAGCAGCCAAAGAATGGATATGGGTTCACTAGAAAAGGTGAATCCGTGGCTCTCAGGAAGCTTAGCAATGGCTTGAGCACATGAGTATCATAACCTTGCCGAAATTTCCCACTGGACGGTGGGCTTGAGCTCGAAAGAATACCTAGGGAATGTGGAGTTGAAACTTTAATACGATGGTCTAAAGACTCAGCAACAAGGGCAGTGTGGAGCGTCTGCATTGCAGGGACAAGACTGGTTATCAACAATTTGCTAGCACTGGAAACTACTTCATTCCCTACAAGAATCCGGACTATGTTGGTGGCAGGAAAATGAGGTGTAATGTTGGCTGTGACCCACTGTTGTGCAAAACTGAGATTTGTAAGCTGTGGAATTTCATTATTGGGGACAGTTAATGTAATGGCAATACCAGTGTGAGCAAATGCTTCTAAAATTTCAGGGTTGGCATCAAAAAGCCTCACACGATTGATAATGGTGTTTTCGAGGAGAAAATGTGCAACTTCAGCTGGCGGAGGTAGGTTGTCGGCCACCGTGCCATAGTTAACACCAATAGTTCCTTCAATTCCTAATTGCAACAATAAAAACAATATGTTTAGTTCTCTATTTAGGAAACAGTCTCTTTATCAACTATATAAACCCCGAATCCTGCGGATTGCAGATAAATTTAAGGCATACCTTGAATATTTACTGAGGCAACAAGCAAAAGTGCGCTAATGACATGAACGAGAGTGGTGCCCATGTTCTTCTCCGTCACTCTGAATAGTACGTAGGTGATGATTTATGGTGTGATTTGTGGGAGACGCAGATTAGGCATAATTGAATGGAAGATTACTTCTGGAGATTGGGATTCTTTGCTTTCTGGCTGTGTGCTTCATGGAGCATAAATGCTGGAGTGTGTTTGGAGAAAAAGAATATTTGATGGACCAACTTTTACTTTCAGAAAGAACTGCGAATCTACATCCTTCCTTGGATCTGTAGCCTACTAAAGCAGAATTCGATTTTCTTCGTGGTCATTTGTTTTGTCTTTTTTGTTCTATACATATAATTTTTTGAAAATTTTTAGAAAAACTTGCAGCTTAATTGACATTTGAAGCTTAATAGTACTAAGCTTGTCTTCCCCCAAAACCATCTATCTCCTGGCAACATTTGCAGCATAACTGACATTAGAAACTGACAACAAACAAAGCTTATGAAAACTGAGATGTTTTGCCTACATGGGCTATAACAAATCTGTACGAAAACGAGGACACAGTAAATCTGCAATTTGAGGTGCATTACATTATAAATTCTCATAAATACAAAAATTGCAGTTTACACCATTAGTCTTAGAGAGAAAATTGGATCAGAAGCGAAAGCGATGGAAAACAAGGCCGGAGTCATCGGCACCCCAAAGTAGCTCTCCCATCCTCGCTGATAGTTTTATTTGTGCAAAGCTTCTGAAGGTCGATGTATCCTATGATAGTATCATCGAAAACTGCATCTTGAAGTTGAGCTCCGTCAAAGGTGGATCCAGATAGTACAGTATTCTTGAATAAAGCTCCCTGGAGGTTGGCTTTCCCAAAGTTGACTCGGTCCAGAACTGCATTGGAGAAGTCTGTACCTGCAGATACACCTTAGAAGAATTAGTCTGATCTCAAGCTCAAAAAGAATGACGCTTTCCTCACTTTAACCAAGCCAAATACGATGGATTCTCGCCTTTACAATCGATTCCCAAAGTTGATCAGGTTTTTAAGTAACACTAGTACTAATTTTGAGGCTGAAATTGAAAAAAGGAAAAAGAGAAAAGAAACGGTGGAAGTACCCTTAAAGCTTGCTCCAACGGCATAAGCCTTGGTCATGACGACTTCAGTCATGTCAGCCCCATCAAATTTAGCTTCGGACAGGAGCGCCGCAGCGAGAGATTTGCCCTTGAGGTTGGACTTGTCATTTGCGTAATCACAAAAGCGGAGATCGAGTGGCTTGTCATACACACCATTTGCTTGACCAATGGTGTTGCCAACAAATGCACGCTCACACCTGTTGGGCTCTGTTGACAGCGGCGGCAACCTTATCTGCATACGAGTATATCACTATTCACTACTCCTGCTATATACTTAATCATATCGCTCAGGCTGTGCCTCTTTATATCAACAGCAGTCAAAAAGTATTCTATCATCTTCAAGTTTGATACGCGTGTGGTGCACAAGAACAGGCTAACCACAAGATCAATTGTTAGTTATACGAGATTCTGTCTTGAGACTAACAAAAGAATGCTAAATATATTGATATGGCAACACCCAAAGATCGATGACGCAAGATTTTGGGCTCAAATTAATCTCCAAATGGACCTGAAATTGTGCAGACCGAAAAGGGAAAGGAAGATGAGATTGGTCGGCGGAAATTAACCTACATTTGCCCCGATGACGGGTGAGGCAGCAGTCACTGCCCAGACAGCAAGGACGCCACAAGCTACGCTTCTTAGCTCCTTGAATTGGGATACATTTTCATTAGGTTGTACTTGTTCGGGATCGTCGTCTCTTCTTGAAGCTGCCCAGATTACATTAAGATCAAACATTAATTTCTGGCAGTTCAAGTAGTTGTCAGATTAAAAGGGAGAGAAAAAAAATAAAGAAAAGATTAGTAGAGGTTCTTGACTTCTTGTACCAGAAAATCTAAGAGAAGAACGATGGTGTCTTGTTGAGAGGGAATTTCTTCCAGTGGCAGAGAAGACTTTCTGCGACAAAGGAGTTGAGTTTGAAAGGGTTGCCATTTTTGTGAATCACTGGTGTTTCTTCTTCAGTTTGTCAACGACTTATCCATCCAGACTGAGTGGATTGACCATTTCAGACGTACACATATTTTCCTTGTGACGTGGCATGCACATTAATCGACCCCGTAATCTGCTTCGGATAAAAACGGCTCCGGTGGAGTAGAAGCAGGTGGGTCAAGGCAGCTCAAGGAGGAGGTGTTTGATGTGCTTTGCTTCATAATTTGGGCCATGCATGGTTTAGAATATTCCAACACAGGTTTGTTTAAGATAGTGTATTATTTGAAATATTATTTGGAATAATTACTGTAACACTTTTTGTGATGTGATGTATGTGAGATAAAAAGTAGTTGGGAATATAAAAAGTTAGGTTGGGAAATGTGTTTGTGATGCAAGCGAAATATTATTTGGGATAATTTTGATATGGGAAATTTGCCAAATTGGTCCCTAACATTTACCAAAAACACTTTTTTAGTCCCTAACATATAAAATCAGCCAAAATTGTCCTTCACATTTAAATTGTGATCCAATTTGGTCCTAATGCTCGTTTTTGCTCCTTTCTCCGACTAAAAATAGCACGCCCCTCTCACGTGGTCATATTTTCAAAGGCAAAATTGGAAAACACAAATCCTAGATCCACTGGGGACGATCCCTGATCTCACGATCTTTATCTTGCTTCGACTCTTTAAGGACAGGTTCACCACAACGGTGACTGAGTTCACCTGAACAGAAGCATATTTGGAGGTGATCAGAAGAGGTGCCGCGTTCACTGGTGGAGGCGCGAGGAGAGAGAAGAGGGAGTGAAGTAAGGTGAGGTGAGGTACGCGACGCGCGCCAGTGGCGTCGAGCAGCGGCGGCGGCTGCTTCTCGTGGATGCGGGCTGCGGCGTCGGGGCAGGCGGAGGATGAAAGAGAGCCGCGCAGTGGCGACGCGCTGAGCAGCGGGCGGCGTGCGCTGGGGTCGCGGGTGAGCTAGTGGAAGGATGCGGTCGACTAGAGAGAGAGACGAGGGCAGTGCGCAGGGCAGCGGAGCAAAGATCGCGCGACAATAGAGAGAGGCGGCGGACAAGCGAGGTTGGAGGGGCGGAGGATGCGGCGGCGGTGATGAGGGCTCTCGGTCGCGATGGAGAAGAAGAAACAGGGAAAAAGAAGAAAGAAGAAAGCTTTTGTTTTCCAATTTTGCCCTTGAAAATATGACCACGTGAGAGGGGCGTGCTATTTTTAGCCGGAGAAAGGAGCAAAAACGAGCATTATGACCAAATTGGATCACAATTTAAATGTGAAGGACAATTTTGGCTGATTTTATATGTTAGGAACTAAAAAAGTGTTTTTGGTAAATGTTAGGGACCAATTTGGCAAATTTCCCTTTTGGTATCCAAACACTCTATCGCAATTCACACTTCAATCAGAAATTTTACCAAATGGTCTCTAAGTCATACCAGTTGATGTTCAATTATCCCCTTTCTCCTCTCCACTCCCTAAATTTTACTTATCCATTGCTTAAAAAAATGAAAAAATTTTATGGACATTTTATTCTGAATCATTTAATTTAGAGATAATTGCAGAAACCTCCCCTCAGTAAATTAAAAAAAAGAAATCATTTAATTTAGGGATAATTAAATATTTTTTTAAAAAATAAATGCCCATAAAGAGTCAATACTTTACTCATCTAATGGATGAAAGCCATAAAGAATTAATACTTTATGGGCCATTTCTTTTTTTTTTTAATATTTAATTTATATTAAATAGATAACCTACCGATTTCCTTTTTGTAAGAATATTCCCGTAACACTTTTTGAATTTTACTTACAAACATTGATGTATTTATCATAAATTAAATGTTTGAAAGTAAAATACCCATAAAGAGCCGGTACTTTAAATAGGTAATGCGTATTTGCCTATAAATTACACCCTTTAAAGTTTATTAATTGTTAATTGATTTGTAGTATTTTGTCATTCATTGGACATGAAACAAACTAAATTGCAAAGGATTAGTAAGTTCAGGGGAGGTCAGTGCAAGTGTCAGAAACCTCAGGGGAGGTTTCTACAATTATCCCTTTTAGTCATGTAGTAATTTGTTGGGAGACTTTTAAAATTATAGGATTGAATACTTTTATTTAATTTAGATATACTATGTTGCTTTTTTCCTTTTAAATCTAATTATTATTTTTCCTATGTATAAGAGGATTATACACAAACCTCGTTCAATAGGTTAAGTGATCATCGAGTAACCAAACAAGGTTAGGGTATGAAATGAAATTTCATTCAAACCGTCACATACAATTAGAATTAGCCAAAATTATAAATGGTTTGGTTACCCTTACCGGTCTATGACCAACGTCGTTTGGATAAATAGGGTAGACAATATATACTATCAAATTGTTGGAAAAATATGATAAACGATAAAAAAAAGTAGGTCCGATGTTAATTTTCTTTTTATCAAATAGTGATACAATTCAAGTAGTACGAAATAATTTAACGAAATTAATAATTGATTGCCTTATTTTTGGTGTACTGCATCCCAATTGTAACCCCTGTCCTAAATGCTTTCCCTATTTAATAATTTTAATTTTGCTTACCTTAGAAAAATGTTGTAATTAACTTATTAACTAATCCTACCACTAATTGCACTCAGACTTTATAGTGTGTTTTCCTTCAAGGAAAAAAAAAAACTTTATCGTGTGTGGACCTCCAGCACCGCCTTCGTGTTAATGACCAATATCTCCTCCTGGAATCCTCACTTTCTCGATTAGCTATTCCTCCTCGTTCTTTTCTCTCCCAGATTCAACGAGCAGCTCCAGCTCCCCCTCTTTCCTATTCTCCAGTCCTAGGGCTTGAATTCTTTGTCGATCGATCTATCTTTCATCCATCTCTCTCTATCTCTCGATTATTATGGAGAATTCGCCCTACGAGAAGCTGGACGGCCTGGCCAGGTGGTTCGGGATGAGCGTGGCTTCCGCATTCTTCGCGTCGCTTGAACGATGCTCCTGCGTTAACCTCAATACCTCTGAGTCCGACGACGAGGACGAAGAAGAGGCTAAGGACCGCCCTCTCATGTTCACCAATCTCCGGTCCTTCGGCGCCGACTCGTCCGTCTCGTCGTCCACCGTCAATCATACTAGTAACCAGCCTCCCTCCGTCGATACCCTCCCTGTCTGATCAATTTTGTAATTGATCTATCAATTCAAGACTGATGGGTAAAAGATTTTGACTTTGTAATATGTTCCTGTCGTGATGTTATTTTATGAATTGGAGGAAGAAATAAAGTACAAATCTTTGGTCTCGGGGAAGACCCAAAAAAAAAAAAGAATTTATTTTTATCCTTTAGAGGTTGGATATTATGAACTCTTCAATTTCTTTTCTTTCCTATTAATTAGGGCCTATAAATATTTTGTTAATGCTAGCTTTCGATGGGCATTGTAGTTCATTGATTCAGGAGAAAGAAAACTTAATCTTTTGCAATCTGTTTGAAATTTGAAGAAAACTCTTTTATCGTGGGTTTCTTTTGTCGACTTGATCCCAATTGCCTTATTTGGATGTTCTTTGGTTTCATTGATTGTTATTTTTCTTTCTCAAAGAGAAAATGGAAATAAGAAATAGGGTTTGCATATGAGATTATCTTTGAAGTGGTATATTACAATGATGCTGAGTCGTAATCTAGTGTCGTGGTGTATGGAATGCTGATATATATTTAGGGTATGTAAAGTATTAGAAGCAATAGCAAAGTAGTAGGAATTGAACCTGCATCGCTAGATGATAAGGCTTAGTTTTATGATCATGAAATGAAGATCTCTTGGATCTTGCAGTTGTTTGAACTGCAAATGCAACAAAGTCATTGTTGTGCATTCTGATGTTCTTCAGTTCCCTACAAAATATTGGTAGGATAAGCAACAATTGAGGCGTAGTAAAGACATAGTGTAAATTGATAGATATCTTAATTGGGGTAATAGATCTCCGGTTTTTGTCCTTTTTTTCCCTCTTTTGAAGAGGTAGTATTGCAATAGCAAATGAGGTAAATGGAGGAATAAGGTGTTCAAGTATACCACTTTTTAAATCTAATAAGTAGTGATATATAATGAAATTAAAATAAAATCTCTAGTTGCTACTTAATGTCATTGATATGAGGGCGACATTATCTGATTTGGAAAAAAAGAAAATAAAAAAAAAGAAGTATGATTCTCTTCATAGCATTATGTTCAGCATTTTTTGGTTCAAAAATGAAAAGCCTTTACGAGATTTCTTGAGCTAAGTTTACACTTATTCACATTTCACATTTTGAATGGCTTTTTCCTCAACAGTTTGTCATCTCGTATTTGGAATGGACACATTACTTGGCTGGTACGTGAGGCAAATGAAAGGTCATTTTGAAGGGTCATGACAAGTTTTGCCACAACTAGCTTGTGAGAATGTTAGAAATGAAAGTGTAGTACCCAACTTATATGCATTGCTGTCTCTAGCTTGTTAAAAAACTGCAGAATTTGTGCTTATTTTTGGAGCAATGCTAACAATAACTGATTGAAAGTCAATGGCTTTGAAATGCCACCATGCTAAAGACTACAGAGAGATTGATGAGTTCTTTTCAAGATAATTGGTGGTAAGTCCGGAAATTTCCTTTAGGTAGAGACTTGTGCTGACGCTTGAAGTTTCTAGGGAATTTTGGTTGCAGTCCAGAATCGTACTTGTGCACATAACTGATAACAAGTTGGGTTCTAATAATTCGTTTGTTAAAAATATTCTTTATCTACTTTTATTCTTTAGCTAAGATAAGGGGTCCTCACATTCGAGATTGAGAGTGAAGGACCTTAAGTATTTCAGTAGGGAAATATTGGATGGTAGATGCACAGACAATGGTAACTGGTCAGTTTTGCCACTGCTCATGCTGTTGCAGTTTACCAATAATGCCTACCAGGGGAACAGGTGGTTATTAATATCAAGATGGTGGCTGATTTTATGATTGTATCCGAATTGTAACTGGTTTTAGTCAATTTTGCATTATTGTTTTTGCTTGTCAGCTTCGTACATAAAAACTTGTTACCATTTCTCTGGCTTCTTAGTTGCTCATGGATGCTGCATTCCTGGTTTCAATGGGCTGGATTGAATGGGGTTGGATTTCTTTCTAAATGAGAATTTTCTTTGCAAAAGTTGCTGTCGGACCATCTATCTTATTATTTCCAAGGTGCTAAGTAGGTGCGATCTTTTATGGACTTCATTATAATAACTAGAGCTGTATGGATATCTGAATCTAGATACTATGATACATAAAATGATCTTGCTAGTTAGGATTTGGCTTTCTTTTGCATTTTTCCCCATGTGATCTGTGATTTTTTCATTTAAAATTTCAAAATCTGAAAGTTGTCAGCCTCTGAAGGGAGTATAAGGCATTTTTACCCCGCCATGTAAAAACACATTCTTTTGTAACATTGTATAGAAGTACAGATTCAAATATTTGTGGTTGTATTGATGTACTTTTTCTAGCCTTCCTCGCTTTTTGTTGCTCACTGTTTGGGTACCTCACTTGTTTTACTGAAGAAAACAAGTGAAATTGATGCGATTGCATTTTATCCTTGCCTCCACAACATTGCACAAGTGTTGTAACTCACCTCCCTATCTTGCAGACTTGGAAAACGGAAGGCTGGATTTCTTAGGTGAAGAATCAATAGGTTTCTTGTTTTGATTAAGAGGATGAGCTTAGAAGGTGAATTAAGTATCCAAATTCTGAATAAATGTTTCTATTGTTTCAATCCTGCCATATACCTTTTGACAATGGTACTCAAGCAGGCTAAACAGAGAAAGTAGTTCTTTTTGTCCACAAAAATAACGGATTTTGTGGCTGTTGGTGATTTTGCACGGTTAATATGGGAACTAGTCCGGTATGTCAAACAAGAACCTTGTGCTGCCTCTTTGAATTTTATTGTGTTTTTGAAATTTTCCAATATTATCTGTTCCCTATAGGTATCCGTTTGCGCAAAATGTAATCAGTGTTTTTAATGAATCCTGGGTCAATTTGGATGCTCGAGCTTTTGCTAGTTTTTAATAGATAGTTTTTATCCAACCTTATCTATAGTAACTTCAAAAAATTCGCAAAGTTCCTAAAATACACACCTCATACCACTCAAAAAACATACATCTCTCTCTCTGTTCTACCACCATCCTTTGACCTCAGCCCATGTGACGCCACCTTCCCGTCAATGCCGTCTTTCCTCCCCTTTTGTTTTCTTTTTTCCCTCTCTCTCTCTCTCTCTCTCTCTCTAGGGTGGTTGTACCAGCCTATCGGATTTGGTGAAGCCGCCTGGCTATTATTGTATTGCTAGGCAATGAATGAGAGTATCAATTTTTGTTATGAAATTGGGCCCTTAACATTTGGAGCTCACTAGAAAATAGAAATAACAAAACTCATTAGTTATAAAATTGGTTTGGTCACACGGTTGTGTGGATGAGCGTGTGCGCTGGAGTTGTTCCGTATTCCAAGTTGTCGCGAACTTCCTTCACAGAAGAATACAAAGCCTGCGTATCTTTGAAAGGGATCTCCATGGTTTCACCACTTTCTACACACATGACCCCTCCGCGGTCATGTTTATCTTCAAGCGCAAGCAAATTATGGACCGATCTTCGCACAGGAACAGCACGAAGATAAAGCAGGCGCTCGAGGACAAAGAGAAGTTCACCAATGTTGTCGAGAGGTTATACTGGCGCAACATCATCCAATCCAATTACTGCTCCCCCCACCCCATGGCCCATTCTACCAGCAGATCCTTGAAATTAAGCACCACTTTCTTGTGCGTACACGGTCACATGCGCACGGTAGCATTGCACACCAGCTTGCAGACATGTAAAATCAATACGAGCCCCCAGTGTGAAATGCCGCAGTATCAAGGCGAACCCTACCGTTGTTGAGTACAGTAGTAGCAGTATGATCCAATGAACCGGAAAAAAACTATTATGGTCCTTTCTCTTGTATTATTGGTAATAATAATAATGTGGAAGGATGCGACTGTGAGATACCAACCGTTTACATCCAAAACAGAAGTTGATGAAGAAAAATGGCCTGTACAAGGAAAAAAAAAAGGGGGGAGAAGCTAATAATTGAATTACAAATATGTTAGACATCACACTTCATGTCGTCATGTTAGTGCGAACAGAGTAGTAGTCCACGAGCAAAGCAGGGACCTCCGACAGATATCTGGGCAGCAGCAAATCAAAGTCGAGAAATCGAGAGCCCTTATCCCACTGTCATTTCCCAAAAATCTGTAGCACGACCCAAGTGAAAATGGCCCACGCCTCTCAAAGTCCCGGCTAAAAGTTCCCCTAGTCCCTCAAACCCCCCCCTCAAATGGGATGAAATGGCAGACAAAAACTATTTCAATTATTCAGACCCAGCCAACGAACCCATGAAAAGATGAAGCTCCCCACTAGTTTTCCCCCAACAATTTCTAACCACCTGCTCTGCCAGCCCATGGCACATTCCAGAGAACAAATGGAAGAGGTTGTGTAAGGACCCACTGGATCCTCCATCAGACGGATATGCAAATTGACGTCTCCTTACACACGACTCCCATCTTTCTTTTTAATGGCCCAACCCATATGAACTCCTCTCCTCTCCTCTCAAATAATAAATCGAAGAATCCTAAAACCAATCTCTCTCAACAGGGCAGATGCGGTAAAAACCTCAAAACTGTGCCCATTCGTTTCAGCTGCAAATTGAACACAGTGTACAAATTGAACACCTCACCAAGCGTCAATCATGTACCCGGAAAAATCCCAACGGCCCCACCGGACACCAATTCTCAGGTCAAATATCCTTTTTACCCTGCAATAACTGGAATGCAGTCAGCGAGTTTTATGATGCCAAAATCGACATTATTCCGTCAGATCAAAGCCGCAAAATGAGGGGATCCCGAAAGAGGCGTCCCGCCAAAAGATCATTTGTGAACAATGCCATCCCCAAGCCAGTGGTGGACATTTGTCAAAGAGGAATTGGCAATCCATAATTGTGAAATGATCTGATTCGACCATCCCAGCCTGCAGTAACAATTACCATGCCCCAGGCATGGGAGCTGGATGAACTCTGGAAAGCAGTCTTGAGAAACTTGTATTGAGATTTACTCAGAAGAGAAGCGACCACCTGAGAGCCTGCAGCAGGAAGCTTTTCCTCTGGCCAAGTTGCTGATCCCCTGGGTATGGACTCTAAGAAGAACTCGTGACCCAAAGAGAAACAAGTAGGAGAGAGAGGCAGTTCGTCAGTTGAATTCCGATCAATTCCAGACAATTGCTGCATATCATCTGAATCCCCTCGTTTAAGCCCAAACCAAGGAATTGCTACCGAGGCATCACCTGAGAAGCACTCAAAAGCTCTTACATTTTTTGGCTGAGATGGAGATGTGTCGTCTAGATTAAAGGAGTTCCACATATATACATTACAGTCCTCAGATGCAGAGATAATGTGTTTCCCATCTGAGGTGCAAGAAGCAAAGATCTGGTTTCCTGAGCTTCGTGAGCCTAAAAAGAAAGAGAGAGAGAGAGAGAGCAAGAGTAAACACTACAAACCGTGACATCTAAAAAAAAAAATGAATGACAAGCTTTAAAGTCAGGTTTCACACAAGAATTGAACATAATCATTTCAACAACATTATCTGACACAAACCAGGAAAAATGCAAGCAAATACCTCTGTATTTCCTGATCACATTACTGCCGCTAAGGATTCTGACTTGAGAGTCAGCACAAGTAACAATTACTTTGCTCGGGTCTTTCGGGAAGAACTGCAGATAAATAACAGTAAATAAAGAGAAGTGTACTTTTATATCCAAGAGAGATAAAATGCAATCAGAAACAGCATCAAAACCAGCTAGTGATGTATGATACCTGAAAACTGGTTATCCTTTTGCAAGGAGACTTCTTTTTAGTGGCTAAACACGTCTGTGCTTCCACCTGCAGGCGATCACCTAATACAAGACATGCATCCACGGGTTGTTTTTAACCAGACAATTAACCTAGGGCATACAAATGCTACACATTGAAGATTAATTGCTGCAAAGCCTTTTAACTCAGTGCTAAACAACAATACACTAAAAAGGGAAAATGGATACAACTTCTGAACCTAGACTTATGAAGATTTCATACTGGCACAGAACATAGATATTTAATTGCGGTATATCTGTTTCATGTCAGTGCACCAGGAAGAGAAAATATCATCAAATTTTTCCATTTTAAAGCCAAACGTTTTGGAAATCAACAACTTTAGTAACTGCCTAAAACCACACAAGCAGTTGAAGCAGAGAAGGTTACAGCTATCGACCAAGTACCTTTCCTAGAGGTTAACATTATACACCCCCATGCATACAAAAACCAACACCATCCTAGAAAAGAACACAGTATGCCAACTATTGACAAAAACCAGAAAAAGAGTTACCTGCTACATTGAAAAAGCGACAGGTGCCAGTCATTGAGCCTATGATCCCTCCCTGCATGGCAAACAAAGAAATGTCGACAAAATTCATTAATTTCTGTCACAGTACATTTTCCTCCCAAACAAAAGGGGGAAAACATCAGGATTACTGACCTGCCCATCAGGGCGATAACAAACTGCAGTAATGATGTCTTTTACATCACTCCAATCAACAACTCTTTGAACACTAATTTCCCAAATTCGAACTTTGCCATCTATCGAACCAGTAACAAAGTAATCATTGTTTACAGGATTAAATTGAGCGCATGTCACTGCATCACATCAAAATGGAAAATAACAAAGGTGTACTTCAGAGATTACAATCACAGCACATCCAAATTGACCAATATATCGCTCTAGCAACCAATATTTATGTATGAAATTGACATGGAGAAAAACCAGCCAGCTTCATACCATAATCACTATGTGGAAAGACTTTCAGGCACTGATTGCATCCAACTTTCCATAAGCGAACAGTTTTATCAACAGAGGATGAAAGCAAACACTACAAGAACAGAAATTCATGAGAAAATCATGGATTATCCACAAAAGTTTAACCCATAGGAGATTCTTCTTAGTAGTTGGCATATGATAAACTCACATTATTCTTCGACCATGAGAGATCCAAGACCTCCGCTGTGTGACCTCGGAACACATGCAATGGTTCCTCCAGAATTCGAAAAACCTTTGGTGGAAAGATAATACAAGCAGAGTCTGAGGTCTTTCTGATACTCTTCAATTTACTGATTTTCTCTTTATCAACCATTAGAGGTGCAAGTTCAGAGAGATGACTAATTGTGAAGTACAAACACGATGGATCTATATCCGGGATATCAGTTTCATTAGCTCTCTCATCTTCCACAACTTGCCAAACTCGAACAATCTTATCTTCTCCTGCACTTGCTAAATATTGTCCGTCAAGGCTGAATTTCATGGTTAAGATTGATCCCTCATGAGCCTGGATATCTTGCCCCTTGAACAGAGCAGAAAGCTCCTTCAATTTTTTCCTAGTACTCCGAACCTTAACCCTTTGGACCTTAGCTGCTCCAGTGGAGTTGGAGCCATTATTTCCCCTGTTCTCAGCATGTCCAGGCTGACTCGTCATGCAAGTCATAGAGCGTATTCTGCGCAACCACCGACTCTTGAACCTGTCCATAATCGCAGCATTGTTCCCATTACTCTCCATTTCTCTTGCCACAAAGTGCTGATCCACAGATTGTGCACGATATGTGTTCTCAACCCCTTCAGTTGTCCGTAAATGGTTTAAGCCCACAACTCGAGTTTGACTCAGCTGAACATTCTCCGCCAGTTCATTGGTATTGCCCTCTCTTCTGCCGTCCGAAGTCCAGCCTCTCATAAAACTCTCATTCGTGCCCAATTCTCTAAGCGAGTCCAAAGCATCTGTGGACCAACTCGACACACTAGATCTGCTTGAAGAAAATTCATCTTCAAAAATTGAGTTTCTCAAAACCGCCCCACTCTTCTCCAGGACCCTATCAATTTGCCCTCTACAGACATCCATATCACCATATTGTGTTATACAATCATCTCCCGGTAGCCTATCTAAATTTACACCCATCCACCCAAGGAATTTCCTTCGGCGCTCCCTAACACTTCGGGGACTTCTCATCCAGACATCATACTGAAAGCTAACGGACTCCCAATTCTCAAAAGCAGAGTCAAAATCGTGACTTCTGGAGCAACCTAGACCTGAATCCGAAACTGATGCAATGCTTTCCTGAGCATCAAAGAATCGATATTCGTTATCGTCTTCGTAGTCACTAGTGAAGCTACTCATGATTTCAACCCATGAAACCCCACCTCAAGAAACCGACTTATTAAGCCTTACGGCAATGTGCAAACTGCCCTCCAACATAGCAACCTACAAAACAAACCAACACAAACACATAAATAAAATATACCACCATGTACGACTGGTATAAACAACAGACAAGTAACACAACTACCAAGATCAGTAAAAGAGAAGATTAAATAATAGTCCTACTTAGCGACCAACTTTTACTTCAAAATAATACTACCAATCCCTACGGCACCCAAATTTTATACTAATAAACAATAGATCCAACATGGATCCCAATCCGCAACCGTTGAACTTGGTCTTCCCCGAAAACTGATGATAAACTTCCTAAAACAGAAACAACAGAAAGCAAAATACTTTGCATAGGAATATGAGCCCTAGTTTCCAGCAAATATATTAGTGTGTTAACATAACCCAGACACACTTAGTCCAAAAAGTAAAAAATAAAAATTTGCTGAATAGATAGAGAGCCCATCATCAGGATGACGACTGCAAGGACGTTAAACTGAATAGAGAAGAGTTTAAGCGATGCAGACATACAATCATGAAACATACTTCAGTTTTTTTTTTTTTTTTTTTTAAATATTTGCATTTTATAATATACCATAAAAACACACAACAGGTACATGAATGAAATCTTATCAACTCGGTGGAATAAAAGAAAAACTCAAATTTTAAGCGACTAAAAAGAGGGAGGAAAAAAGATTCGCTCACATGGGTTTGGATTATGCAAATGGGATTGAAGAGAAAGGCATCTGCGTTAAAATGAGTTCATGAAATCAGAGTTTTTCCGAAGCCGATAAAATGCATTTATTCATCTAGTACTAGTATTTATAGTATTTTGATTCCCCTTCTCTCTCTCCCTCTCCCTCTCTCTCCAAAGGGAGGGGAAGCAACAAGGTGGAGTGACAATTAAAAGAAGGGGAAAATGGGAAAGGGACACAGAGTAATTAAAGGGGAGAGGCGGGGCTGAAACTGTGAAAAATTCATTATTGTTACTGCGATGCTGGTCTTACTGGCAGTAATGTTAAAATATAACGAAACAGAAACGGAAAAAAAAATTTTAAAAATCCCTTGATATTCGTGAATATATTGGATGGCTCGAGAAACGAGATGTAGACAAGAGGAGGGCAGCCGCGGTGGTGGTGGTGGTGGTTGTAGTCGAAGTGGTTATAGGAGCGTAGATATGCAAAGTACTGCTCGTGTCCCTGTACCCATTTTAAGCTAATTATTATGAGATTGTGTTGGTTGGATTCTTAAAATCTTTCCTTAAAAACCTTGTGACAGTCAAAGTCGCTCCTGAATATACAATCATAGTAATAAGAATCTCCTCCATGAATAAATTTGAAAAAAAAAAAAAAAAGGCTCCAACTTTTGTTGTTTGGTTCTTGCCCGCCACTCGTATGTTGACAATTAACTTGCACTAGTACTAGTATATTATATGAGGTGTTTTCTTTTAAGTTTCGATTACAAATAAAAGTTGTTCAAAAGATCTGCTATTAAAATGGTAAAGCTTCATTTGGGCACTGTTTGGATTGAAGAAAAGGAAATAAGAGAACTCTAATTAAAAAGAAAAAAAGAAATGAGAGTTTGGAAATTGAGTTAATCCATCTTGTTTGGATCATCGAATGAAAGGAAAGAAAATTTCTCACCACATTAAATTCCACCATAAATATAAACAAAATTTCTTATAAATACATACATAAAAGTCATATTTTAAAAGTTTAACACAAATTCTTATTAACATTCTCTTGTTTTTTTGCCATTTTAAAAAACTAAGTACTAGTTTGTTTGGATAGTGTATTATTTGAAATATTATTTGGAATAATTACTGTAGCACTTTTTGTGATATGATGTATGTGAGATAAAAAGGTGATTGGGAATATAAAAAGGTAGGTTGGGAAATGTGTTTATGATGCAAGCGAAATATTATTTGAGATAATGTAGGTATCCAAACACTTTTTCCCGCATAATAATAATGCGCTCATTGACTTTGAGGGTCATAGTATAAATTCATTGAAAGACAACTCACAAAGACATATCGATTTGTACGTCTCCTGGATTTGTGAAGAACAACCAAATTATGAGATGGAATGCTACAAATGATCCAATTGTAATTATGCCAATTTAGAGACAATGGAACCAACACATAACCGACTGTTCCCTCCAAGATTACCTTAGTCGCAATGGATGTGTTGTCTTCCTTTTTATCCTACTCCTTGTTGTACCTTATGTTATGTGGCCGTATATCATTTATAAACATTTCATTTAACTTTCTATTTTCATCATTTATAAACATCCCATTATAATTTTTTTTTATTTTTTTAAGTTCTAATAACTACTATTAGGATTAAAAAAAAAAGTATAATACAACATGTTAAGGCACTGTTTATTTTGAGGAAATGGAAGGGAAAGGAAATAGAGTGAGAGTAAAATTTTTTATGTTGAAAGGAATTGGCTTTTGAGGAAGTAAAGGAAAGGATTGGGAGGGAAAGACAGGAGTTATTTTTTTTGTCAGCCTATTTTTTTGTCCAAAAGTGGGTGAAAATGGAGAAGAAAGACATCAAGATTAATCAAAAGTTTAGAATTCCTGAAAAAACCTATCACGTGTTTATAAATTAGATTTTTAAATTATGGATGAATAAATTATGTAGACACTTATGATTCTGGAAAATTGGCCTTAGTAGTTACTGCATATAAATAAAAAAATGAGAAAATATAAAGCATGTCTTTGTAATTCCGAGATGTTATTACGGGAAATGTTATTTGCACTTTATGTTTTGTTAATTGTACCCCCACTATTTATTTACCATGTAATTTAATAAATAAAAAATATATGATAAAAATGGTAGTGGGAGTGTGATTAACAAAAATTGGAATATAAATAACATTTCCCAAAACTGCAATCATTCCTGTCCTTAATGCTTATAATGCACCTCAGACAGTCTAAAACTACCGAACTAGCTACCAAGCTTAGGAGCTTATTTGACCAATACAACAAACTTTGAGGGAAAAAAGTGATTTTCCAGGATTTTGAGTAATTAACCTAGGGGTTGTTTCGTAAATTGGTATGAAGGAAAGGAATGGATACGAAAATTGATGAGACTCGTACCTATTCGTTGGTGTATCACCACGAAAGTCAATTTATGGGAGTGAAAGTGTTATATCTGGTCTTCAATCATTTTTCACTTTTATAGTATTAGGCAACTGTTTAATACAACGAATCTTATCCTACTTCCAAACGAAACATGCAAGGGAGGTTTGCCAAATCCCCCATTTATAGTGGTTTGTGATTTCATTTCTAAATTTGATTTCGGAATGCAAACCAAACACGTCCCAAATTGTTGTACTGATTGCTTACTTATATGGTTAGCCTCCAATGCTAGAGTCAAGTATGCGTGGAAATCCCCCGGAGCAGCTCAGACGGTTTCGTAGTCTCCTCTTTAAGATTAGATTTCAGATTCGACTCCCGGGAGCTATCGTGCTGTGATCTTTGGAACGGACTCTCACAGGCTGAGAGAAGTAGTCTGGCCCGCTCAGATGATTCTGACCAGATCAGGATACCTCCCAATTGAAAAAAAAAAAAAAGAAAGAAAAAAAAGAGTACTCGTGGAAAGCATCTAATCTCAAGTTCTCAACTATCTTGTTGGTGGTATATATAGTGGAATAGAATATATGGTCTCAGCCACAAATGGGTGCTTAAATATCTAGTATTATATTTGTTACTTGTCTATGAATTAGGCCAGAAAGGAAATTTAATTTTTTCCCCGTTCCGGAAAGGAAATTAAGATGCTTCCCCGAAATGTGCCGGCATCACATTCTTGGGAGCGGACCGGAGAATCTCCAATTTCCACTTTCAACTCCAGTCCAGTTTCAGTTGCCAGCCAATTTGGAGTGGTTTTTTACCAACAAAAAACAAACCAATGACTTATCCATTTAATTGCCAATGATTTGTTAATTAAAGAAGAAAAGGAAAGTCATTTTCTTGTAAAATAAATAAATAAAAGCAAGAAAAAGAAGATAAATGGAGTCAGCCATAGGGACAATCAATGGGGACGGGTACCTGCAGGAGTTAGGTCAGAATTTCTCCATTTGATCGTAGACTCCCTATGGTTAGTTAAGTGAATGTTTAACATTTCACTATAAATAGGGAGGGATGGATTTATTACTGATTTCTCACCTATAATGACACTCGATGCACTTAATCGTAGGCATCTCACTTTGTCTCCATTGATTTCTGAAAGTTGAAAGGGAAAGGAGAAAAAAAAAACCAAAAAAAAAAGGATCTGACTGTGGAGAGGGGGAAATTAAAAAAAAAAAAAAAAAAGAAGAGTCTGAACCCTCTCTCCAAACAAAATTTTAAGGAAGAAAAGTCTAATTCAAAAAAGGTTTCATTGTTTCTGGGTCCAAGTTGGGGGGCTATAGCCTCCACGGTTTGCTAGCGGTCAACTTTTAGGTCTTTCCTCGACTGGTAATACGAGATTAACAAAGAATTGAACAACTAGTTCTAATCATATACTCCCACGTCTCAAATTGTTTGTCGCATTTTGAGATTTCAATTATTTAATAATAGTGATTTGATGGCCATATTCGTGAATTTGTTTTTGAAATTATCCTCAAAGATTCAAATTTTAAATTTAAATTTAGTATAAAATATAGATAAAAGTGGGCACAACATTGAAAAAAAAAATTCAAAAGTAACTCTGACTTTGATATGAGATGATAAACATTTTGAACTATCTCAAAATAACACTTTCAATAGGAAAAAAAAAAGTATATATATATTTTGCTACTCATATAGCAATGAATCCACTGGGAAGCACCGGAAGAATTTGATTTTGCAAGGTACTGAATGCATCGCGCGGATGATGCTAATATCCAAAACCGTAGTGTATTATTATTTTTCTTGTCAATCGACACTTGTCTATTTTATATTTACTCCTACTTAGAATTGTAAACGAATCGAACCGCTCGAATTCGATCAATATTGAACTCGCGTCGAGTTCGAACTGCCCAAATCAAAATTGAACTCGAAAATATTAAACTCATGAGCTCGCGAGCCGAGTGTATATATATATGTTTTTTATTTTAATAATAAAATTACATATATATCCCTTATATTTTATTATTTATTAAGAAAAAATTATTTTATTTATATTTTTTAAAAATAAAATAAATATTTTTTATTTTTTCGAATTCGATCTTTAAATTGACAACTCGTCGAGTTCGGGCTCAAGTTCGAACTTGATAAAACTAAATTAATGCTCGACTTGTTTACAGTCATACTCCTACTCTTACTTTAATCTATTTTAAAAAGGAAGAGTCCAATTGGGCCTATTGAAAAACCGACAAAAACCGAACCACCATGGAACCGAACGAGTACACTAAGCACCTGTAGCATATTATTAATTTGTAGTGGATGCGCTGCTTATAGTTATAATCGCATGTTAACACTTTCTCGACCCGGCCTTCTCAGATATAAACCTGGTATTCCACCTCCAATCCCAATCACTTTCCCGATTGGCGTTCTTCTATCTATATACAAAGGGTAATTCGATTTCACAAAGTAACGGAGTACTAGCTAGCTAGGGTTTTATTTTAAGCTCTCCTTGAGAATCGAAGTCACATTTGTCATCCCTTTTTCCAGCCAATTCACTCGCCTCCTGTCGTGGCGCTTTCGTCGTGATGAAAAAAAATCACAAATAGGCCCGACAGAGCTCAACTAAACTCCAATTATAATCAACGTATGTCCGATCCAGGGAGGTCAAAACTTTCTTAACAATTTCTAACCCACAGCGTAAGGCCACGCTGACTCCAGATCAAGGGTATCTACACTTGCTAGCAGGAACTACACCATGCATTATAGACAGCAGCATAGTCAGTTTAATTAGACACTACTAATAACTCAATAAATATAGACAATAAAATAGCAACAATAAAAAAAAAAACAGAACAAATTTTCTCTCTTCTTGATAGTTGTGACCAGAAATATGCTGTACACTTGGATGTTATTGCGTTAGTATCTACATTTGTTGGTTTAGTATTTATATTTGTTATCTAATTATTGTCTGCACCATAAAATTGCTACTAGCTAGTATTTGTAGAAGCGCTTGGCTTCGTGTCGCTTCTCTCCCTATGCAGCATATCCATATCCATATAGTACATCCTCTTCTTTTTTTCTTTTTTTTTGTTGGTTTTTGAAGCATAATTAATCTGCAAAATTGGGTGCACGTAATTATTTAAGTATGCTTCACTGATTGATCAACATTTCTAGGGCCTATGACAACTTTTTTATAGTTAGCTAGGATCAATGACATTAATGTCGGGTAATTGTGTGGTAGGGCGTACCGTGCACATATTCAAAAGGAAGCGGCCGGGCATAAATGGGGATTGTAGAGACAATGGTACCAAAAGTTCTACTACAATATTAACCTCTAGAAAAGTGCAGGCGGAAAAAGTTGAATTTGTCGACAGAAACCCTAAAGCTTGTCACTGTTCGTGTAGGTATTAGGTGGTAAGCTTGTAGTCAAGGATTAAGACGACTACGTCTTAATCGAAGGTTAACAAAGAATTACAAAGGTCAAAAGTGAATGTTAGCCTTGTTCCCATCAGAGCACACTCCTTCGTTAAAGTTCTCTGATTTATTATGATTTAATACCATCTGTTATCTTTTCTTTCTCATCCAATTGCATTGATTACCGACCGAGTCATTATTCTGTCAAGTGTTAAGTACAGACAACCCGCCAACACCAAAAGGAGGTTGTAAAAAAGATAAGTTGACATACATTGTAAGGAGGTTCAATCTACTTTCTTTTTCTCATCTTCTTTGTCTTAGCTATGATTGATGAGACGTAGTGCTAGCTGCTAATTATTGTTGAGAAAAAGATCACCAAATCAATTGCGTAAATACTCTTCGATCAATCAATTAATAGTTGACAGGGGTGAGGGGGCTTGTGTGTATTTGTCTGTATCCATAATTGCCTCATTGCTAATCATGCATATATCTGAACCAGAGATCACGTGTTCACTTCACTGGTACTTCATGAATGTGATCATTAGACTACGTTACATTAGTTGGCTTCTGAAAATTTGTCTTCTTGATTCCGAAGCTTGTGAAGATTCCCTGTGCATGTGGAATAAACAAGTTAAGCTAAAATGGTACAGCACAAGAAGAGAGTATTTGGCTCGCTGGATCGGCCAGCATTCGCTTCAAGTATTAGAATCAATAGCAGTACAAGTTAGTTCGACTTTTCTCTATCAACAGCAAACATTTTCTATGGGCAATTATAGTGATTAACAACTAACCCCGGTTTTCTTTTAATCCAGTTCACGAGTTTCACGAGTTGGGTGGAAACCTGAGGATTGGATCATTACAACGATTAATGACCCTACTGTCTATACTTGGAAGAATGCATTATATATGAAGTTCTCACTGCCATCTGATGAATAATTTTTGTGCCAAATGTGTCAGCAAACGCTTTCCTGCCATCCTGGTCCCTGATATCTGCCATATCTGTCGCAGCGAGGTTTGTGCCCAAGTTAGAACGTTAAACCCATACTCGAATGAAACAAAATCAACTGCAGGTTTGTGATGGTACAGAACCAGATTACAGCAATTTCTTCATGCTACTGTGAACTAAAACTGAGTATCAGTCCCTCCACTCCATCACAAGGTTGAAGAAGGCATGGACCATAAAATTTATGCCCAAGCATAACTTAAAATTCATGCATGAAAGAAAGCACGGATATTTTATGACATAAAGATCGATGCCCACCCGGCAATATTTGCTTTTGAATCTAAATTTTCAGAATGCAGCAACTGGCACGTTATGCATAATCTGCACGACATAGCAAATTGTTTTATGCGGACAATGATTCATCAGTTTTGTCGTACGCATTTTTGTATTTGCTGAATGTATATGGCATGTAATTGGTGGAAAGTCTTCTTAAAAGGGAACCAGGCAGAGGGCTGCTGAAGTTGCTGCCTAAAATTAAAAGTTACTCCATAACCTAACAAGAGAGCAACAACGGAATCAGTCCCAAAATCCTTTTGTTTCTGTGTTGGGAAAACCACATATTCATTGGTAAATTTTAACGTGGGGAGTGATCTGTAATTGAAGGCAATGGAGACAAGCACATAATATAGCCAGCTAGCATGGAAGGAAGTAAAAGCAATGTGCCTCAAATACTGTGCATTGTATCCGTAGGAATGCCTGCTTCTTATGCAACGAATCATTCTCTGGAGCACAGAAACCCACCCACACATCGTCCAAGGTTCTATCCCCTAAGATCTTCTCCAGTTCATAGATTCAGTTGCTGTCCCGAAACACCACCCACATTCTCTTAACCGTTGACTTATGAACTCTGTTATGATATAGAGTAATTTAAAGTACAGCTTCTACGAGCAGGATTAAAACTTAGTAGGCTACCGCAATTTGATCCCCAGCACATACACCTTTTTTTGTTAACTGCATGCCTTGTTTTTTTTTTTCGATTTTCTCTCCATTCTTTTTTAAATTAATCTTTACCATGCTGAAAGCATACACACTAGCGAGTCCGAACGTATGACATGTAATTTAAATTTAAATTTATTTTCAAATTTACGTATACGGTATACATCCACCCTTACGAGTGTATGCAGTATCAGTGCTAGCCTATAAATCTGTATGTAAGTGATCTCGTTGATGGACTACGTATGGCAATGAATGAATGTTTCCCTAATTAACTCCTTGAATTAGCATAATCCGACCACTTTTTAAAAGTAGACTAGGAGTCTGATTAATTTACTGATATATTACCAATCAAGGAGTGCTCATTGGTGTGTTTGGTGGCCGACATAGAACTTAGTTGCAAACTCTGATTGATGCCATAAAATACCAGTAAGAACCCTTTTTTTTTTTTCTCACGAACGCTTGATTCAGTTGATTGCACAATAAGATTTAATTCCAGCCAAAAGAAAAGAAATTGAAAAAAGAAAGAAAGAAAAAAAAGAGCACGAAGAAGTCGGTTCTTGAGTGGATGTCTCGTGGTTTCACGACCTCTGAAATTGGCCTTACAATCTTTTAAGATGTTTGAATTCTACTTTTAGGAGAAATAAAAGTTTTTTCCAAATTAAGTTTTTGTGAAAAGAGGGTACGTTCGTACTTCTGATTTATCCTGCCTGATTTGTTGGATCGATATTAATATTGGCCACCTAATTTGTGCATTAAGAAGCCTGAAAATGCCAACAAAAAAGAGAGAGAGAGATAAAGAAAAAAGCCCATGATATATCAACATCTTCTCCTGGCAGAGAGGCACGTAATGCAGTAATGCACTGAGCGCCACCCCCCCTTCCTCCTCCCTCCCTCTCTCTTCCCCCAAAACAACCAAACAAAAAAAAAAAAGAAAAAAGGGGAGGTTTGCACCGCATTTAGCAGAAAATAGAAAAAGAAATGCCATACGCTGCATGTATATAAAGAAAATAAAATGGTGTCGAATGCACTCGGAGAAAATTAAAAAACATGTGCGATGAATGCCATCATTCATACCCGTGTTTCATTGTTTGTTTCAAATCACATTTGGATGATTTAGAAATTAAGGTTTGCAAGATTCAGAGCTCCTCCTCTACAATATCCAGACACCAACTAGTCGACTGGCTGCCTCAATTGTCTGCTTCAAAGGGGATTAATGTCACCTTTTCTACTTCCGAAGAGTTACCACTCAAATTAACAAACTCTTGCAAGGTATTTTTCTCGTCGAGGGAAGGAAAAAGTGGCACCAGCTGCACTTGTCATTGCGGTGGTTGGAAGGAGTGTTGCTATACATTACTTCATAAATTTTCAAACTGCAAAGTCCCCATAATAGGAAGGTGCATGGTGTCAGGTTTGTCATGGAGGATCCAGCTTAGATGAATTGACCGGAATGAATCTCTATGGGTTTTACTTGTATATTAAGGAAGTTAGCATTACTACTTTTTCTTTTGATTTTTATTTTCTAGAAGAACAGTAACAAGGGAGAAACTGAAAGAAATGAAGCCGTGTATTCATTTAAGACAAATATAGTACTAATACTTTTAATTAACAGTAGGCTACATAACATTCACGTTCGTTGCTCAGAATTAGGGTGCGAACGAATCGAGTTCAATCAAACTACTCATGAGTTTTTTTCAACCAATTTCAAGCTTGATTGAGCTACAGAAAGATATCAACAAACTCAAGCTCGAGGCTTATTTGTGAGGCTCAAAAGTTTGTCGAGTTTAATGCATCCATCATATATGTGTGTGTACACACACATACACACACTAATGTTGAAGTATCTATACTATTTTTTGTTTAAAATTATATAGAATATTAATTTATATCACTTAGGTTCGATTGATTTCAGTTGAACTCAATTAAGTCAAAATCTAGTCAAGCTCAAGTTCGAACTCTAGTAAGATAAAATTAATTTGAGTTTAAGTATTTTAATTTGAGTTGAGTTCGAGCTGTGTACTGCTCAAAATTCGATTCAATTCGATTCGATTACACTATTATTCAAAATGTAGCAAGTATGACTAAAAAGGAATTAACATGAAATTTTTTTTGTTTATTGAATTGAAGGAGAGACTTCACCACAATAATCTAACTGTTGTCTCGTTAGAAAGAGAATAAAAACACACACACACACACAGTTTTAGTACAAAAGCTGTCTGCAATTCAAAGGATGAAATATCTAAACAAGGTACTTTTTGGGTTTTGGGCATAGTCTTTCCCACAGTTGTACCATTGCAATTGACTTTTTGGTGTCGATGGGCCTAAAAAATGGCAAGTACCACTGTACAACGGCAACGGCCACCACCACAAAGCATATCTTTGAAATCTTACAGCACAGAAGGCCGTGGTGGCGCGGACAGTGTACACCAGACGAGAAGGTGGGGGGGGCCTCTGATGGTTGCAATTCCCTGAGATGGATTAACTAGGATGGGTGCCCACAATTCACTTTGTCTTTAAGCATTGCTATCTCCCACTAATGTCATTGGGCTGCTTCTACTCTCGTCCTCTCCCTCCTCCCCCGGTTTTTTCTTTTGGTTGGTATGGTATAAATCACTTACTGTATTTTCTTTTTCTAACATGTAAAAGAAAACCAAAAACTCTGCGAGCATAGTAGAACAGAAAACCTAAAAGAATGCAAAACACATTAGCAGTATCTTTTTGCAGTCGTATTAAAATTTATTTTTTTCCTTTTTGAGAAACTTTACTACTCTCAATTTCTGCTGAAAGAGGTCAAGAACCACAATGGGTGATTGGGGATTGATATCAGCAATAGCATCCCATGGTTTAGGCTTGGAAGTAAACGTGAGTTTATTACTGCATTGCTATCAGACACAGACGATTGCCGGAAAGTAATAACGAAACATAAAAGTACTGAGAAAGCAACAAAACTACATACTACAAACCAAACACCGATGATGATGATGACAATGATCTCAATTTCTGACAGCTGGAAACAGAACAGTTGAAGCCATAACACAAAGAGGACGAGGACGATGGAGGTGCTTGATTATCATGCGTGCCTGGGGCTGGGCGGGAGGCTTCTGAAGCAAAATATTTGGTTGCTGACACTTTTCTGTAATGGCCGAAGCAAGTGAAAAAGTACCATGTTTACGTAGCAAACTCAGAAATGGGACCATTAATTGTTGTGGAGGTGTGGCCTACTTGGGTTATAAGTTTTTTCCGAAGGAACACGATTTTCATAAGTTAGTACTTGGCCTACTTGTGTTTTTTTTTTTTCCAGAAACTATAGACAGCCTACTTGGGTTATAAGCAATGTGGTTCATCTCGGATCGGATAGCGACTCGGTTAAACTATTAGGGTCAACTAGTCAGATTGATCGGACCGTTTATAAAAATCTGCTGACATGAGCATAATGCTATAATTATTTTATTTTTTAAAAGTTTAAAAAATATTGAAATTAATTTTTTTGTTATATTTTTCCTATTAATAAATGAAAGTGTTACAATTTAAGTAACTCAAATTATGTTTGGAGAAAAGAAGAAAGAAAAGTTTGAGAACCGGATCAATTAGTCGAATCGGGTCATTGGTTTAGCTGATTTTTTATGATTTTGACCAAAACAATTTTAGGGAAAATCGTTCAAAACGTCCCTCACATTTTGCAAAATAACTTTTTTCGTCCCTTACTTTTAAAAATGTAATTTTACGTCCCTTACAAATTCGCATTGGTCAAATTTGGTCCCTACTTAGGTTTCCGACTAGTTTTTGGTCAGAATTCACTACGTGCCTTGCACGTGATTATATTTTAAGGACAAAAAATTCATTTTGAAAAATGTGAGGGATGAAAAAATTCATTTTTTGAAATGTGAGAGACTATAAATCAAATTATGTAAAAATTAGATTTGACAATTTTGCCCTTAAAAAATGATCACATGCAAGTCACGTGGTGGATTCCGGCAAAAAACTAGTCGAAAGCCTAGGTAGAGACCAAATTTGGTCAATGTGAATTTGTAAGAGACGTAAAATTATACTTTTAAAAGTGAGGGACGAAAAAAGTCGTCTTGTAAAATATAATGGACGTTTTGAACGATTTTCCCACAATTTTATGCTACAAACCAGTTCAAAAAGAAGGCCAATTTCACAGTCGGGCCAATCGAACCGACCGGTCCAATTCGAGTCTAACAACACTGGTTATAAGTTAGTAACATTATACAACTTAGGCAAACCAAACTTGATATATTAGGAAACTTGTTGCATTAGAAAACATGATGGCGTTTCAGTGGCATGATAGATGAGAATACAAGCAATAATTAGTAACTAACACTTGTTTTGTGATAACGTTTTAAAGTCACACCGTCCGTCGGTGGGTTACGTTGTTAATTTTGTTTCAACAATATGTAGTACTTATTTGGACAGACAAAGGGGGCTTCTATTGTGTATATCAGCATGTGTACCTGCATAAGAAAAGAATCAGAACAGCAATGGTGGGACGACTGCTTGTGGGGGTAGCTCTGATCCAAAAGCTATTGATGCTCTCGTCCTCTGTTGCGCCTCTGCATAAGGATTGAATTCGAGTTAAACGGCGATTTATTATGTTGCAAGGCCTATGCTTGGACCACCCTGTCCTCATATTTTTTCAGAGCCCTAGGGTGGTCCTGTTGCATTGCCATGTAGTTGTTTCTAGTTATGAATGGTGATTCACCGGACGGTTTGTCCCACCCTCCCTGGGGTCTATTCATATTTGAGGTACCCTTTGCTTAATTGAATGCTGGAGGAAAGTTGGACAAAGAAGAGGAAACTAAAAGAGATCGGAGATTTCTCGAGATGGACTTGGGCACGAGACGAGTTTTACGCAGTCGGGCATCGGATAATATGATACCGTGAGCCCTTTTGTCTTTCTTTCGTAAGAGCGAAGGGAGCATTGGACCTGAAAAGAACCAGGAAAGATGTGCCGCATTTACTCACGGCCTAATATGCTTTCTTCTTAGGTATGTGTTGGAAAGGTCGGTTCCGGAACCATAGTGTTAGAACCAGCCCAGGTTGTCAAGAAAGGTACGAGGGAACAAAAACAAACACTGTTGAAGTCTCCAGACACAACCGGGCCCAAGACACAAAAGAGCCTGGACATCCACATTCATCTTCAATGCATTATACTAGGAAACAAAGAACATCTTTTGTGCACTACCCAAAACATAAAAAACTGAAGAGATTTTTGTTCCTTGCTGTTGATTATCATAACAGAACAGAAACAATACTGCTCCAGTTGTTTTTATCATGTCGAAGTACATTATATGTGTTCTCGAAGTACTAGAGTATGTTTTTTCAGTTGTTTTATTTGTTTAATTAAACTACATTTTCATTGCTCTACATCTTGCGACAGACACCTAACATTTTTTTGTTTCCATTCCATGGATTGTCAGAAGCAGAATGTTTTGCTGCAAAATTGCGCGCTTCATCAAAGTTGCCCCCCGCCAAACTGAACTAGGACCGCACGGCATCCTCCCATGACTTCTCCTAATCTCTCAATAATATTGGCTCATTCCTGAGTAGGGAAAATTTCAAAACCTACCCAGGTCCTAGACTTAGGCCGGCCACTTCAACCTGTGCAAGAGCGCACTTGCACAGAAAAGAGAAGACCAAAACAAAGAGTCGAGCTTCCATCCCAGCAAAAAGATTTTCTGTCTATTAAAGTAACCATTTCCCACCCTGGGGGGGATCGGTAAACGCTGCTCCACACTTTTCACCCAAGTGCGTTTTCACCGCCCCTTTTCCTCATCTTCTTCATCGCCGGTCCCCTTCCTTCTTTGAAAAATCTGAAAAGCAAGATTGCGCAATTTAACTGGTGACTGGATGCATGTTTGGTTGGAAAAATCATCATATTTCCATCTTGAGTAAATCAGACGAACGGGAGGAGGTTGAGTTGAAAAGCAGTTGATGGTGGGAAGTCAGACAAAGTGCTCTGTCGGGTATTCATGTTCGTAGCCATTGTAATCGTAGTACAACCTCTCCCCTTTTGCTATATCTCTGCTCGCAATCAGTAAGACCCGACACTCTCCATTCACATCATATCTCACGCATTTTACATTCTGCTTCTTCTTGCCATCCCTGCATCACAGGATCGTAAATACTTGTCAGCACTTTTCAAGGTAGACCTGAACAATAAACAGCGGATGCCTTTCATACCCAACACCCCCCCCCCCCCAAAAAAAAAAAAGAAGAAGAAAAGGGGTTAAGTTTGATACTTGAGTGTCTCTAATGTCTTGTGGCGATGCACCGAGTTTCTGACAGTCGGAGCAAGCAAGATAACCGTTTAAATTATGTGATCTTTAAATAGATCAATTAGCCATCAAAACTTAACGAGCATTATATCTAATATGGTGCTTTAAAACATCCTAGAATGCAGATAAAGCGCCTGGCTGCTGATAATTTGATTGCCATTGATTTTATTATATCCTAGAGACTAGAGAATGAGCTCAGGAAAGAAGTACGAGTTAGATAGCGAAATAAACGTACGGTGTGTGATTGTTGATGCCATTAATAAAGCGAGCAATATTACTACGCTTGTCCGGACAGATTACGAGGCTTTTTGATGGATCGGCTGCAGAAAGAAGGGTCATCATGCTATCACCTTCATCGTTTTCTCTATTTTTCAAGTAATCAACATCCCCAACATACTCCGTAATGATTGTCAAATCCCTTATAAATCTATCTGCTTCCACGGTGAATCTGTTAAGATCATCAATTTCTCAAATGAGTGTAAATCTCCCAGAATGCAAAACCTGGTTGCATATGTTTCCAGTAGAAAGACAATCAAATTCTCGCTAAACTCACCCTTCTAAAGAATCAAACACAACCATAAGGGGAGGCCATTCCCCTCTTCGCATCATAGCCTTGCACAAATTCAAGGTCTGGCTATCTTCCTTGGATATAACCTGCAATTTGTAAATTCTAAGTTTCATATTTGTACACAACTCAAGCTTCAGTCTTTAATGTAAATAAGACTGAATCAAGTAGCATGTTTACAGATTGCTTACTATTAGACATCCATCGGACTTATAAAATTTCACTGATGGAGAACAAAAGACGCTAACCAAAAAGCATATTTGAGACATCATTATCAAAACTACGAATTTCATGCTGGCTTTAATATCTTGCGTCCGTGTAATGAAAAAAGGCACCCATTTCTAAATGCTGATAACAAGTTCATACGGGTTCTAATTATCTAACATAGTAGAGTTGATTTAAAACATCCAACCTGCATTCCTTCTCGTTCATGTTTAGCAAGATTGGCAGATCTTGGGGCCATCCCAGGCATGTAAGTGAGCTCATTACTGAATTCTGTCCCTGTTGCTATCAATGCTGTGGCCAGCGATGCCATTTGCTCCAATCTCCTTGCAGGATCCTCGCTGGGATTGAAAGGCAACAGCTTCCTTCTTTTCTTTGACATGACTAAACTGCTGCCAGTGCGCTTTCTTCTCTTTCTGCCGTCTAGAATATTGTATAAACAGTAACGAATAATAGTATATTCATTAACATTTGAAGAGAGCAGACGCTGAACAAAAGAGAGGTTACGCCTGCGGGACATAGGGATGCGTTGTACCTTGACCAGGTGCTTCAGCTGATAGTGAAGACCTCTGAATCCGAAAGAAATCTACAATTTTCGTTTGTACAAGAGGAAAAGCTGCACATACATGACAGAGCAGGAGTAAGTATGTCCGATTATATGGTCTGTAAAGCATTTGCTAATGGAAACTAATACACACATTATTGTGGCAAAAACTTGCACAACACTAATCAAAATGGGTTATACTTCTAATAGGACTACTTTGAGATTCTCAGGTTTAAACTCGCTCTTAATTTTAGCTCACTTATTAAGTAGTATATCATCGATTTATATCATTTCTACGGGCATAATTTTCCAAAACAAAAAAAAAAGTTGGCTTTTGACAGCCCGGAGAAGAAACTTTTACAGATTTTACAAGCACACTGATGGCAAATGCTAATGAACTAATGACCAACATCCACCCCCCCAGCCCCACCCCTTTGAAACTGGTGAGATCTAAACAAGCAACTCGGTCGACAGAATCCCATACTTACCACTAAACGTCAAAAACAAAACATGGAAAGTCTGGTACAACTTGAAAAGGCTATCAGCAACTCTGATATACAAATTTCAGAATCTAAGGAATCTATTAATTGGGATGAAACCGGAAGGTGGGGAGTAGGGAAGTAGGCATCTTGAGTAAATAGCATGAATGCTTGAATTTGCTTCCATATATTGCAAAAAAAATAAGCTTTTAATAGGGAAAAAAAAAGACATACTGGTGAGCCTTTTGTTATTGGAGCAAGAGGGACAAAACCAGGAGCGTTTAGGGACGGATGCGATGATAGGCCTGAGGCAAAATAGGTGAAACCCACGATCACATTTGTCACATAACAGAAGCTCGTCAGCATCCTCACCAGACCCACATTTCTCGCAGCACACATTGCTGTAATCTTCTTGTTCTTCTGCTCCTCCTTTCTTTGATCTGGATCTCTTTTTAGATCCGGGTAATACGGAAACTGGGATGGGAGCTTGGGTCCTTTTCCTCAGCACCAGTCTTGTTGAAGAAACCATTGTTTTCACTCCCAAGTCACAGCTCCCTTCTTCTTGGGTTGTTTACGTAGGCAGCGTGAAATAGTGACAATTAAATAAGGGTTAGGACTTAGGATGGCGTAGCGGAGGTTTTGGAAGATTTGAGGAACCGGGAAGGAAATGATTTGGCGCGCGAATTTGGTTTCGCGGGAAAATGGTGCTTGGCGCCAACCTGGTGAGAAGTTGTGGTATCAGCCTTCAGCCAGTGGGCCGGGTGTGGACTGTGGAGGTTCCGAGGTGGACTGCTTCCTTGACCGTTTCGTATTCGCAATTCACTTTGGTTATTGGGTTTGGGCTTTATTAACGTTTCTACTTGTAATAAATGCCTTCCAAGATCCAACGCCATGCCTGAAGACGGCCTTTGAAGAAACGAATCAAGATTAGTAGTGTGAGCATGTCAGGTTCGGGTTCGGGTCGAATTTGAAAATTTTTTGCCCAAATTCGTTTTTTGAGTAGATTCGAATTCGACCCGTATATCCGATGAATCTTGATTTTAGAGTTTCGAAACCAGGTTCGAAAGGTCCGGGTCTAAAAGGTCCGAAATTAAATTCAAAGTCAATCACACAATCAATCTCCAAATTTAAACAAATCAAATTACAAAACTAAATCACAAATAATTCACAATATTCAATTCAAAACTGACCACAAATTAATCTATAAAATTATTACTAAATTATTAATTTGGTAAAAGAATTTATTTAGAAATATTTGTATTTTATAATTATTAATATATTGTTTGAATCCGGGTCAGAATCCTATATTCTATATCCGACCCTTTTTTTTTATTAGAGTTAACGGATCAGGATCCAAATTTGAGTATTGGATTATTTTTCAATCCAAATCCAACAAAATTTATTGGGTCCGAATCCAAATCCGATCCGTTGACAACCCTAATCAAGATTCAGTTAAACCACATAGTCTGATGGATGTGGACGATATCAGTCCGACCCAATTGGGTTATCAATCTCAAAATTAGGAAAATAAATAAATAAAATGAATAGTTTCAAATCAGGTTGTTGCGATTTAATCTGAATCATTTACTAGACTGCACCTACAACTAGAGATAATTTGGACCCTGGAGAATCACTTTCATGTCCCTCTACGGACGAAACACTTTAGTGTCATAAAAAAAAAAGAGTAAATCTTTATATACATCGATAGTGTATATACTATCACCGTTTGATTCATGATATATGTGCAAAAATTGAATTTTAAATTCAAATTTTACATAGTTGTCATTCATCCAACACTAACAGTGTATATACTATCGGTGTAGGAAAAGTTAATACTAAAAAAATAGGAAAAAAAAATTTAGTGTCAAATGCAGGTAACACTAGCAACTTAGCAGTAGTAACATATCTCACATTTTCTTCGAGAGAATAAGAAAAGTCATAAGTCATTCGAACGCATTTATTACTTGTATAATTATATTCTTGCACCTCTTACAAAACCCATAAATGCGAACAATCATAATATCACGGCAAACACCCTCTTTTAAAGGAATCAATTATGCAATGACATTATTGCCCTACTCAAATGAGTATTATAGAAAGGAAGCAAAAGACTAGAAAAAGGACGAAAGGGTCAACTAAGGGGGCGTTTGGTAAGAGGGTATCGAATTCGGGGAATGGAATGAACCCCATAAATGGTGTTTGGTTCACTGGAATGGGAATTGAAATCTTAGAATGATTTCTAAAAATTTGGTGTTTCTCCATTCCCAAGTATTTTGGTGGGTTTTGTCCGATTCCCAAGTTTGATTCCAAGAAACAAATCCAATTACATATTATAATTATACAATGATATAATTAATATTTATATTTATTATATATGATAATATATACATATATATAATATATTATAATTATAATATTAGTACATTATATAAATATATATTATAATTATTTAGTTAAATATAATTATATTCATATAATATATATTATAAATTTATTAATATTATATAATAATATATTTATAATATATATGTATATTTATAAATGCATATTATTTGTGCATATGATTATAATATACACATGTATATAATATTAATAAATTGTATAATTATAATTATAATTATATTTATTATTTTAAATACAATAATATATAATAATTACTATATCTAATATTAATATGCATTATACTTATATAAAATATGAGTACAATTAATATTTATTTATTATATAATTATAATTATGTATTTATTTTATAGCATTTGTATAATTATAATTAATTATATATATAATATTTAATTTAATTAGTTACAAACTTATAATAATGATGTTATTGTATTATATAATTATATATTATAATTATTTAGTTAAATATAATTATACTTATATAATATATATTATAAATTTATTATTATTATATAATATTATATTTATAATATATATGTATATTTATAAATGTATATTATATGTGCATATAATTATAATATATACATGTATGTAATATTAATAAGTTATATAATTATAATAATTATTATTTTAAATATAATAATATATAATAATAACTATATTTAATATGTAATATATATTATATTTAGGAGGTGTTTGGTTTCGGAATCATGAGTCTCGTCCTGAGTTTGGGTTTTGGTCCTATTTTTCTTAAGAGGTGCTTGTTTCACATATTAGAATCGAAAATTGAAATGGAATCATAGACTCTGGTTTTGGAATTAAACTTTTCATTCCAATATCTAGTTTGGTTCACACATTGGAATTAGCATCATTCCAATTCCTGATACTTGGTTTAATGAGTGTTTCGGAATTAAATGCAATTAAATTTCAAATATACCCATGGTATAACAATTCTTATAAAATAAATGGTTAATTGCAAAAACCTCTATTGAGGTTTCTGACACTCCCTTAAGGTTTCAAAACAAACAAATTCATTCTAAATTTTGGTTTGAGGTAATTTCATAAACCAAATCGCGGTCACTTTTTGTAAAGTATCACTTTCCCATAAAAAATCAGCTCTTTATGGATTTCCTCCATTATAAGAACAGAGTACCCATTTTTTCATAAACAAATTTATTTATCGGATAAAATAAAAATAAATTCATTTTCCAATAAAATACCGACTCTTTATGATTTTTCTCAATTATAAGAACAGAGTATCCTTTCAAAAAACAAACGGGAAACCGCAAAAAACGTAAACAATGAGAGCCTCCAAGAAGTCAGAGGGGGTCTGCACAGTTTAGTCCTTGGATTTGTTCTCTTCTGAAGATGGCCGATTCTCCAAGTCAGATTGTCGGACCTCTTCAATCATCCTAACTGCTTCATCCATGTTTGGTCGCATGTCTGGCACCTTGGCAACACATGCCATGGCTATTTGCAGCATTTGCATAATTTCTTCTTCAATATTTTGGAACCTCATCAACTCGACATCAAAAACTTCGGCTGTCCATTCCTTCCTGACAACTGATTGGACCCACCTTGGGAGATCAACCATGTCATCCCGTCATGGAGACTGAATTGGTTGTTTTCCAGTTAGCATTTCCGCAATTTTTTCAAATCGTAAATTCTACCTTAGTATTAATTATAAGAGAAATTTGGGTGGAGGGTTTTTTTCAATTTTTTTTAGAGATCTTTCTCATGGAGATCTTGTTGAATAATTTACCCACTGAAGATATTTGCCCACTATTAATCTATTTACATTTACTTTAGATCTTTTTTTTTCAAGAGATTTTGGATTACAGATGAGGACTATATGATGAAGAAGAAGAGATAGGAAAACTGATAAAAAATAAGAACAAAAAAAGCGGCGTATGATGGAGAGAAAGAGAGGGTATAGGAGTTTTGTATGTGATAGGTAGGTCCGTCATAAATGTTGTCCGGGGGAATTAGTTGAGAGTTTTGTCCAAAACCTCCCAATTTGTTCGGGAATGGGATAAGTCCCATTTTTTAGAAATGATTCAAAAAATTACATTCTAATAGGCTTAACCGAAGCAACAAATAAGGGGTTTATGCCATTATGTGATTTTCAAATCCTTTAACCAAACAGCCCCTTATTTGTTTGGTTTAGAAGTGGAATAGGTTTTTATTCTAATCAAAAGTTAATAAATTTGAAACTTAATCTATAAATGAAGAATGCTATGGGACAATATCTAATACTTTCATTTTCATTGAATGATTTGTATGATAGTTTACCAAATTATAAGCATGAGTGTTGAAAAGATTTTGATTTAATAATTAAAGATTGAGACCATAAAAACTAGAAACCTTGAATTCAAATTTCCTTTACCCTTACTTCATTGTTTCTTAAATTCTATCCCTTGAGCTCATTCACCAAGCACTCCAACAGAGATATGTCTAGCACATAGTAATTTGTTCCTAACAAATTAGGACTACTATTAACAAATTTCCCTCTTATGTCTATTTTCACTGTCTATACCTAAGGCTCCGTTTGGATTAACTGTTTTTGAAAAATTTTACTGTGGCAGAGTTTTTAGAGTATATTTTAGAATATTTTTTTAAAAAATTTTGAAATATTTTAAGAATAGTAGCATTTTAAAAATATATTTTAGGATATTTTTTGAATATTTTAAAAAATTTAGACTACTTTTTAGAGTACTTTTTAAAAAATTTTATAGTATTTGAAAAACTAATTTTTGAAAAACTAGTGGATCCAAATAGAGCCAAATATTTTGTAAAACCTTTAGGTTCGTGATGATAATTCTAAAAATGTCTATATGCTTCTTTATAATACTTATTTCCTTCTAAATTCATTAACCAATGAACCAGAAATCTTGTCGAGGGCTTTGATACCACTATTCACTAAAGAATTGTGAAGATATTCAACTCCGGTATTGCAAATAACAAAGCGATTATAAAAAAAGAAGAAGGCCCAAGGCCGAACGGATTCAACGGCCCACAACCACCAATTAAGAGTAGTTTGGGTAGGGCCGGAGATGTTGTAAATCACTCTTAATACTAGTAATTGTTGGCAGGAGTGCTCCTACAGTCCTACCTATTACAGTATTACTGTCCAGTCTGCTTTGGAAGATCCGTCATCAATGGAATCCACGGGCGAAAAGCCGAAACTTACTAGTAGCAGTATTTACTGGGTCTCTTGTACCGATTCGCCCGAGTTCACCCACCTGAGTTGGTGTCTGACTCACTCCGCTGTCGTCGGAATCGACGCCGAATGGAAGCCCCACCGCAGCCGCCAATCCACCTTTCCCACGGTCTCTCTCCTCCAAATCGCATGCCGACTATTCCCGGACTCCAACGAGTCGCCGGTCTTCCTTCTCGACCTATCCGTACTTCCTCTTCCCTCAATCTACGAATTATTGAGCAACGCATTTGTATCCCATGATATTCTCAAATTAGGTTTTAGGTTCAAACAAGACTTGGTATATTTATCGTCCACTTTCTGTTCTCAAGGCTGCGATCCTGGTTTCGATAGGGTGAGTACGGTTTTCATTGTACTTTTTCTCTTTCCCCTCCAAATTCTGTCTATACTTTTCACCTCTTTTATGTTTGAGTTTTTGGCTGGTCAAGGTAATGCATTTATTTTTTCAATTTTTGGCTGATGAAGGTAATACATGCTTTTTAAAAGGGTGGGATTTTTCTCATGCACGTTATTTGGACCAAAATTGCTCCTGCTATATAGCGAATTTTTTTTGGCTGACATTGTTGTTATTTTTCTGGATTGTACGTGGCTTTTACTTGTTTTCTTGGTAGAGAACATAGTTCAGAGGATGAAATAGGTTAGATTAACGATGTTGCAGACTTGCAGTTACCCTTTTGCGTTGATATAATTTGTGATACCATTTCACTGATAATTGGTCAGAATAGGTGGAGCCTTTTCTAGATATTACAAGTGTGTACAGCCATCTACAGCACAAGCAATCTTCAGGAAGAAAGGTACCAAAACAAAGCAAGAGCTTGGCAACCATTTGCCAAGAAGTGCTGGGTGTTTCACTTTCAAAGGTTCGAACATTACCAACGGCTTTGCCATTGGCTCCATTCTCAAGTTTTATTATTGTGTTTGATTGCATTTTCGGGAATTTACATAGTGTGATGCATATGCTTTAGGAACTTCAATGCAGTGATTGGTCGCACCGTCCTCTTAGCGAAGAGCAAAAAGCGTATGCAGCTGCTGATGCTCAGTGTTTGCTTGATATATTTAATGTCTTCCAAGCAAAGGTTGAGAAAGAAGGTTGGGCGCCCTTAATGTGACTATTCGCTACTGTACATTCTTGGGTTAATCTCATCATGTAGAGGTCACCTTTGAAGTTAAATGCATAGCTACTTTCAAGTGTCTGTTGACTGTTAATATGATGTGTGGACGCATGAACCATTGACGTTTATTTCAACGCAGATAAATTATCATTTTTCTCATTGAGCTTTCTTAATTGTGTATAGACAAAAATCTCATGTTCTTGATTTCTTATCTGTATCAATGCTTTCTTAGTTATCTGGTATTAATATATTGGGCTATTAGTTGCAGGGAATTCTTTTCATAGGTCATCGAACTTTAACCTTGGGTTGAAGCAGATTCTTGAGATTTCTAATTGTTGTCAGACGGTCCTAAGGAAAAATGTCTCTGAAGCTTCTAATGTGATTCGAGCTACTATGTCTGAGTTCCCAGGTAGAATTCCTGCTATTGAGGCTAAAGCCTCTGAGAAATCAAGTGGATTTACCAAAGAAATGGATGTCATCCTCTTGCGTATTGCTAGAAAATATGGTGACAAAATTTTGTTGAAGGACTCTGACAGGAAACCTAAAATGTCCAAGAAGAAAGGAAAAAGGTCATCTGCAGGGATGACTTACAAAGAAAGACTCGTGCAAAGTGTTGATGATTGGCAAGGGCCTCCCCCATGGGATCTTTCAGTGGGTGGTGATGGATGCCCCAAATTTCTCTGTGATGTGATGGTGAGTTGGAAAGGTTCTTCTTTTCAATTTGTAGTAGCTGAAACTTTTTTGCTTAGATTTTGTTAAGGTTAACTAGATGATGGTACGTGATGGTCCTGGTGTGTACTCCTGTATGCATAGGTGGAAGGCTTAGCAAAGCATTTACGTTGCGTTGGGATAGATGCTGCTATTCCGCATTCAAAGAATCCTGGAACTAGGTGATTGTTCAATGAACGATCTTGGTGATTTTCAAAAGAAGTTTTGGAGTATGTATCAGCAGCAGAAAATGGAGACACGGTTCCTTAACTGCTTTTCATTTTTTTTTTCAGGGATTTGATAGACCAAGCAAACAAGGAAAAGAGGGTGCTTTTAACTCGGGATGCGAAGCTTTTGACACATAACTATCTGATAAAACATCAAATATACATGGTCAAAAGTCTTCTGAAAAATCAACAGCTACTTGAGGTAGATCTCCAACATTTTTTGGGAATATAATTCAGCTTTCCCCAACCCTACTTCTTATCCAAACAACAGGAAACAACAATTTTGATATTCATTTTTTTTATTGTTCGCCCATCAAGGTTAATGTTACATTTTTAGTGCCATCTCCTGGAGAATGAAAATTGGTTGACTGCAGGTAATCAAAACTTTTCAACTGAAAATTTGCGAGCATCAGCTAATGTCAAGGTGCACTAAATGCAATGGGAAGTTCATCCAAAAACCCTTAACAACTGAAGAGGCTGTGGAAGCTGCCAAAGGATTCCAAGTGATTCCCAACTGCTTGTTTAACAAGAATCTAGAGTTTTGGCAGTGTGTGGACTGCAATCAACTTTACTGGGAGGTATTTTTTTTTTAAATGCATTTTTTGGGTTCCATCTCATATCCCCCCCCCCCGGCGCGCAGGGCGCGGGGGCGCTCCCCTTCTTTTTTGTTTTATTATCTCTTTCATCTATGTCAAGATCTACTTCATAACTTTGAAGCAATCAACCTGCAAAGTTCTGATTCTATGGAGGTCTTGTGTGTTAGTGCAACAGTGGATTCCATTCCAGCATTTTCTTGATTAAGGAATTTTTGTTTGTAAGATATTGTTTATTATTTTTTTTATCTTTCCTTCAAATGAAGATACATGTACATTGCATTGTGCCAAAAATGCCATCTTTACTTGTTTTAATTTGATCACTGAGTTCATTTCAATGGATTCAGGATGCTGTTCCTTAATTTGGATCCTTTCTATGGTTAAAGCAGAAACTTCTCTATTGCATAGTGTATTGTATAATTCATACCATATCCTCCTGCTCCATCTTTGCTGGAAGCTGTGTCTGCTGCGTTTGGTTTTAGTAGCTGTAGTGCTCCCAAAACATGACGGGATGTGCATGTGCATGGAGTTGCAATCTTGTGGATAGAGTTTAGAACCCATCTTTAGTCAGTAGTATCATACCAGTATTGGTTCAATGCACAGCATTTTTCATCTGAAATTCCTGTTATACAGAGCTTCCATAACCCTCCATTTATTGCATGAGTACTGATATTTAAGCTGAAATTTGAGTTAAATTGTGTGGATAAAACATTCAGCATCTGTGGCTTAGTGAAGTGATCTCCAGTAGCATTGCTCACATGTAGTTTTGTACACATTCTGTTGTCACAGGGAACCCAATATCACAATGCTGTTCAGAAGTTCATTAACGTGTGCAACCTAAATGAATAGCTCAAAGCCATTTGATTTGATGATCAAACAAAAGGCAACCATGCTTCTGTCGTGGAGAAAACAAAAGGCAACCATGATAAATCGAAAGGCATTGTGATTTAATGATGACAGTGCTGTTCAGAAGTTCATTAACGCGTGCAAACTAAATGGATAGCTCAGTGCCATTTGATTTGATGATCAAACAAAAGGCAACCGTGCTTCTATAGTGGTGAAAAAAAAAAACTGAATAAAAGTTTTGTTATCTTCTCTCTGGCTCAAGTTCTATTGACTTCTTGTTACTTCGTATGTAATGGGCTGCAATCCTCCCCAGAACCCACCAAAAAAAAAAAAACTTTTCTGTAGCAGTCCGCCTGTAACAACTTATTGTAAAAAGTAGCTGTTTGGATTGTAAAAAGTAGATGGTGTAAATTTTTTGGTGTCATACACATCCGTTGAATGGCTCCATCACCTTTTACTCTCTTACATTCTGTAAGTGGGTGTGTGTCCAAATAATACTCTCACTATCAGTCTAACACTCCCATATTGTGACATGGATGTTTTTATTTTGTTTTTGACTTTTTCCCCTTCTGTTCCCCCCGGTGGTTTCCTGGGTGTATCTAATATCTGTAGATTGGTGGGGAAGGGATTGCTTTATCTGGAAGCTTAATCCTGGTTAATAATGAGAGGCGCTTCTTGTAGATCATTAATTGTAATGCGCGGATTAGCATTATAGATGTATAATAGTGTGGGGGAAAATGGAGTTGAATAATGGCGTTGGAGCATTGCTTATTATTCTTTTGATTGATAATTTAAAATGGATAAACAGCTGGTTATGAAGAATCAAGAATGTATTCCTTAGCCCATTCAGCTTGACTTGCGGATCAACTTTCTGTCAAAGCAATACATCATGTCGTCAAAAGCACAATGAAGACCTACTATAACAAGCGTTTTGTTTGGTAGGCAAGCATTATGCAATATGGCAAGTGTTATTTAAAAGATAGAGACAGGCTTATGTGTGGACTGGACTCGGAGAAATAGAGAGATGGGAAAAAGCAAAAGGACCCACACGAAACTCTTTGTTGGTCGGTGGGTCCAGCTCCGTCGGATCATTTTTCAAGTTATCGACTTTTCGGACGTTAAGACAAATGTTTTTTTTTTTTTTTTTTTTGAAGGAAAACGTTAAGACGAATGTGGTGGAAGGAGGAGGCATCCATCTTCATTAAGGTTTATTGTGGCGCTGTGTCTTTTGTTTCGATGCACATCCTTGTCCGGATGTTTGATTGTTTTCACGTTGAACATTGGCGTTAAGTAGTACTTTTGTATCCTTGTCCAGATCTTCTCCCTGTTTTTCCCCATTTCCCCGGCGACCAATGAGAGAGAACCTTCAACAACGAAATGTGGAATTTTTCTGAATTTTTTATAAAAAAATTACTGTAATAATTTGATATATTTGAGGTAAAAAATTAATTAAAAAGTATGTTCATAAAAAAAATAGTAAATTTTTTTTTTAGAAAATTGCAATCCAAACACACCCTTATTAATTTCCCTTAGTTACATAGTAGTAGTATTTTATCTAGCCGGGTAATTCACTGCAAAATAAGAGTTACAAAGGAATTGTGAATAGAACAATTAACAAATGCTTGCTTTCCCCAACAAAAAAATAAAAATGGTGAACTTTATTAAATATGCTGAAGAGATTTATTTTTAACCTTCCTGCCTTCCCCCAACAAACTTGACAGCCAGGTTCGATATGCTGAAGAGATAGCGTTTGGATTGCTGAATTATCCCGAATAATGGCCTCGTTTAGCAAGTGAGTTTTTTAAGTGTTTGTCTAAAATTTTACTGTAACTTACTGTAAAAGTTGTAGAAAAATTTTTTTGAAGTGTGTAAATTTTTGGATATTTTGAAGTGTATATTTTAAAATTTTTGAGAAGTTTTTTGAGATTATTATAGCTAAAGTTATTAAAAAACTTGTAGCAGACAAATTTGACCAAAAACTTGCTTGCCAAATAAAACCAATATTTCGCTTGCATTATAAACACATTTATTTATTTATTTTTTTAAAAATATATTTTCAATCATTTTTTTTATCTCACATACATATATTACGTAAAGTGTTACAGTAATTATTTTAAATAATATTTCAAATAATACTCTGTCTAAACACACTCTTCAATTTAAAGTGATAAAAAAATGTGTTAATAATGTAATAAAATAATAACAAAATAAATGGCTATCCATAAGAAGTTGGACGGGACTATGGATCTCGTGTTCCTGGGCTTCCGTCCTGCTGCTAGGCTCGTACGAAGAATATTTGGAGAACTTTCGTTGCTGTTCTGTCCTGGCGTTTGACGCGGAGCAACTGGACTGACGGCGGCTCAGCTCACGTTCCGTCATTATTCCTCAGATTGTTGGATGTCTGGCGATAGATGGAGCGGACAGCCCCCTCTTCAGTGTTCACTACTGAAGAGTAAAGGGTAAGGATTGGATTAGGGCCGCCCAAGTCCCATGTCCCAACTCAACACGCCGCACACGCTCCGATGGGACCAAACGGGACTTCTACAAATCCAAATATTCTTGCTCGGTACCGAACGTTTCGTTTTCTCATTGGTTCCATGTGGGGTCCAAAATTCTTTCGGTGTTGACACTTTTTACCACGTTTGTTCCTTCTTTTAGTTTTAACAAACAAATAATAATAATAATAAGAAAGGCAATAAAATTTAGGAAAAATATTTCCTCACATATTATTGATTCTTATATCTTTTATGTCTCTCACATGTACAATGATAATTTTTCTTCCCTTACACATACTGACTTTGTACCTTTTACGTCACTCACGTATAAAATGATACGATGATTTTTTCATCTTTTACAAATAAAAAATGCACATATTTAGTCATTCGACTCATTTCTAATTATATTTTTGTTAGAATTAAAAGCGCATGAAACTCATGCTTCACAAATTTTAATGCTAAACCAAAAGGCCACGAGAAAGAAAGGAAAAACGTCTCTCACATTTCGTTCTTCTTCGTTCTATTTTTCTAACCAAGAAAGAGGCATCAGCCATGGCTGCATCCAACAGCCGCTGTGCTCGTGGTGTCACCGTTGATCGGTACCATTTTCGATTTAAAAAATTTCATCAAAATTCAACTCCCCTTTCATTTATATTTCTGGGAAGTATATAATGTCTTCCAAAGTAAGTTTACACTGTTAAATTTTATGTTCCAGCAATGTTACACTTCTCAATTTTCCGAGGTATATACTTAATATTGAAAATTAATTTATTCATTGAAATGTATTGTCATTTAACACACTAAGCACTGCTTAATTTTCTGTTCAAAATTTTAAAGTAAAAATATATTACTGAATTTGCTGGATTAAGCACCCTCTCACATAACATATTCTCATGCACGTTAGACATCTTCTCTCTTCCTCTTCACACACACACACACACACTCTCACACACTAATATACTTAATCACTACCTTTCAATTGTTTCGTTATCTTCACTCTCATATACTTTACAAACTCTCCCATACGCAAATAAAGGCAACCTTTTTAAAAATAAAATCATCATATTGTGCTATATATCAATTCAGCATTTGAGCTTAGTTTGTTATTAAACAAACATGACTTTGTCAATGCAAAACTTTCAACAATTTATATTCAGATTTCAAATTTTACTTTTACCAAACAGAACTTAAGTGTGTAGTTCGTTATCTACCCTTTTTCCTTTGCTACAAAAAAAAAAAAAAAGAAAAAAGAAAGAGAAAAGAAAAGAAAAGAAAAAGGATGTGGGTAAGTTAGCTCAAAAACATCGTACTCAGGCGGAAATCCTTTCCGTCTTAAAAAGAACCAATCTCTAACATAACCACTAAAAACTTATTCCCAGCGTACGTAGAGGTCGTCGCCGCTTCCAAACTGTACCTATGACCCTGGATTCTAATTTCTAAACCAAGTAGACAGTGAAGGAGAATTTGGAAAGATGGCCTGTCAATATTGTGCTGCAAAATGATTTTAATGGTCGAGGGTTGCTGCACATTCAAATTACGTAAGCGTACCTTTTCCTTAACAATGCACTTACATGAATATGATTTTTCAATATTTTAGACCAGCCGAAACATTAATTATTGTCAACCCGACCACGAATTATTTCGAATATGTCTCAGCTTTAGCGATCTAACCTTAAGTAGCTGAAAAAGTTGTTGGTTGCTCTGCTCCTTCAAGAATGAGTCAAGCTAGCTAGGGCTCTTTTGTGTGGACTGTGGAACATAAGTACTCGTACAGGAGTAGTCTAGATGTCATTCAGGGTCTTGTGTCCTGTTTGCTTGTTTTGGGTTGTGCTATAGAAGCACCATAAATAAAGGAAGAGCTTTCAACCACTACAAGTGCGCCTTCTAGTTATGAATACTACTCCTGAATTTGCTCTCATCCATTGCTGGCCTCACAGGAAAGCAATTATACACCATCTCTTGCATTGGACAGGAAATTGTTTCGTATACATGGACATCTTACAGGGCAAATTAGGCTATACAGTGGAGATGGGAACAGTTGAAGCCTAGCATGGGCAAAAGAACAAGGAACCTAGCTATCTGAACCTGAACTGACGGTCTCTTCCCCATATAACAATAACAATAGTAGCAAAGCTGACCATCTGCTGATTCTCCAGTGACTGAAATCAGTTGTCAGAAGGGATCTACCGAAAACACTTGGTGGGTAAACTCGATTTATGTAAACTTTGTGATCCAAATTTTATTACACCCTCGCATGGCAAAATATGGGCTGTATTGTAGATCAACCCAAGCTTTTGCCTATTCACAATACATCCAATCTTTTTTAAAAAAATAAAAAAAATTTTTGTTGGGGCAAGGTGCAAACAGACCACTTATATAAGTGCAACATTGAGCAATACATTTGACAAATTTGACAAAAAAAAAAAGAGTATACGTTTGACAAATTATGTATCTATATGCTCATGAGGTGTCTTCATTAGAGTATGCGAAGTCTTCAATAAAGTATAGTCTACCAATAGTACATAAAAAACTATCACTAAGTTGTCTCTCTCCACTCTCTCATATGCATATGCATATTGTAAGCCAACGCATGAAAGCACAAACATAAGCTTCGCATCAAGTGGCTTTTTCTTGCTTTAAGACCGAGTGGTGGAAAGTGGAAAGTGGATGATTTTCCTCTCTTTCTTTCAAGACTCTCTGCATAGCCTTTGCCTTTTTCTCTCTATCTTTTTCTGCCTCTTAATTTCTCAATGGATACTACTCAGTGGCCACAGGTAAAAGACACATCTATATGTTTTCCGCTCTCTCGCTCTTATATCATCATAACATCTTTATAGGGATGGGATTTTCAAGGGCTTTTTTTAGAAAATTTTTTGCTTTCTATGTAATATTGAAATTCTTGCATACTTTACTACTGGCTAGAGAGATGAGATGATAAGCACCCGCCACTAATGGTTGAATTTTGAGTGATTGTTTTGCTAAATTTTGCTGCCTTTGAATTGTTTCTTTCGTATGTGTCTGAAAGTACTACGACTGCACTTTTTATCTTTGCTTTCTCCTTCCACCATCTGATAAAGGGGCATGGGAAAAGTTAAAACTAATTTGTTCTTATGGTTTTTCAAAAGTCTAAAGTGAACCCTGCACTTGTTTTTTTTTTTTTTTAATTTTATCTTGTCTTGCTTGTTTGCTGTTTCTATCTTTCTCCATTCCATAGAACTTTTGCGCTATCAATAGATCTCTTTTTGTGATCACGTAAGAGAAACATGGGCTTTTTCCGGTTGATCTATGTATTTTCTCTTTTTTCTTTCCATGCCTTGATGACTACCTGCTACAGGGCATAGGACTGGCGAAACCAATTGAAACGCCGAAGCCAGCTGCAGCCCTAGAAAAGAAGCCAAGGCCGCAAAAAGAGCAAGCTTTGAACTGTCCGAGGTGCAATTCTACCAACACCAAGTTTTGTTACTACAACAATTATAGTCTCACTCAGCCAAGATACTTCTGCAAGACTTGTCGGAGGTACTGGACCGAAGGGGGCACTTTACGAAATGTGCCAGTTGGAGGAGGATCCAGGAAAAACAAAAGATCATCATCCAGTACTACTTCAGTTTCTGCATTACCACCAGCTTCATCATCAGAAAATAAGAAGCTTCCGGATCTGAGTCATCTTACCAGTACCGCACCTGGTTTTTCTCAAAACCCTAAGACTCCTGAGGGCCAAGACCTAAATCTAACTTATCCCCCCGTACGAAACTACAGTGCCAGTTTATCCGGCCTCATGCAGTTGCCTAATTTTAACGAAAACAAAAACCTTGATCCCCATCTCGGTAATATTTCATCATCCATATCCCATGTGCCTGCAGCAGGCCTAGAGTTTCTGAAGAGTACTAGCGGAATATCTACAGGGGGTTTCAGCTCTTTACTGTCGATGCCTCTTTCTGATTCTAACGCAATCTACTCATCTTCTCAACAACTCCCTATGCAAGAATTTAAGCCAAAGCTCAGTTTTTCTCTGGATGGTTTTGACAACAACGGCACTGATTATGGAAGTCTACATGGGGTTCAAGTTGCAGAAAATAATAATAGCTCAAGACTCTTTCTTCCTTACGAGGAATTGAAGCCACTCTCCTCGGTGACTTGCGACCAGTATAACGAGCATCAGCAGAATAGAGGGCAGGAGGGAGAATCTGCTCCTAATGGATACTGGAGCGGGATGTTAGGTGGAGACTCGTGGTAAATCGTAGCAGTCAATGCCTGAAAGAAGTAAAGAGTAATCAAAAGGTGGTGCCTTCATGATCCCTTATTTAATCTCAACTGTTTAGTGACTTATTCAGCTGTTCGAAGTGTGCTATCAAATGAACTAACAGATAGAGGCATCTTCTTCTTTTCCTTTTTTTTTTTTTTGGGATTGGGGAAGGAGGGGGTGTTCTCTTTGTCATCATCTTGTCCTTCTTCTGTGGTTTCTCTTTTTTGTTTTTCATTTTTTTTGATCTGTTCTTTTTTTTTTGGCCTATGCTACTATTAAATTGCTCTGAGTTTTCATCATGATGATAAGATATCGTCGTGCAACATAAACTCACAATTTGGATTGGTTTAGTACGCGAAAGAAGAAAAAGAAAAGCTGGTTGCCAGCTGATGGATGTTCGGGTCCCAAGCGTTCATGCATGGGCATGTAAATATGTGTGAACTTGTACAGCTGATGTTCCTAGTTGAAGAATGGGAAAAATGTGTAATAATACAACTACAGTTCAGTTGTTCAAAATCAGCATCCTTTTGGAATGTGGCCGGGTTGATGTACGGGCTCGGTAAAGTACTTGAGTAGGAAGCAGTCAGGAACGATTAGCTGAGGCTTAATGAAGCGTTTCTTAAACCTAATTTAACTGGTAAGAACATTAATTAAATGATCGCAAAGCCTATGACACGACTTTAAAACTTCAAAAAATAAGCTTAGGAGATGAGAACCCATACACCAGTGAAGTGACAGCCGTCCACTCCCGGCCCTTTCTGTTTTCACTTTTCTTTTCTGTAGTTAATTATTTTTGCCTATCTCTTCTCATCTGTTATATATATATAAACTAAGGTTAGATTGTCAGGTGTTGGTAGGAGGATTTGTATCATCAGAATCTTCCAACCGTTAAACAAAGGGTACCCATCATCCATTCACTAAGTGGGATTTGGAGTGCGAAGAAGAATAACGTAGGCAGAGGCGCACGCAACTGGGGATGACGACCACCCACGTTCCAAATCTTTCTTTTATAATCACATGCTTTTACACCCCCAAAAAAGAGCTTCACTTCCTCTTGTTTTAGGCGATGATACATTCAGATTTCAGACAGACTGCCACCTTAATTTTCTTTTTTATTGGGTTTTGGTGGAGGAACATTTTCTGCGGTTCCGCTCAGTCTCCAAGGACGTGGAACGGAACTCCTAAGTCCTATCTATCTCTGGGAAATGGTGGCCACTTTTGTACGGTTAGCCTTTATATTACTACTCCCTCCGTCCCGTTTTGTTAGTCTTGATTTTTTTTTCATACAGATTAAGAAAGTGTAATTAATTTTGTTGGAAACATAAATTTAGATTAATAATTTCCTAAAATACCCTTATGCTAATCACGAAGAGTGCCAATTAATATCAGTTACAGCTAATGGATTAGTATTGGAAAAACTCAATGTATTCAATGTAGTGGGTTAGTATTTAATAACAATGTATTAATAACAAGATATTTAATAAGGGTATTTTAGACAATTTGAAAGATTACTACATTTCTTAATGGGAAAGTGGACTACAATTTGGGACGGACGAAAAAGGAAAACAAGACTAACAAAGTGGGACGGAGGGAGTATTATTGATTTCTATGACCATTTGTTTACTACTCCTATATATACTGTGTATGCAGTAGCATGGCTCAAAAACATAAAAATAAGCGTTCGCATATTTCAGCGCCTAATTAGTTGATTTGGGAAAAAGCAAAACATCCTCAAGCTAGATTTCAGCCTCACCCTAGCTAGCGTGCTATGTGTATACTCTGTATATATATATATATACTGTAGCAT